>NC_141162.1:104127897-104482897 GCF_053477565.2 Lygodium microphyllum | reverse complement strand
GAGAGAAGAAGAAGAAGAAAAAGAGAAAAGTCTTTTTTAAATTTAAATATTTTTTGGAGAGAGAGAGGAAGAGAGAGGGGGAAAGAGAGAGAGAATATATAAAATTTAAAAGAGAGAGAGGGAGAGAAAAAAAAAGAAAAATTAGGAGAAAGTGGAGAAAAGGGGGTGGAGAGAAAATGTGAATAAAATAGAGAGAGAGAGAGAGAGAAGAAGAAGAAGAAGAGAGAGAATTATATATAGGGAAAAAATAAAATTTACATAATTTAAGAGAGACTCGGGGGGAGGAAACAAGTAGAGAGAATTATAGAGAGAGGAAAGATAAAATTTAAAAAGATAGAATAAAAAATAGAGGAGAAAGAGAGAATGAAAAAAGAGGAGAGAGAAGAAGAAAAAAAAGGAAAGAGGAGAGGGAGAGAGAAGGAAAAGAGAGGAGAGAGGGGGGAGAATAAAAGGAGAGAGAGAGAAGAAAAGCGAGGAGAGAAAAAAATGAGAGAGAGAGAGAACCAGGAGAGGAGAAAAAATAAACTAAAATAAGCGGCAGAGAAAGAGAGAGAGAAAAAATTAGACACGAAATTTGGGGGAGAGAGAGTAAATAAAAAAATAAAAATAGAGAGGAAAAAGAGGAGAAAAAAATATGAGAAATGGATTGTTGAGTGAAGTTGCCGCGAAGCAGCCTAGTGTTCCTTCGCGAAGCGCGCATGGAACGCTAGTAATTCTTACAAAACTAAAAAAAATTCCTTGTTTTAAACATTAATAATCACTAACAAAAAAGGTATTGACACATAAAAATTGCTATTGTGTAGTACTAATATACAACCCATGTGCATAGTCTAAAACGGTGTGATTAAGCCCAATGCACATTGCTATAAGAATTGTAAAATACCCCACAACAATCCCCCGGAGGTCGCTCATAAATATATAAGTGTATCACATGGGTTCAACATAAGGGATTTTTAATATACCATTTTTACACAATTTTTTACATACAAAAGAATCTCATATAAAGAGGTTACTTAAATATTGAATAGAAAATTGTTATGTTTTATTAAGAAAAAATTCACAATTAAGGATATTTATGAATAGGCCTTGAACGCACATCATATAGAAGACATATATATGGTGAATTCCCTAGGTAACAAGCATAACCAATAATATTGATATTGAGCTCACTCAATGTGTCTTAGACTTTTAGTTCTACCCATATGCTTTGGATTTTGATTTGACCTCAAAATGCAAAATCCCCTAAATTTTTAAAATTGGGTCCCTTATCCTATGGTAACTTGTGGAGTTGAAAGGAAACATGACTTAACTATTGGCCTTCAAAAATATCCTTAAAAATATTACAAATTTTTTTGTTTAAAAAGCTTTTGTGTGATATCAAGATAGCAAGAGGGAAGAAATTTTTTAATGTGGTTTTAAAGGGTTTGTACGTCAGAAAAGCAGATCTTGTAGTATTGGCATGTGTACCCAAAAGAGGAAGCCTACGATGTTGAGGAAATTTGTGAGCGTACAATCTAGAAGACACCAAACCTTTGGCTCTGAGAATTCAACAAGAGAAAAAATAAAGAAAAGATGAAGACAAACACACATATAATCCATATTTATAGTTTTTATTGATTTAGGGACATATTTCATCATGAACTCTAAACCATCATTTACTAACCCAATATCCGTCATACATTAGCTTCAAATCACGCCCCATGAATATGCAGTCCATTTTTCATCATGGTCTAGGCATATATCAACCATATCTTATCATGGTCAAGGGCAAAGTAGGCTAGGTCTTCCCTCATACATTCATGCTCCTTACATAATAATCTCTCCATGCTTTTCACACTTGGAAGCTTCAACTTTTACCTTTATTGCCTTGCTTTTTTCTTTCCCTATTTTCATTTTATACAAGCCCTATGCCTAGTTGCAATTTGTCTTGGCCATAACTTTATCATATGAACTCCAAATAGGGTTATCCAAGTACTCAAATCGAAGCAAACAAACATGGATGACTAGCTATCACAATAGAATTGCAAAAACCTTCCCAAAATAGTTGCAAATGCAGTTTTTTTATAAATGCATTTCTTTTTTATATTTTTCAACTTGGATGGGTTTTACCACTTAAGATAAGTCCTTGCATGTATTTAGATTTGTTCAAAATTCTCATTAAGTCATTAGAACTTAATCTCGAATATTCAGACTATTTGGAGCCCAGTCCTATTCCTTAATCACAAGTACTTGTGACTTTGGTGGATCTCTTAGAATCCTAAGCTTCAACTTGACTTTACACACCTTGTACATAAATAATAGAAGAAAATGATGATGATGATGATGATGATGATGATGATGAGACAAGGAAGCCAAAGAATAAGGTGTTGAGATCCCTAAAATTGCATTCTAATTTATCAAAATTTTCTAGCTTTTTTTGCTCTTAAAATAGCCCTAAAATAGGCATTTTTTATTTTTGAATGCAACATGAGATTGATTTTGGCTCCAAAATGTTTTGCAAATAGGGACTTGGTGTGCACACCACTTTCATTCTATATCCCTCATCCCCATAGCCTACGCCAAGTTCTCCATCATCATCATCATCATCACCTCTAGTCTCAAAACATGTTGCTTAACTATCCAAGGTGTTTTCCAACAACCTACTACTATTGCCCAACTCAGATAGCTATTGTGGTGCTTCTACTATCCTTTAATGTTATTGCCCTACCCTAGCCGACTCCTACCACCTATGTTTACAACTACACATGCTACATTTATTATCGTTTATGTCTATTTGGGTGTTTCTAGCTATCATACAACTACTACTCTTGCCATATTCAACCTAGATATTGGCATCTATCACCGATGACCAACTCATTTGTCATTTTTTAACATTGACTAGCCCTCTACATTTGAGTTCATCACCCTTAGCTTCAAACTTCTATATCAACATCTATATTGGTGGTTTACTATACTCAAGATCCATTCACTAAGGATAATACTCTTTGGTACTCTCCCTTAGACAGCTCCCATGAGAGGTAGTGGTTATTGGACACTCTCCATTCCTTAAGCTCGCATATGTCCTTCTTCATTCATTCTTCATGTTTTTCTTGTTATTCTTTTGTGTTTTGCATTATTGACCGAGTTCATTGTGTGTTAGTTGTGTTTGTACACTCTCATGTGTTTCTAGTGTGTCTTCACATGGGATCAAAGTTAGTGCTATTCTAAAGAGTATCCTACGTGACTATCATGAAAAATCTCATTTTGCACAAGTGACACACAATTAACTCATGATGTCTTAGACACTTTCTGCTTGGGAGCTTAAAAGGAGAATTTGACATCTCCTTCCTCTTCTTCAAGTTTACTAGGTCTTGAGTAGATGATAGATGCAAATTTCATGATGTCTTAGACACACAACTAAATCATGATGTCTTAGACACTTTCTTCTTGGGAGATTAAATGGAGCCCCTCAAGTGGCATTTTTCATTCGAGAAGCACAACAATGCGTCATTTCCTTCCTCTTCTTCAAGTTTACAAATTGTTGAGCAAATGATAGATGCAAATTTCACAGCATACGTGTGTAGAAGGTGGCCTAACTACACTCAATATTCTCTACACTCAAACATGAGATGCACATCAATTAGAGCATTTACATAGTGTGGCTTTCCACATCTTAGTTCGAAAAACACATTCTACTTAGAAGATGACTGAAGATCCATCATCTTCAACTTAGAGAGGCATGGTCAAGTTTCTGTGAACAATTTGATTTGTATGACCCATCATCTTCATCTTAGAGAGGCACGATCAAGTTCCTGTGAACAATTTGATTTGTATGACCCAAAACCCCTCTTTGTTGCTTTCCTTCTATTATGCAAGAATTAGTTGTAAGTTACTCAAAAGTCATCAATATGCAAAAATGTATAGAGGACATCCTACAAGAAGAAGCATCCATATACGCATGCTTGCTACTTTACCTTTTTTCATTCAAGCACATTGTTAGTGTTACTCATTCTCAATTGTCTCATGTCCCTTCCTCATAAAATTATCATTTAAGTTCTCTTCTTCTTTTAGAAGCTTAGAATTAGACTCTATACTTGCATCTTCTACCCTAGGTTTGATCCCTTCCATGTCTAGCACTTTAGGCTTATGATCTTCTATATCTTATGTAAGCTCCTTTTCTTTTCCTCAATTTAGCTTAGATCCTTCCCATCTAGATGCTAGGTCTCATTTAGGCTATGCTACTCATCCTCAAGTGCATGCCACTCTACACCTTAGTATTCTATTGTTGAGAATGTTTACTGTGCACACTGTACCTCCCTACTTATCATGGTTTGGTTGTGTTAGGTGTTCCCCTCACTCCACCCTTGGCTACTTTAGATGTAGGGATTTTAGTCTCCTACTTATGCTACATCAATCCACACTCCTTGGTCTGCTTTGATATAGGGACATCTATTCCATGCTTATGGTGTGCCCATCCACACTGTCCAAGACCACTCGATTGTAGGGATATCCATCTTGTAGTTATTTTGCATCTATCCCCACTCATTGGGGTACTCAATTGGTGACTATGCATATGCATAATTAGCCCATTATCACACTTGATCCACTATTTGCATACCTGGTTAATTTATGGTGGAAATCTTGTATCAAATACCCAAGTGTACTACATTTCCCACCTCTATCCTCCCTATTCCTCACTCATTAGTAATCACACTTTGGTTACAACAAATAATGCCTTTGGTGATAAAACTTATTTTAACGGGTCAATTTTCACAACTTACTTGAACATCATGCAACAAATGCTTGAGTCTTGGGGTCATTAGGACCTAGTACCCTCAGATTGCCCACCCTCATCATGTTTGTCAATAGAAGATCATAATTCCATAGAGATGCCATAGCAAACATTAAGTTAGTGTAGGGGTTATTACCTAAGTTTCAACCCACAATGATAGCACTTTCCCTATATTCATTGGCTTACTATTTAGCAAAAATATTTAACTTGATATAGCAATCTCAATCATGAGCTCCAAAAGTTCTCTATTAAGAAAGGGGATTATTTGAAAGTCAAGGTGGCCAAATATAGGTGTTTGCTCATGAAGTTTTCCACCATAGGCTAGCCTAAGTGAATCATGTCACATTATTCTTAAACAAAAATCTACCTAAAAACATTCATTGTATGTTGCAAATAATTTCATTGCTCAATTGCCATTTCTCTATGAGTTTGAATATCAGTTATTGCATTATGCTCTACTACATGTCGAAGTCTAGAAAAAGACCTCCTCTTCCCCATTACTTATCTTAGATGGGGCTCTGCTTTCCATTGGAAAATTCAAAGTTCGAAAGAACTCTCGTGACTAGAATACTTATAAAAGGGGTGACACCACTCTTTCAATGGGAAAAAATGTTACTAGTGGTAAAGTGGCTCATGAATAGCACCCTCAATTGACACCTTTTAGAATAGTTGAAGGTGCAGGTAACTAGTCTTGTGGACCATCTGCTTTAGAGTTTATCCCATAAAGCCATCTAATCAACCATGTGGAGATGCGTGATGTGTCTATGATCTATGCAACATCTCCTAGTCATTGCCATTTCCTTTAGTAGAGACCTGTGGGAAGACGTGCGTAATGGTAGCCCTACCTTTAGGCTAAATTCTCCTAGGCTTTTAGGGTGTGTCAGGCTAGTACATCCTTAGGCTAGTATAACATTTACTTTTGTTATGAGCTATTTAGGTTAAGTGAGTTGAGCCAAAAGCTATTTTTCCTTAAGCTAAGTACCTTTAGGTTTTTCCTTCTCTTCTAGTGCACTCACTCATTTCTTAATCTTTTGCTACATTCTACTCTTACTTTGTCTTAATTTGTTTTCTTCTTTAGCTTTACACCAAAGTGTCTCAAAATAAAGCATTGACATGCAAGTTTTGGTTTCTTCTTGTTCTTATACTCTTAGCTTATATTTTACTTAAGGACTTACCCTCCCGCGGAGGTCAGTCATAAATATATGTATGTATCACATGGGTACAACATAAGGGATTTTTAAAATACAATTTTTAGACATTTTTTACATACAGAAAGGTCCCATATAAAGGGGCTACTTATAGATTAAATAGAAAAGGGATATGTTTTATCAAGGGAAAATTCACAGATAAGGATATTTATAAATAGGCTTTGAACACGCATGATTTGAGGGTATACTACAATGAATTCCCTAGGCTAACCTTAAAATTTTGACTCGATTGGTTTGATTTCCATGCTAGGGTGGCTCAATGATCTCTTTTGGTTGTGCCATGCTTCTTCAACTGACATGGAGATGTCCCCTCTTGAGGCTAAGCTTCAAGCACCTCTTAGTGTTGCCATGATATTACTTCTTTTGAGAGGAAGCAATGGTGGGATATACTCAATGGAGAGAGAGAGAGAGAGAGAGAGAGAGAGAGAGAGAGAGAGAGAGAGAGAGAGAGAGAGAGAACAAAGCATGCAATAACTTTTCTTGTGGGTATTCAATTTTCCTTATTCTTCATTATCTTCACTTATATTTGATTGTACCTTTGGCTATTCACCTTTACCCCAATAGGCTTCCACTTAAAAGGCCTATATGTCTTTAAGGGATAATAACCATCGAGGATAGTATCCAATGCTCATGAGCACTATATAATGCGTAAAGCACTCAGAAACTCTCCATGAGAAGATCTACAAGATTATTGTTTTTATAAATCTTGACAAGCTCAATCTACTTGTGCTTAAGCATCTCCTTGATTGAGTGATAGTTTACCTTTGTGTGCATTACTTTTATATGATAGATAGTGTTCCATGCCAACTAGATCGCACTCTATCACTGTGTAGAGTGGATACTTCTCCAATACCAGAATCTCCAACTAGACAAGGAGGCCATAGACTTCCTAGAGTCTACATTCCTTACAAACTTAGCATTTGCATATCCAATGATATATGCATTATTCTTTCTAAAGAAAATACACATAGCTCTAGTGTCATCCAAGTATCTCATGATACTCTTCATAGCTTCCCAATGCTTTTTCTAGGTTTGATATAAACTTGCTAATGAGTCCCATTACACAAGCAATGTCCAGATGTGAAGCAATCATTGCATACATTAAGCTACCAATGGTGGATGCATGCACCTTGGCTATTTCAACCTTTTGCTCATTTGACTCAAGGCTATCCTCTTGGCTAAGTTTCAAATACGAAGGAAATGGAACACTAATAGTCTTTCCCCTCTCTATATTGAAATGCTCAAGTACCTTCCTAATGTACCCCTTTTTGAGACAAATATTAGTCCCACATAATCCTCATGCCAAGAATGTGTCATGCATTCTCGAAATCCTTCATGTTAAAGGTTTTATGCAACCTTTTCTTCAATGCATCCACTATAGGTCCAACAATAAGGATGTCAGCCACATAAAGAATCAATATCATAAGGCGACCATCCACAACCTTTGTCACTAAATTGATTGCTTATTACACATTTTCTATTTAGTAAATTTATATCAATAAATTAATGACTCATTTTTCTTTTAAGTGTTGATGATGATCTAGCATGGCCATGAGACCATTTAAATATCAATATTCCTAGTGCATCACTTAATGGGGTGATCAGAGCACTGTGACGAGGATATCTGGTACATGTAGTACAAGTTATGAAGGAGAAAGGAAGTGTCTGCCAAGTGTAAGAGTGTACATAATAACCAAGGAGTTACACATAAATGAAGATGGATCGAGTTCCAAGAAGAGGAAGTGCATTAGCATTGTGTATATGTATCTATGTGTGCATCTAGGGACGTTTGGGAACGTTTACTTGTGTGTAATGAGTATTGCATTCATTTGGGGTCATCCTCTCCCTTACAAGTCAAGGTTTAAGGTCTTTTCTCTCTTAATGAATTAAGAAGAGAAGTAATTCTTTCACTAAGAAAAACAAGAGAGGCAATTCTCTCACTAAGAAAGACAAGAGAAGTGATCCTTTAGAAGTGAGGAGATAAGTGATTTTCTCTTTCTAAGGTCTAAGATAACACAAGATTTTGTGGGAAGTCAATCTTAAGGTTGAGGCCCAAGGCAATCTAATGAACTCTCCTTATCTATGACTCAAGGTGGTTGCATGGACCATAAGTTAAGAGTAGAGTTTAAAAAGCTATTTTTCTTAAAATAGACAAGGTGAATCCATTTTTAAAATATCTCACGATAGAAAGACGATCTCTAAAAAAAGCCCATGTTGGGTTATCGAAAACAACAAGATCTACACTTTTGTGTTGGACATTTTTCCATCCAAACAATGCACAGAGAGATATCTTGAAATTGGTGCTGCAGAGTAGGTCCTGGAATAGCCACATCTTGCATGAAGATCAATCTTTCCAATCTCAGCACTCGAGTCTCTCTCCAAGAAGAGAAGCTCTTGAAAGCCTATAAAAGAGGAGGCTCTCCTTGGGTGTGGGGGAGGTGAAGGAAGCATCACTTTGCATGCATCCAAGAGGAGGAAAGAAGTTGCAAGTGTTGCGGAAGCCCTACTGAAATCAAGTTCCAAGAGAAGGAGAGAAGGTGCAAGTGTTGCGGAAGCTCTGGTGAAACAAAGATCCAAGAGGAAAGCCCTACACATATTGTGTAGGAGAGAAGGAGAGGCTCAAGAAGGATCAAAAGGTGCCAACTTCCAAGTTGTGCAAGTGTTAGACGGTTGTATACCATGCAAGGAACCATGATCTTGTTTCCAAGATCTACAAGTTAAGAACTAGTTTATGTGTAATGGAGGAGCTTGCTCCTTGTCAATAATATAACTCCACAAGGAGGGGGACTGGCCCACCTTCCAGTCCCTAGTGTGTTGTCAATCTCTCTCTCTCTCTCTCTCTCTCTCTCTCTCTCTCTCTCTCTCTCTCTCTACATCTTTATTTTCTCTCATATGTTCTCTCTCTGTGCCAGCATAATATTTACCATATATCTTTTAAGTATATAAGAAAGTTGAGCGTGTATCTCGGATCTTATAACAACCTTCCATGTGTATACACAATAATACGTCTCACTCCTTGTATAGCTCTGAGACCTCATAAAGCATAGCCTGAAGAGTAGTAATCTTTACTACTAGTAAGAAGATCTTATCAAAGTCAATACCATTCTCTTGCTTAAAGATATTGGTTACCAATCTTACATTGTACTTAGGGAATGCATCAAATGGATATATTTTTAGCTTGTAAATCTAAGGAAAGGAACCAATTCCTTTTTGTAGCATTATTCACCAATGAGTCATCTTTAACTATGTAGCCTTCTTTCACTTTTGACTATTATCCCTAGGCAATGTGTAACGTAAAACTTCTACAATTTGTAACTATGATATAATCTAGAGATGGAGTGTATCTCTTTGGTGGTTTAGAGAACATAAATCCCTTTTGATACCACGCATCTCACAAAAGTTCTAGAATGCATGAGAATTATACTCCCATTCATTAGGAGTCCTCAAGCATTTGATTCTTGACTAATTTTTTGCATAAGCCAAGAACTTTTGATATGTATCAACTGTATCACTCTTTTTGCGAATAGGATTAGCCCATATTTTTATTGTAGGATGATCAATGAATGTAAGAAAATAAGATTCTCTCCCAATGAAGCTTTAAGCACATGACCACACACATCATTATGGACTAATTTCCAAATACAAACAAAGTTTACTTTCTAAATCTTTGTCTTCAATGTTTCCTCCTTTTGTTATCTTCATCACTCTTTTTCTTGCCTTTATCCTCATTTTTCCATTTAGAGCAGTCTTTCTTTATGTGACTCTTATTTCCATAATAGAAACATTCTAGATCTTCCCTTTTGTGAGACTTTTGTCAGACTTGCTTCTAGAGTTCCCTCTATCATGGGATTTCCCTCTTGCATTTGAACCTCCCTCTCATTGTTCTAGCATTAAAGCTCTTGAACCTACATTATTATTTCTATTTGCCTCTTCCATAAGCAAACTACTCTCAAATTTAGAGCTAGCCAATTCACCAATAGGTGTTGAATTACTAACTGTAGTCCTAAATGTATCCCAACTTTTAAGTAAGGTCACAAGCAAACAAATAGCTTCGATAGAATCCTCAAAAGCAATCTTTTGAGTAGACAACTAGCAAAGATATTGTTGAACTCATTCACACTATTGGACATGAATGTTCCCTTTCCCATGTGAAGATTAATGAGCTTCTTTAACCAGTAAATCTATGATGCAACACTTTTCTTCCCATAAATATTACATAACTTTTATAAGCACCACTCTTGGTGTTTGTGATTCCCTACTTTAACATATAGCAAGATTGCACATAAAAATTATGTGTTGGTAGAAACTATGTATCTAAAACCTAAATTATTTAGTACACAATCACCAAAACTCTCTCTCTCTCTCTCTCTCTCTCTCTCTCTCTCTCTCTCTCTCTGTGAAACCAAGAGACATAGAGCTAAAGAACAACACATAATTCTTCTCTCTAATTATGCAGTACAATGTTACATCTTCTTGATATTCACAAAAAACATCGACATGGGTCATTGTTCCTAAACCAAAAAGGTACGATTGTTGGTGTATATTCTACACTAACTATTAGTTGCTTACTTCTAATATGCACAAATAGAGGTGTATTGGTCCTACACCTAACATGCAATAGTGCCCAATGGTTTGCCATGTAAACATCAAGATTTAAACTCACTAACCTCCCTTGATTTAACTTAGATGCATATTAAGGATGCTTGCTATTAGTTAAGCCCAGGCAAGACCTTGCATCCAAAAATAATCCACAGAAGGTAATCACAACGAAGCCTAGATGCAGTACTATGAATACTTGCATCCCCATTGCGTAGTTGCTTAATTGAAGCATTATGTAAGTCATTAGGGACTAACTTGAAATGCAAATTATTTAGAAAAGTAGATAGAGCTAATGAGACTAATAAGTGATAAAACCCCAATATTGCACTAGATCTTAGATTAGTTGAGATATATCTTCATTATCTTGCTCTTGCACATCCTATACTATCGAGTCTGTGTAGTCCTTCTTCCTTGACTCATGTCCAACATCCACTACAAGGGATTGATAGTATAGCGATGGAAAGTAATGATGCCCCCCAACCCCTCGACATTGTTGTTAGCGACACTATATAGTGATGCAATTAGTAATGTAATTAGTGACAATGTTAGTGAGACTAATAGATTCCGATGAAATAGTCATTTTTGCCACAGATTGTTTGGAGAGAGAGAGAGAGAGAGAGAGAGAGAGAGAGAGAGAGAGAGAGAGAGAGAGAGAGAGAGAGAGAGAGAGAGAGAGAGAGGAGCGAGAGAAGAAGAGGGAGAGGGGAGGGAATGAGAGAAAGGGGAGGAGAGGGAGAGGGAGAGGGAGAGGAAGACAGATAATTAATGAATTTTCATTAATATAAAGAGGGAGAGGGAAAGAGAAGGAAAGGGGAAGGGGAGAGAAAGAGACAGAGAGGAATATAAAAATAATAGGGAAAGAGAGAGGGAGAGGGAAAGAGAGAGAGGTGTGGAGATGAAGAGAAAAAAAATAATGTAAAATAAAGAGAGGGAGAGGGGAGATAGAGAGTGGGGAAGAGAGAGAAAGAAAGAGAGGGGTATGGAGGTAGGGAAAGAGGGTCAATGACGGAGAGAGAAAATAAAAAATAATAGAAAAAGAGAGAGTGAGAGGGGAGATGAAGAGGGGGGGGGAAAGAGCAAGAAAGAAAGATAAGGATGTGTGTGTGTGTGTGTGTTAGAGAGAGAGAGAGAGAGAGAGAGAGAGAGAGAGAGAGAGAGAGAGAGAGAGAGAGAGAGAGAGAGAGAGAGAGAGAGAGAGAGAGAGAGAGAGAGAGAGAGAGAGAGGTGAAAAAGGAAAATGATAGAGGAAAATAAATTAGAGGATGAGAGTGAGAGCATACCATAGCATTGTGGATGATGTATTGCCCATAGTGTAGCAAAAATGAACAATGATGACAATTGTAATGCTAAAGATCGAGAGGCATATCTCTATCAACATGTCCCATGTTCCTATACTCAGTGCAAGTTTGCAATTTGCCAATAACATTGTTTGTCCAAAGACCATGTGTGACACTACAACAAGTTCCAGCAAGAATTCATTGATCAACAAGCAATCTTGGACTATGAGTTAGTAGTGAGTAAAGTGTAGACTAATTGTGGTGCATAGTCAAGCTCTAATTGCAATATTCTTTAATGTATTGTGTATCTATGAAACTCTTCATAGGGAGATACCGGTACATCACAAGAAATGGATATCATGTGCTACCTGATAACAAGAGTTCATGGGCATACCATGCAAGGAGCATCAGAGTAGACCCATCCTCTATAAGGTGCTTCCTCCTAAAAGCCATCCAAAAAGCTATAAGCTTCCTTCCCCACCACATGCTCAATCATGTGGTATGTGTATGGTAGTGGACAATGGTCTCTTTTGGCCGCTACTTTTAATATTTTTCAAAATATTGTTTATCTATGAAACTCTTCATAGGGGGATGCTCGTACATCGCAAGCAATGGATATCCTACTGCCGCTTGATAAGAAGAGTTTATGGACATACTATGCAAGGAGCACTAGAGAAGATGCATCCTCTAGAAGGTGCTTCCTCCTAAAATCCATCCAAAAAAATGTAGGCTTCCTTCTCGATCATGTAGTTTGTGTATGGTAGTGGATAATGGTCTCTTCTGGCTGCAACATTTAGTTTCTTGTAGTTAATGCATACTCTAATTTTTCCATTCTTGAGTACCATGACAATTGGTGATACCCAGTCTGTATACTCAATCTCACAAATGAATCTTGTCTTTTGTAATTTCTCTAGCTCTTATTACATGTGGTGTGTGTAGAGAGGATTCATGGGGTAGGGTCATTATTTAATGGCCTTGGCGTGTGATTTCAAATGAATAGTATGTATCATTACTACATGGGGGAAATCCCTTGAGATTAGAGTAATTCCAAATGAACACATCATGATACTCCTTGAGTAAATTGACCTTCACCACCCTCAATGGTTTCATCAGTTTGCCCTTCCCTATCTAAATTGTCACTTCCATTTATGTTTGAGTTGATATTATCTATTAGCAAAGCATCAAAGCTGAGTCTTTTCATAGTTGGCCAAGAGTATCTCAAAAGTGGAAGCTAGTTAGATGGGCGGATATCCCATCTATTCACAGTTTAATATTTCTAGATGCTCTAACCATTTAATTTTAGATTTAAGTTTGAACTACACTTGCATCAATGAATGAGCCTATTGTTTATGAGGGCTTTGGGTTAGCTGTTGAATGTTGAAATGACCTATTTTTTTGGCTGATTTTTGTTGTTTTTGAGAGCTGAATGGTTGATTTTATGAGATGATTGATTGGTTTGGAAGTGTTTTGGATAGGTTGGAATGGTTTTATTAAGCTCATGATGTTTATTAGTAGAGATGTGAAGTTCTGATGATGTTCTGATATGTTCTGTTTGGTCCTGATAGCTTCTGTTGAGCTTCAGTTTTGTTTTGTTTTCTCCCTGTATGGAAGGATGGAGTATTGATTGATAGGGTTTGAGATTTTTTGAAAGCTTATTGAGTGATTTTTGATGGTTTGGAATGGTTTTGGTATGAGTTATGTGGTTCTGATGCTTTCTGTTGACCTTCTGTAACTTGATGAGTTTCTGATGAGCTTCTGGTGAGCCTCTGTAGACCTTCTGTATGCTTCTGTATGTGTTCTGTTGGATGAGAGTGTAGCTTGGGAAAGTTTTCTAGCCTTGGAAAGAGGTGAATACAAGTGCAAAAGAGCTAAAAGAAGTCAAAGAAGTAGCTACTGAAGACTCAAGTAAAGATTGGAGTGAAGTGATAGTGGTGAGCTATGAAAAGACACTGTAGTGGCTCTGGTGCCTCTTCATATCAGGCATACCTCTTGGGAGGTGTATCCATGACCTAAGAAGGATTATTGAGAGTTATTATTGAGTGATTGTAGTGAGGATATGATGTACTATTGATGGAGAGAGAGAGAGAGAGAGAGAGAGAGAGAGAGAGAGAGAGAGAGAGAGAGAGAGAGAGAGAGAGAGAGAGAGAGAGAGAGAGAGAGAGAGTCAGAGATAGCCAATTCTATCAAAATAGTGTGATTGTATATGAGAGATTGAGAGAGAAGACTATGAAGACATTGAAGATGAATACTATGTGATGTATTTCCATTCAAAGATGGTGTATTCCTTTTCTTTCTTTGTTCTATTGATGGATTTTATGAAGATGTTGAAGAATATGGTTGATTCTATCAAATCCGTGGGAGATCTACTATGATGCTGCATGAAGATTTGTTGTGCATGGTGTTATTTTCTTCATTGTGATCATATAAACCCTAATAAAAAAGCTTGTTGATGTTACAAGATAGATTTTCTTGCAAGAGAATTCCCTTTTCCTTGGTGTTCCTCTTGGGGCTCCATTAGCTAAGATCTACTTGATCATTTAGCCACAATCGATTGAGTCAGTGTCAGTGTCATCATCATCTTCATTGTCCATGGATTCATCACATTTTGTCCTTGATGTTAACCCCTTGCTCTCGCATTTGGAGATAAATAGGTCTTTGTGATAAACAAGACCTAATGGAGGTTTATCTATTGCTAGGTGTGCTATTAAGAAACTCTTCAAATATTAAGAGATTTGATTTTGGTTTGTCATAGAAACATGGTCCCCATTGGCTTACCAACTTACATAATTCAAGTTTGTTTGTTGGAATGGGACATTCCTTGGTAAAAACTTATGATGCCGAGTTAGGGCAATCATAAAGAGAGGCATTGAGATGCACTCTAATTGAGGGTTGTTATTTGGATAGTAGGATCTCGTGCTCCTCTTGACTCAAGCATTCATGAGCTTTTGAATATTTAGACTCCTCTATGAATGGTAATTCTGGAGCAGCAAATATACACATCCGATCTTGGGATTGTTTGGGGGATGGAAAGTAGTTTGTGAGAGGTTATTGGATAGTAGACAACTACTATCACTTTGTAGCATGCTAGAAATCACATATAGGTCAATTGGGGATATCTTTCAAGCCTCCTTATACTATGTCCTTCGTGTTTCGAAGGAAAACCAAACCATTGCCCCAATCCTCTATGAGTTGCTCGTTCTAGATCCAAGGGCATCCATGCAATAGATCGTAGTTGACCCTTTTCATGATGGCAAAGTTAATTTACAATTTTACTCTAACTATTTTGACTAGAAAATCCTTCAATATGCCTTATGGGCAGAACTAAAACCCATTGGCAATAGTTAGGTTAAAATGAGAAAATTTGGTTGGAGGGTTTCGCCAAGCATGAAGCCCTTTCTCTTTAATTATGCTAAATCCAATCCCAATATTAATGATTTCTTTCTTAGTAGAGTCCCCAAGGGCTTCTACTAGAAGCATTGATGATGCTTTACCATTTCCTAGAAGGTATCAACCCCAAAGGATCCTAGGATAGACTCATTTGGATTTCTGGGTTGCAAATTAATGGTGCAAAATTTGTGCTATCGATCCAACTTTTATATACCTACATTATGGGTCTTTCTTTCATCAAAATTCAAAGGGCAATCAAAGAGTTGGTGATTGCAAGGTCGAGATGACATTAGGCTCTATTTCTTGATAATGAAATATGTGTTATTATAGATTATTCAAAAGTGTGTCTCTTACTCATGCGTTTGGTGGCCATAATAGAGCAAATCAATGGTAGAGATCCCAAGGTTTTAGGGTTGAACAAATAGAGGCTTATGTGAGTAGTTAGAGGCTACGAAGACTAATGGTTTCCAAAATGGCCTTAGATGGTAGTTCTTTCTATGCTACATCCACCCATTTCTTGTTGACCATATTATTTGTGGCCAAGTGTTGCTTAGGGTCAAGTTATTCTATTACCTTTGCTATAGCAACCTTCTCCATTTGATGTGCTATCATTGCACTTTTTGCACTTGACATAGGAGCTGTGCCTTATTGAGTGGTCAAGCCTTCACTTTTCAACTTGAGTTTAGTGTGCTTTTGCTGATTCGTTATAGTGTCGTTGGTCCCTTGATGGCTACTCTAGCTTTGTTCTTTGCAATCTAGTAATAGCCTTGACTAGAATGGAAAGAAAATATCCATCCTTGATCATTTCAATAGCAAAGAGACTCAAAGGCATTGAGAATATGATTGCTTTGCTACTTCTAGCTTTCAATCTCGAGAAATCTTGATACATGTGGGTGATCCCACATTTAGGGCACCATTGGTCTCCTTCATTCTCTTTAGTCTATTCCTACCTTATAGTGCGAGGACATGTGTCCTGGTTGTTTGCCATTCTAGCAAGCTATTTTTTCTCTTAGCTAGATCATTCCTTGTCCTAACATTAAATAGGCACATGTCATCCATTTGGGTAGATTGACCCTCTTCATCATAACAAACAAAAGGGTTCATGTACTTCTTGTTCTCTACCCATTCCTGTTGAGTGTTGAAATGACTTGTTTTTTTGGCTGATTTTTTGTTGTTTTTGAGAGCTGAATGGTTGATTTTATGAGATGATTGATTGATTTGGAAGTGGTTTGAGAGTGTTTTGGATGATAATGATGGTGTTTTGGAAGTTCATGATGTTTATTGGTAGTTCTGTGATGTTCTGATAGGTTCTGATTGGTTCTATATACCTTCTGTTTTGGTCTGTTTTGTTCTGATTGTCTTCTGTAGGGAGGGATGGAGTATTGATTGATGAAGATTGAGATATTGTGAAAGATTATTGAGTGGTTTGTGAGAGTTTGGAATGGTTTGAGAATGAGTTATGTGGTTTTGGTGACCTTCTGTAACCTTCTGTAGGTCTTCTGTTCTGTTCTGTATTGTAGCTGTTCTGGTACTGTTCTGTGACTGTTCTGTATGCTTCTGTATGTGTTCTGGTGGATGAGAGTGTAGCTTGGGAAATTTTTCTAGCCTTGGAAAGAGGTGAATATAAGTGCAAAAGAGCTGAAAGAAGTGGAAGAAGTAGCTGCTGAAGACTCAAGTGAAGACTAGAGTGAAGTGACAGTAGTGAGCTATGAAAGGACACTGTAGTGGCTCTGGTGACTCTTCATATCAGACATACCTCTTGGGAGGGGTATCCACGACCTAAGAAGGATTATTGAGAGTGATTTTTGAGAGATTGTAGTGAGGATATGATGTATTATTGATGGAGAGAGAGAGAGAGAGAGAGTCAGAGATAACCAATTCTACTCTAACAAAGTGATTGTATATGAGAGATTGAGAGAGAAGACTATGAAGATATTGAAGATGAATACTATGTGATGTATTTCCATTCAAAGATGGTATATTCTCTTGCTTTCTTTGTTATATTGATGGATTTTGTGAAGATATTGAAGAATATGGTTGATTCTATCAAATCCGTGGGAGATCTACATGATGATGTATGAAGATTTGTTGTGCCTGGTGTTCTTTTCTTCATTGTGATCATATGAAACATGATAAACAAGCTTGTTGATGTTACAAGATAGATTTTCTTGCAATAGAATTCCCTTTTCCTTGGTGTTCCTCTTGGGGCTCCATGTTTTTGGTGCGCAGCCGGGGAATCTTGCCATCAACAAGCACCAGAAGAGGCTGAAAATGAAGGAAATGGCATTGCCAAGAAGAGAAGAATTCAATGGATGTTTGTAAAGTTCCTTCTTCCACTGAAGAGTTGGAATTCCTCATAATCAAAGCCACTTTCCACAAGAAGTTCATCCTACAATGGCGGAAACACATTACCATCACGATGCATGCTTTATGTGGTGGACAGTTTCCTCTTCCTATTGAAGCAGCAGAAACTTGCATCTTGGTAGCAAACTGTTTGGGAACAAACTGAAGAGCAGAAACAGAGAGAATGACCATCCATGGAAGATTTGACATTCATTGATAAGTTTCCAGACAACATCAAGTGGGAGATTGTGAAGAAGCTTCAGGAGTCCTGGTCTGTAGAGGTTCACAGGGACAAGAAGGAAAAGAGTTGGAATTTGTTCCTGGATGCTCAACAGCAAGATAAATGGGATGCTTGGTGTACTGATAATCTTCTGTTTGTTCAATTAGCAACCCACTGGAAGTTGGTAGACAGAGTGTTTTTCACAACATACACTGTTGAAACCATTAGAAGCTGGCATTATTATGATGATGGCACCACCACAATGCTAAGACGTATGCATTTTGACACCTTCAGAACCGAATACCTTCCTCTGTGCAGTGGCATGAAAGCAGAATTCAGGGACGTTGAAAAGAAAGAAGTAGAAGAAATGTTGGCAAGAGAGTCCTCCAAAGACTGAAGCCTTCTATTAACCCTCTGTGGAGCACTAACAACATAGTGGAGCCAACCCCCTGATGAATGACGCAATAAAGAGGCAAGCGTTAGAACGAGTCCAGAGGTATGTGAGAAGAGAGAAAGTAAGAATCAAGGCTGAGAGTGAGCTCGCAGCAGAAGCCGCCTTTGACGCCCTTGTAGAACTCTTTACAGAAGTCCTAATGGCACGTCAAGCCCTTCCTCCTCCTGCTGGAGGTCCACTTCCAAGCCAGATCCGTCCTGGAAATATTGATGACAAGCCAGCGAATGTAGTCCCATTGCCAGTTTTTAAGGGAGAGTACAATGAAGACCCCGATCTTCATGTAGCAGAGTTTATGGTAGCATGTGTGGCTAACAATGCCAAAACCCATGAGCATTGGTTAGCAATATTCCCCGCCACTTTCAAGGGCGCAGCGTTTCAGTGGTATGAGAGACAAGCAGCAGGAACTTTTGGCACATGGGACGACCTGAAGTTGGCCTTCGTCATTAAATTCAAGCGTGAAGGTTTTGAAGAGTGGATGAGAGAGGAATTTATGAACCTAAGTCAATCCTCTGGAGAAAGAGTAGAAGCCTATGTCTCACGAATGGAATCCATCCTGAAGAGATGGACTAACCATAATCTAGATGATGGCATTCAGAAGGGGGTGTTTCTCAAAGGATTACAACCAAAAGTCCGTAAGTTTGTGGAGCTGCAAAGACCAGCCACACTGCAAGCTGCAATAGAAGGTGCAAGATTGTACGATAAAGTGGAAGCTAGATTGGCGATGAATACAGGAAGAGGAGTCCTACCTCCTTTGATGCCAGGAATGATGTACCCACCAAATGTAGTCCCAGGGACTGTTCCCTATCCCTACCAACAGATGCCCCCGGTATCACAGTACAGTGCACCAAATCCACCGTGGCCACAATCCATGCCTCAAATGGTGGTTCAACCACAACAACAATGGTCCCAACCAATTTCCTCCATGCCAAATCAGCAGCAATAGTGGAACTCTACCAACTGGAGCCAACAGCCAACAGTTCAAACAAGAGCTCTGAATCAGAACCAGAACAGAGATCCCTCTGTACCAGCCCAACCCGTTTATGCAGTGATTACAGAGACTCCTCAAAACCCTCCTGCCAGTGCCTCAGGAGGAGAAAGCTTAAAGGACTACTTATCCAACTCAGTTGCAAACATCAAAAAGGAGTTGATGGATGTGATTACAGAACAACTACAGACGTTGAAAGTGAATACTGCTAGCATATCCAATGTTGCGGGAGCAGGAAGAGATGTGATGCGGTCAAATACTTGGTGTGGTAAGTGTCATCAAGCAGGCCATTTAGCCACTGAATATACACGAAAACCAACTATTCCTGGGGCCTTCTGTTCCTACTGTTTGTGGAAGAACCATACAGAGGACATTTGCTCTCTGAAGGAGATGCATGATAGGAGAAGGAAGGAAGAAGACACAAGATTCAACTTGCTGGAATCCAAAATGACAACACAAGATATTGGACCCAAGCCTAGAGAGTTTGGTCCTAATTTCGGACCCAGAAGATTTCCCTCTCAAAGTTACAGAGGAAGACAGTCTGGCGGTGGTCAGAGATCAGAAGTGGAGTGTTATAGATGCAAAGAAAAGGGACACATTTCACCAAATTGTCCAAATCCTCGAAGGTCAGTGGATTACAAGCCCTTATGCAGTCGATGCAAAGGAGAAGGCCACACTGCAAAAGACTGTCCAAGCCCAGCCCCAGTGAAAAACAGTGCTACTAATAGTCCGGCCAAGGCCCAAGAGCCTACCTCCAATTTGGTGGAATTGGAAGTTGCTGCCATCACGCGTGCAAAGCAAAAGGAACCACCTATCCATAAAGAAAATAACCCTCCTGCCAGAATAGTGAAGTTCAATCTTCCACCAGAAGAACAGAACAGAACAGAGCCTGACAGTGCCGTACAGAGCCCTACAGTGCCACAGAGAGTTATAGAGACAGTTACAGAGACAGGACCAGAGGTCCAGGATACAGAAGAGGAGGACGTGCCACAAGTGGCAGAAGAAGTTCCCATGATGCCTTTGTTGGAAGAAAGAGGGAAAATGAAAATGGGTGTTGCCCCATTCCCTAATCGGTTAGAGAAGCTAGTGGATCCTATTAAGGAATACGATCTGGTCAGAGATTTAGATACCTTTAAACCAAACCTCACATTCCAACAATTATTGATGTTGTCTCCCAGTTGCCGAAAAAGGTTCAAAAGTGTACTGACAAGGAGACGTGGCTTAAGGATTGCTTCCTCAACAGCAACAAAGTCCAACAAGGCTCCAGAGCCTGTCAAAGAAGTGGACGTAGCTAACACCTTCCTAGATCCAGGTACTCCAGAGACTGGCGTATGGATAGAAGGTTGCTTTATTGCAAATGCACTGATTGATGGTGGTTCATCAGTGAACATTATGACAGATGTTACAATGAAGGACCTAGGCCTACAAGGTGTGCAACCAACCCAATGGCTCATCAAACTGGCGGATTAGAGTAGAATCAAGCCTTTGGGCATTCTCCCATATGTGAAGACTACAGTGGCTGGAAAAGATTATTGGCTAACCTATTTGGTGGTGAAGCCAAACTCTTATGGTACATCCTATCCTCTGTTACTGGGCAGACCATGGCTTTTTGAAGCCCGAGCAAGGACGGATTGGTTCAAAGGAACCTTGACCTTGGGTAGAGGACCCAATAAAGTGGTGCTGAAGCTATATGGTTCTCAAAAAGGACATGGATCCACCTCCTTGGAATTATCTTCTGACTCCCCTAATGAGGCTACAGATGGAACGTCAGCAGGACGAAGATGCTGTCAAACAGATCCTTCCCAAGAAAACAGTGGCACATTCCTTAACAGTGGATACTGTAAGCCGACTTCCAAAAGATGCAAAGCCATTATCAATGGGTGAATACTTCTTGCCTGAACCGGGAATGACTTCTGAAATCACTTCTGATAGTGAGATAGAAGCATGGATGTACTGCTCTCCCTGTTACATGGCCATAGCAGAGGCAGAGACAGAGGCAGTAGAGGAAACAGAGAATCTATTCTTCTGTTACAGAGCTCCTACAGAGACAGAAACAGAAGCAGAAGCAGAGACAGAGACAGAAGAGGATGGATATGATATGGACGAAGAAGATTATGAAAGTGAAATGGAAGAGTCTATCCCACCTGAAGAGGATACATTTGAAGAAGAAGTTCCAGAAGCATCAGAAGCAGACGAGCTCATGCTATGGGATAGAATGGTGATGGTACCATTTGGTCTGGTAAATGGATCTTCTCATATACAAAATCTTTATAAGACATGGATTAAGAAGAACAAGCCGTCTTTCAACAGTGGTTCATGCCATCCTAACCCATCCTTGCCGAAGAAAGATGATGATGATGCACCGTGCCAACAAGCACTTATCCCACAAACCCAACAGGCATAAGAGGGTCCCTGTTATGTGACATTCCTGGATGTGTCATCTTCAGAAGAGGAGTCTTCAAGCCAAGAGGTAATTAATCTTGAAACCAAACCTGAAACAGCTCTAATCCCATTTCAACATCTCAAGGAGCAAATTAAGTCTCCACCAAAAGAAGAAATTGGTTCTAGTGGGACATCAGAAGAGGACACCACTCCCTTGAAGGAGTCGGATCTGTATCCAGAAGCAGTCCGTGGGACCTTCATCCGTGAAGTAGAAGGTGACAGGCAGTTAACCTTTGTGGATGCAGAAGGCACTGAACGCCACTTGAAGATGGGTAGCAGCCTCCCAGAAGAGGAGTTGTCAACCTTGTACACCTTGTTGAAAGAGAATTTGGACGTGTTTGCGTGGTCCTACAAAGACCTAAAGGGGATTGATCTCATAATATGCCAACATCATATTGACTTGGAGCCTGATGCTAAGCCAGTACGGCAACGACAGAGAAGAATGAACCCGAATTATTCCACATTGGTGAAAGCGGAGCTACTGAAGCTTTTGGAAGCCGAGTTCATCTATCCAGTGGCAAATAGTGAATGGGTTTCACCCATCGTGGTTGTACCCAAGAAGAATGGCAAATTGCGAATATGTGTGGATTTCCGAAAGCTTAATTCCAAGACAAAGAAGGATCGCTTTCCTATCCCTTTCACAGACCAACTGTTGGACACAGTGGCAGGACATGAGCTTTATTCCCTTCTGGATGGATTCAGCGGATACAACCAAGTCCAAATCGCAGAAGAGGACCAATCCAAAACAACCTTCACCACAGAATGGGGGACCTATGCTTACCGAGTGATGCCATTTGGGCTCTGCAATGCCCCTGCTATTTTCCAGCGAGTCATGATGGCCGCATTTCAGAATCATCTGCATGACTTCATTGAGGTATATTTGGACGACTTCTGTGTCTATAGTTTGATCCGTGAACACTGGGAGCACTTGGAACAATGCTTTGATCGATGCCGGGAGTATGGGATTTCCCTCAACCCCGACAAATGCATCTTTGGGGTCTCTTCTGGAGTTCTGTTGGGCCACATTGTCTCTGCACAAGGGATATCAACAGACCCTGCAAAGATCGAAAAGGTTGCAGCTCTGACAGCACCCACCAACCTCAAACAGTTGAGGGGATTCCTAGGCCATGTGGGTTACTATAGAAGGTTCATAGCCCATTTTGCGACAAAGGAAACCTCCTTGCACAAGCTTCTGAGGAAAGATGCAGAGTTTACTTGGACGGAAGAATGTGACAAAGCCTTCCACACTTTGAAGCAGTGTCTGATTGAGGCACCCACTCTGCAACCTCCTGATTGGACGAAAGAGTTCCATGTACACATGGATGCATCTATTGAAGGCTTAGGTGCTGTCCTTTGCCACAAGGGCTCCTCGAAGCTGGATCAACCGATCTATTACGCAAGCCGAAAAGTCACTGATAGGGAACGGAACTATACAGTGACAGAGCTGGAGTGCTTGGCAATGGTGTTTGTCCTGGAAAAGTTTCGCCATTACCTCCTATCCACCCACTTTAAATTTTATGTGGATCATGAGGCCCTATCCTTCCTGATGAACAAAGTAGATGTGAAAGGACGAATGATGAGATGGCTCCTTTTATTCCAGGAGTTCGACTTTGAGGTGATTACTAAGCCTGGTCGTTCCCATGTTCTGGCTGATCATCTGTCGCGTATCCCACAAACTGCAGATGAGGAGCAGGATGATCCAGACCTCCCTGATGCTTCCCTATTCTTGGTAGAAACTGTAACTCCCTGGTATGCAGACATTGCCAATCTGCTGGCAACCTAACAATATCCTCCTGGCATTTCTAGTCGGGAAAGGAAGAAGCTCATGCTAGAATCAGCCCCCTACACCCTGCTAGGTGGCGCACTGTACAAGAAAGGCAAAGATGAAGTGCTCAGAAGATGTGTTGCAGGAGATGAGATTGGGATTGTTCTGAAGGCTTGCCATGACGAGCCATGTGGAGGTCACTTTGCAGGAGAAGCTATAGCCAGGAAGGCTCTACTAGCAGGATATTGGTGGCCTACCATCCACAAGGATGCCTATGATTACTGTAAAAGATGTGATGCTTGTCAAAGAATGGGGAAACCCATGAAGACAAGTGCCATGCCAATGCAACCTATCCTTCCCTTGAAGCCGTTTGAGAAATGGGGCATCGACTTCGTAGGTCCGATCGATCCTCCTACCAGAAGGAAACAGAACCGATACATCCTCGTATGTACGGATTATGTTACAAAGTGGTGTGAAGCTAAAGCCCTAAAGCGGGACGATGGTAACAGCGTGGCCGTGTTCATGTACGAGAATATCATCACCCGTTTTGGCAGTCCCTTAGAGCTGGTAAGTGATAGAGGCACTCATTTCCTTAATAAAGTCATGAAAGAGTTGACAGAGTTGTATAAGATCCGCCATCGCAAGTCCACTCCTTATTACCCCAGAGCCAACGGCTAAGTCGAAGTCACGAATCGCATCCTCTGCTCGATTCTGACAAGAACAATTGCCATACATCGTCGTGATTGGGACGATCGACTTACAGAGGCCCTCTGGGCGTACAGAACCTCCCATAAAGCAGCAACAAGACAGACACCTTTCCAGCTGGTGTATGGTATAGAAGCTGTTTTTCCTATTGAACTGGAATTACCCTCTTTGAGAGTGGCTATCAAAGAGCGTTTGGGGGACAATGATTCACTGCAACGTCATCTCCTGCACTTGGAATGTTTGGACGAAATTCGTAGGATGGCTCTCCAGTGCATGGAAGCCACACAAGCTCGACGCAAGGCTTACCATGGCAGCTTCATCAAGCACAAGGAGTTCAAAGAAGGTGATTTGGTCCTAGCCTATGATTCCCGCTTTGGCAAGTTTCCTGGCAAGCTCCAACAGCGATGGATGGGCCCCTATAAGGTACTTGCCGTCAACCCTAATGGCTCTGTCCAAGTGCAGACCGTTGATGCCTCTGATGATCCCTTTCTGATCAATGGATATCGCCTGAAGAAGTGCTTCCCTCCTTGGGGATCTTGACAATTACGGACACTTGATCCTTTCCCTCGTTGGCGCGGCACTGTACTTCTTATGATGCTACTTCTGATAGCCGTTCTTCTGTCATTCCTGATGAAATGGACGCAACCCTCTGTCCCCTCAACTCCATCTTCCAGCCTTGATCTCTTATCTTCTATTTTCCACCAACGACAGTGGCGAGGTTGGTTTTGACAAATGGTCTTTCTACTATTCCCTTGCTCAATTCGAAAAAAAAAGAGAAGAAAAATATACATATCGGTCATGGGAGAAAAGGACTCAGGTCCCTGTCATGACGACCTATTCTTCGAGAAAAGGTGGAAACACCCTCGGGAATAGGGGAAAACAAGAAAAAGAAAAAGAGAGAGAAAAAAAAAACAAATTTGTTATGAGAGAAAAGGAAGCAATTCCCTGTCATAGCAGGCCTCGTTCCAAGAAAAGGTGGTAAACACCCTTGGGCGGGAAGCTGGGTGGTAATACCCAGCAGTCCAGAAAGTGGATTTATCAATTGATATCTCCAGGATCCAATTCCAAAGCTACCTCCCTTGGTATGCTGTGTCCTGGGTCTTTTTGTAGAGTGTCTACCTGTCCTCTAGCAGACGACATGTTCCTGTCCAATACAACGTTCGATTTGATGGCTACCTCCCTGGGTACGCCTCTTCAACAACTGATGACACGATCTTCATCGACAAACAATAGAGTGACATGAGCTTTCATCCTAACTGGATGGGGAAGTGAGTAAGGCTGCCCTTCTGTATTTATCAATAGAGAGTGAGACAGAGGGTGGGATGAGTGTGACTGGAGTTTCTTCAATCAATTACCGCGAGGTGAGATTGAGGGACGTTACGACACTTGGAGTCAGGTATGTTCCAGTTTCCCTGTGCACCCACGGGATGGGTCTTTGCCCTCATCACAAGACACATCACCCTGTTCTGTCCACTGCACTGTAAGGCTCCCTTGCCTTCCTCCTTGCACGTATGCCAGACGGGTTGGACGCACTAATGCACCATCAAATGTGCACCTTGGCATACTCCTTCTGCACCATTCCCCCTTGTCGATTTTTAAACCGGGTATGCAATATGGGTTTCAATCCTTATTCCTCGAGTGATATTAGTCATGGGGCGAGTGACTGTTCTTTCATTCCAATTGAGTGACTGTGAGTTGAGTGCAATATCCCTCATCATCGATAACGCATTTCCTGCGATTCCTTCCATCAGCTACCTCCCTGGGTGCTGCTGCGTGGTCCCTTCCATGACGGACGTGTACAACGAAGATGCCTTGGTACCTCCAGAAGTCGACTACAACACTGGACGTGCCATCGACACTCACCCTTACTTTGATCCTCAACAAAATGGGCCAAGTTTTTCTAACCCTACAACTTTTGTTTCTCAGTGCTGGTCATGTTTTAAGTGTGGGGACATTAGTGGATGATCTGTGGCGTGGTCCTAGGTCCCTGTTGCTCGGTTAACCCTATCCGTTACGGTCTTAAGTGTGGGGACGCGTCCCTGCGCGTCTACATTGTATACCCCTCTGCATATGCCTTAACCTGCTCATGCATGTTTGCCATGCCTTGTTGTTACCCTAATGGGATCCCTTCCCACCCACCCGGTTATGTTCCACCCACCCTTGGGGCTGTTCCCTTGCAGTTTTCCTTCATTCCCTGATTTTGAGGTCCTGTCCTGTGAATGTACCCTACGTTTCCCAAAGTCCCCATCCAACCTTATAGCCTATTCCCTCCTTTGCACTGACCATTTTTCCTTTTTACCTACCCCTGTTCCGGTGCACGGTTTTTGAGTTATTAATTTTTGAAGCATTTTGCGCAATTTAGCCGGTTTTCCATGTGAACGCACTTTTCTTGCTTCGGCACCATGCTCTGATGTCATAGCCCTGACAATCATTTTTCCCCTGATATTTTTCCTTTTTACTCCGAGTCATTCAGATGCACGGTTTGTCCAATATTAATTTTCTGGTTTTTTACGACTTTTTCGTGCGTATTTTTGATATTTTTCCATGTGAACCTGCCCTATTCGTATCGGAATTTCAATTTGATTTGACAGCCGTGTCCCCTGTGCCTTCCCCTACCTTTTTCCTTTTTTCTCCACCCTTTTTTGACTTTTGGATTTTTACGTATTAATTTTTAAATCAGTTTTCTGGCGTATTTTTGGAGTTTTTCGCATGTGAATCCCTCCGACTTCCACCGGACCTGCGGTCTAACATGATCACCCTGTGCCCCTCCTTCTTGTGGACATTTTTCCTTCTTACTACCTGACATTCCGACGAAAGGTTCGTCCGATATTAATTTTCGATCCCATTTTTAGGTCTGCTTTTTGGGTTTTTTCCATGTGAACGCGTCTTATCTCAGTCGGAATTATGTTTTGATGTGATAGGATTGTCGGGCACGTCTTTCTACATAGTTTTCCTTTTTTTTGCACCTTGTTCCGATATTAATTTTTAATTGCGTTTTTTGGTTCTTTTTTTGTGTTTTTTGCACAAGACCGCCCTTTACCCCTCCCAGAACCTCCGTCACATATTTTCCTTGTTTTCCCCCTATAGTCCTGCCCATTTTTTGTTTTTATGCTATTTCGTTTTGACGTCCGGATTGGGCGTTATTAATTTTTCTTTCTTTTTTATGTGTTTTCGTGTGACTCGTCCCGTGCGTGAACGCGCCCGTTTTTGATTTTACGCGTCCTCCTATGGGCCCTTGCCCATTCTCCTATGACCACCCCCCTTCCCATGGCCCTCCCCCCCTTTCCATCCCCCCCCTTCCCCCCCCCCCCCCCCCCCCCCCACACACACACACCCTTCCCTGTCCCCCCACCCCACCCTTCTCTCTCCCCGCCCTCTTCCCCCCTCAACTGCCTCCCATCCCTTCCTTCCCTCCCACCTCCCTCCTTCCTCCCCCTCCTGCCTTAGCGCCTCCTCCTCCTTCTTCCCTCCCTCTTCTCCCTTCTCCCGCTCCTTCTCCTCCTGCCCGTCGCCTGGAGCCTGTTGCCCGCCGCCCGGAGCCCTCCCGTGCCGCCGACGCCCGGAGCCCTCCCGCGCCGTCGCTGGAGCCTGATGCCGAGTCGCTGCTGCAACCGCTGCCTCTCGTCCGCCCGGATCGCCGTCGCCGTCTGTCGTCACCCGCGCCGCCGTCCGCCCGGATCGCCGTCGTCGTCCGTCGCCGCCACACAGACGCCGCCCGCCGTCGAACGTGCCGCCATCCTCTTCCCTCTCCTCTTCCTTCTCCTCTTCCACCTCCTCCTCCCTAACTAACCTCAGGTTAGTTTACTAACCTCAGGTTAGTTTACTAACCTCACGATTAGTTTCCTAACCTAACAATTAGTTAACTAACCTAACCCTAGTTAGGCTCACTAACTTAACCCTAACCCCCCTTCATTAACCTTAGATAGGTTAGTTACATTAACCATAGTTAGGTTAGTTCTAACTACCCCTAGTTAGGCTAACCCTAACCCTAACCCTAACCCTCACTACCCCTAGTTAGGGTAACCCTAACCCTAACCCTAACTACCCCTAGTTAGGCTAACCCTAACCCTAACCTTAACCCTAACCCACCTTAGGTTAACTAACTCCCTTTAGGTTAGTTTCTACTAACTTGCCTTATCTGACTTATCTAACTTTACCCAGACTAACCTAATTCCATCTGACTAAACTGACTTGACTTAGACAGACTAACATGACTTACACAGACTATCCAGACTTACTTTTAACTTACTTATCAAATTAACATGATTTAATTACTTTATAAATTAATTTCCACATCATAACAATTCAGAAATTTTTTTAAAAATTCCCTTCGCTTTTTGCCAATTTTTGGAACTTTGTCCGCTGGAAATTACCACCCCCACAATTTTTGAAAATTAAATATTTCCCAATTTATCCCCCAAATTACCAACAACTATGGAAAATTCATTTAAAAATAGTAAAAAATTCTAAAAAAATTCAAAATAAATTCTACAAAATTCCCCTCACCCCCTTGACCATTTTTCATTTATTTTTCACTTTAAAAAATTATCATACATGATACCCCTATTGTTAAAAAAAAAAACAAATAAACCAACAAACCAACATACAAAAATTTCCCTTAACATTCTCTATTTTATTTGCATCCACTCCATTGTGGATATTTCCTCCATGGCTGCATTTTTATTTTTTCCCTTCATTCCATATTCATGTGCTATATATCTTGATTTCCTTATTATTATTATTATTATTATTTAAACAAAAAAAAACAAACCACAAACTACACAAACAAAAAACAACAAAACACATCCACAACACATAATAACCTCACAAACAAAACCCAACCATAAATAATCTCAAATTACAAAAATAAAAAAAAACCAACAAAAAAAATAAAAAATCAACCCATCCACTAAGGTGTTGTCTTTGTTGTTTCGTCAGTGGTCTTTACTTTTCCTTTATTGGATTCACTTCTTTTGGGGGACTCTTCCATGCACATTTCTACATTACATACACACCACTTCCAAGTATTTATTTTATGTGCTTTATTTATTTTCATTTTCCCCTTAATCACAAATTAATTCTTAAAATGAACTCTTTATTCACCCACAGTTACACGCACATTCGCGCTCAACACACACATCCTTTTTAATTAAAATAAACCCGCCGTTCACTTAGCACGTGCTACGTGCGCTACAGAGACACTTTAATTTTTATTTAAAATGAACTAGCCGTCACAAGAGCACGCGCTGGCAAAAAAGCGCTCCACATCACCTTAATTTGTAATCAATGAACTTGCATTTAGAGACCCAATCTGAGTATCGAAGTCCGGGATTCGAATTAACGCACCGGTTTTTACCTAATAATTGGTAATTTAATTTATAATAAGGAACCGCCGTTTTCTTGCTAAGGTTTATCACTTAATAAAAATTTACCCATTCTTAATAATTTATTAAAATCAACCCTTCATTAATTTAATCCCCCCTCACTGCACTTAATTCCCCTTTTTAACGAACCGTTTCGTGGGATGGGTATGCGCAGTCCTTAGCGTTATTTCCATGGTCACACACTGGTTTATCAACAATGTAGTCTTGATATGTGTCGGATGTTGTATTGTTTTGGTTTACTGTCTTTGATACGGTTACGGGTACGGTATGCAGTTTTTTTTTCTTTTCTTGCCTGATACGGGGTTCTGGGTGTTTGTCTGATGCATCGCATGAAGCTTTCGGTCGCATTTGTCTCGAGGTCATGTCGAATTTTTTCTAGGTTGTGGTTTGCTTGGGGTTAGTTGGTCGAGTCACATTTTATTGTTTTGGTTATTCTCTTATCCTTGGTTTTTTGTCTGTTGCTTTGTAGGCATTCTCCTTGATTGTCTGTGTTTGTGGTGTGTGTGTACCCATCTGAATGGCGCCTTCTCATGCTCCTTCCCCTATCCAGTACGTCCCCTTAGTAAGTAGGGATTACTCTTCCCTACTTACTTTTGAGCCTCTCACGAAGGCGGGCCTTGCTGCTTTTGTGGCTACTTCTTTTCCATTGCTTCCCGAGGATCCGTCGTTATGTGATGAGTTTCTGGCCTCTTACAGCAAGAAGACAGGACTAGTCCAGGGAATTTCTATGACTTTGACACCGCGAGGGCTAGGGAAGGCTCTGTCTCTTCCCTTCAAAGGTGAACCTTTTGTTACCACTCGTCAGCTTTTCTCTAATGAAGAGATTCTAAAGCTGTTGCAAAAGCAGACAAGGGAAATGCTGGATGTTAAGAAGGTGATCAACTCTTCAGGAGTTTCCTTTTCTATAATCACTGATCCCGTATGGAAGACGATCTGTCAGCTTCTCCAGGACAGGTTTATGCCTGCCAAAACGCCATCCCAGTACTTGTCCAAAGAGCTTTTTACAGCTTCCAGGATGGTGTTGAAAGGAGTTGATATTGATTGGAGCACTTACCTTCTCACTAAAATGGATCAACATTTCGTTAAAGTCACCAGGGGTAATGTTACCAATGTCACATATGGATCATATTTGTCTGCCTTCTTGACCTATTCAGGTTTACAGAAGATTGTGCCTCCACCTCCTCCATCAGATCAAGTACCTCCTCCTCCACCTTTAGATGAGTCAGAACCTATTGACATAGAGGATGATGATTCTCCGCCTCCCCTGGTCATACAGCGCAAACGCTTGAAGAGGGTAGCGGATAAAGCTCCTTCAGTACTTCCTTCAGTACCTATTCCTGCTACCTCTGGCAGTGATCTCCCTGGGTATCTCACTTGTAATAACCTGTTCAGAGCACATCGAGAAGGATCATTGGACATATCAGTTCCCTCCCTGAATAGTCTAGTTTCAGGAGATGCAATTCCTTTCCTTTGTAAAGATATTCGGAGCTCCATTGAGTTGTCAGTGACAGCCTGTGTTCAACAGCTGTACGCGTCTTTTTATGAAGAACTCATGCAGTCTAAGGACCAGTTGCATAAGGCAACATCTGAGTTAGCTTTTGCTAAGGATACCCTAGCAGATTTATTTAAGCAAATGGAACAACAAACCCAACTAGTTGCCACCCAAAGCGATGAGATCTCTTCTTTGAAAATCCAGTTACTAGAGGCTCAATCACAGGTTACTAGCCTTTCAGAGGAGAAGGAGAGGATGTCCAGAGAAGCGCAGGAGTTCCAAGCTATCTTAGATGACAAACTTTCAGCTTTACAGATTGCTAATGACACAGTGGCAAACCAAGCCTCCCAAATCAAGCAATTGCAAGATCAACTGGCGAAGTCCCGCTCTGTTCCTCCAAGCCCTCATGTTCCATTGATTCCTTCTCTTTCACAGCAGGACTTGGCTGCTCTTCAGAGACAGGCTACTTTGTGCCCTCTATTCCAAGATAAAGTGGAAAGATTGCAGTCCAGAATGGACTTGTTATGGTCTACATTTGAGCAGTTTCAGGAATATGTTCTACCAGACCATTCTTTCTTTGTCCACTACCACTTACAGAAGTTGGTCTTCTATATGAAGCTTTCCACGATGGATTTACCTCTTCCAAAGGATGGATGGAGTGGGGCTTGGTCTGCTGAGTTGTTGACAGAGGTAGTACGAATGGTGTTTGAAGATTCTGTCACGCCAGATACCATGTTGATGTCATACATGTATCTACGAGGAGACTTGTTAATTCCAGATGAGGTGGATATGGCATGGTATGTGGGGGATGTGGTCTTACAGGCTGTTTTGTATGTCAATCATTTGGAGTTGTGCATAGCTGACATGTTCCAGAGTTATTCCTCCAAAGTGGCTGATTGTCATGATAATTCGTGGCATCCCATGATTGATTCTGTGGTCCTAAATCAAAGACAAAACACAGCTTCTACCTCTGCCCAGAGTAGTAATCAACTAAGGATGGATCTCTTAGCCTATCTTTCAAAACATAATCCATTTGATGCTACCTTCTTTGATGCCTATCATCGACGATCTCTCTTAGGACTTTCTGTTCCTACCCTCCTCTATTACCAACAAATGGCTCACTGCTATGCTATATATCTTTCCCTTTGTCAATCTAATTCCACAACTATTTTACCTCTTCTTTTCCAACCTTCATCTTTCCCTCAAATTCCCATTTTTACATTCTGTTCCTTTATTGAGGATAGGGTATTTTTCCCTTCTCCGCCCTGTCCTTCTCCCTCCATTCATGTACCCTCCACATTTCCTATTTATCAGTTAACACCCTTCCTTAATGATTCCCTCCAAATTTCTGCCACTCCTTCTTTAACCTTTTCTTCCTTTTATGATTTTTCCTATCCCTCCCTTCATCCACTCTTCCTTATTCCATTACCCTCTCCTAACACTTCTATATCTCAACCACCTCAGTTGGTTAGTGACTGTGACGGGTTTGATAATCAGATTTCTAGAAGAAGGGGATGGAGTTCGGATGATTGCCTTACAGGACCTCAGATCAATTGGCCAGTAATTCCAGGAGAATGGACAGCTTCCAGTCAAGCTTATCAGAACTATGTTCATTTTGCTCAGCAGTATTCACAGTTTGCAGATCCCTCAGTGAGATTAACAGCTCACTTTGCTTGGTACCTGGCGTATATGCATAGGCACTCTCATAATGATTCCAAGCCTATTCCAAAGTTGTGCATGAATGTCAATGTGAGCATTGATTCCCAACAGCTGGACATATTGTATTTTCATGCCCTTTGTTTGCCTAGCAGATACTTGGTCCTGTTGGAAAGGATGTGCTATCTTCAGTTTTTTCAAAATCCTCCCAAAAACTTTGTAGATGAATCCTTGTCTATGGATCGTTTCCGACAACATCAATCTTTTAAGAGGGATCATCTTCATTGATATCTTTCCAATGTATGGTGGATGCTTTTTAATGAAAATCTCTCTTTTTGGAGGAGTCATTCAGATGGTTGTGTATTAGTGTTTGTGTTGTGAGTTCATTTATGTAATACGAGCGTGGTGGTTTCCTATTGGATTGGATTTCGTGTACGAGCTACATTTTCGAGATTTGTGGTGATGGGGTCGTGGATGCAAAATTGAAGTTGATGCTGATGAAGAAGAAGCAAACTCTTATATCCTTTACAAATTTGTTGTGATTTTTAGTTTGATAAGAGGTGTTAATTTCAAAAGGGTTTTCCTTTCTTTGTATTTTTATATCAGAACCAGGTTATAAGTTGGGGTCGTGGTGGATGGATTTTTTTTGAAGAGATATTGACGATCAAAGTTGCACTTTTCAATGAACTTGTATTCCCTTTTTCCTGGGTCGCGAGGACACTTCCTTATTAAGTGTGGGGATATGTTGAGTGTTGAAATGACTTGTTTTTTGACTGATTTTTTGTTGTTTTTGAGAGCTGAATGGTTGATTTTATGAGATGATTGATTGATTTGGAAGTGGTTTGAGAGTGTTTTGGATGATAATGATGGTGTTTTGGAAGTTCATGATGTTTATTGGTGGTTCTGTGATGTTCTGATAGGTTCTGTATACCTTCTGTTTTGCTCTGTTTTGGTTTGTTTTGTTCTGATTGTCTTCTGTAGGGAGGGATGGAGTATTGATTGATGAAGATTGAGATATTGTGAAAGCTTGAGTGGTTTGTGAGAGTTTGGAATGGTTTGAGAATGAGTTATGTGGTTTTGGTGACCTTCTGTAGGTCTTCTGTTCTGTTCTGTACTGTAGCTGTTCTAGTACTGTTCTGTGACTGTTCTGTATGCTTCTGTATGTGTTCTGGTGGATGAGATTGTAGCTTGGGAAAGTTTTCTAGCCTTGGAAAGAGGTGAATATAAGTGCAAAAGAGCTGAAAGAAGTGGAAGAAGTAGCTGCTGAAGACTCAAGTGAAGACTAGAGTGAAGTGACAGTAGTGAGCTATGAAAGGACACTGTAGTGGCTCTGGTGACTCTTCATATCAGACATACCTCTTGGGAGGGGTATCCACGACCTAAGAAGGATTATTGAGAGATTGTAGTGAGGATATGATGTATTATTGATGGAGAGAGAGAGAGAGAGAGAGAGTCAGAGATAGCCAATTCTACTCTAACAAAGTGATTGTATATGAGAGATTGAGAGAGAAGACTATGAAGATATTGAAGATAAATACTATGTGATTTATTTCCATTCAAAGATGGTGTATTCTTTTGCTTTCTTTGTTATATTGATGGATTTTGTGAAGATATTGAAGAATATGGTTGATTCTATCAAATCCGTGGGAGATCTACATGATGCTGTATGAAGATTTGTTGTTCCTGGTGTTCTTTTCTTCATTGTGATCATATGGAACATGATAAACAAGCTTGTTGATGTTACAAGATAGATTTTCTTGCAAGAGAATTCCCTTTTCCTTGGTGTTCCTCTTGGGGCTCCAATTCCTTGATATAATGGATGGATGCATTGCTTAAGAGATGACTAATGATTGGGCCCAATGGTCTAGAAACTCTTGGGGGGTTGATTTTGTTTCTCAATGCTATATGTCTGTGCTCCTAAGCAAATGGCAAGGCTAGAGGTTGTGGTTGTCTTGGATAGTTGAAACCTTGGTTATATTGGGGATAGACAAAGTTGGGGTTAGGTCCTTTGAGTCTTCACAGAGCTTCGTAGTAGGTGGTTTCATGCCCAAAGCATTCAAAATTAGTGCATATACATGTTGTTCTCAAGCACTTCAAAGGGAGGTGGTATTCAATGTAAATGAATGCATTGCATGTTGATGGTAAGATTGGGATAGCTTCAAGTTCTCTACCATTTTTAAGAGCTCTTACTATTATTTTTCTACATCAACCGTAAAGTCTTGTGCATCATTCACTTCATCCTTGTAGTGGCTTACTTGAGGGTTTTGATGGTCACCTATAACTTTCTTATCTCTACTTCTCTCTTAGTGCAAGTCATCAACATTGATTGATTAATCAAGTACATCGATGATGCTAGAGTGATTTAGGGTCAAGTTTCCTGCCATGGTTTTATAAATCTTTTCATTGTATATTCCCTTAATGAATGCTTTGATCATAGACTTGGCAATGAATCTTTCACATGTATTTAAGGATGCTTTTGACATAGTTTCCATGCTCTTCTCCTCTTGTTGCTCAATCTTCATTCAATGGATGATGAGGTTATCATCGTAGTTGGTCTCTATAAAATGCTTAATAAAGAGATCATTAAGTGGGATGAATGAGGATTCCTTGGGGGAATCCAATCCAATAAACCAAGCTTAATCTTCATTAGGTGGATGATGAGGTTATCATCCTACGCAATCTCTATAAAGCGCTTGATAAAGAGATCCTTCAGCGGGATGAATGAGGATTCCTTGGGAGCATCCAATCTTGTAAACCAAGTTCATCGCTTCTTTTTGAGGGATAATGATACAAGTTGCCCTAAAAAACATGCATATGTTTTTCTTTCCTGAGTTTCTTCTTTATATGTATATTTTTTGTTTCTCTCTAGTATAGGAAAAGAAGGAAAATAAAATGGATAGAACCCACTTTCACTATCTCTCACTTAACTCTCAAGCTCTTATGGTAGGGCTCCCTTGGCAGAAGCACCAACTGCGATATTCTCTGCTAGTGTCTCCTTCAAGCATGTTGATATTCTCCATAATCCTGTTTGTTACCTTTCTACCTCATTTGTTATTTATTCGAATAATATGAATTACAATTTTTTAAATCATGGGACCTAAGACTAGACCTACCTACTTCCCATGCTTTGGACTGTGTGCAAATATGCCATCCTATTTTGTGGACTTGATGCTCATGAGTGGCTTCATTCTTGAAGTGTCCATATCTTGGCAATGGAACCAAAATGTTATGCTCTACCAGCTTCACGCTATGACCATTGGATATGCACTTATTATATCAAGGGGCTCGATGTATGCAAGACCCACAAGTAGATCTCACCTAGTCTACTCACATGATGGATCCATACAAGATGGGGAAACATGCTTATTTATACTTATCTTCATTGTATTCCATGTATTGGCTCGCCTCATTCCTCATCCAAGCACATGCTCCTTCACCTTTAATCTCTCTCCCTTATCACCATGATGGAGAGAAGATACTTGCAATGAGCTCGAGGAGATGAAGAAAAGAAGATAATTCTTCGTTCCATGTCCCTCATCCTTTTGCAATCTTGACTCATGAGCTCTTGCTCTCAAAGGCCCTCACCATGAGGGAATGGACAAGAGAAGATAGCATGAAAAGAGATTCATAGTCCATGTCCCTCATTCCCTCAAAAGCTCTCAAATCCCTCTCCTTCACTCTCACTCTCAAGGAAATAGGTTGCAAGAAATCAATAAAGCAAAGTTTACACACACATGAATAAGTTTTTCCAATAGCTCTTATCCTACTTGTACATGAGATTTAGGGTTATGGTTTTCCCATGCTTCTTGGGTATCTTGTCCCCTTTTTTGTGACCTTTTGGTTGGTCATGGATTCGATTTTATGCTCTAGGACTTAGTCTTGATTCAAAGTTCAACCAATACAAGCAATAAATTCAAAATGCCAGCTAATTATTACAATTTGCATAGGTAGGAGCCTAGGTCTCAACATAATAATAAAATAAAATTTACAAAATAATTTCTTTCCCACTAATTTTTGTAGGTCAGTTTCTCTTTGTAGTTAACAAATACGCACTCATGTTCATGACACTACACTTAGGGTCGTAAACTTGGGTACACTTGGTGGCCTTAGTTGGTCGGCTCCATCTTTAAACCCCTAGCTCTTCTACCAATCCCCTCACACTTGCTCAAGGCTTATTAGGGCAAGAGATACCCAAATAACTTGACTCATCTAGTCTTGTCTCCTTGAGTCACTTACACTTTTCTCTCTTTACTTATCATTGACTTCAATGCCATCATAGTAGCACAAAAATAAGGTGGAAGGGAACTTGAGAAAGAAAACAAATTTTCCAACTAGTAATAAGCAGTTGCAATCATTGGAGACCCCATCCTTCAAAATCAATCAGCTTGGATACAATATTTTGTCCAATCTACCAATGGCATGTCCCCCTAATCTTCTCTAAGCACTATTTTTCTCAACATTGACTATCCTTACCATCCACAATCACCAAGTTCCCTTGCTTCATCAACTACATAAATATGAAGAACTAATCCTGAAGAGATGGACCAATCATCATTTGGATGAAGGCATCCAGAAAGGAGTATTTCTCAGAGGCCTACAACTAGAAGTTCACAAGTTCATGTAATTGAGAAGACCAAGCAACATGCAAGCTGCAGTGGAAGGTACAAGACTGTATAATGAAGTTGAAGCAAGGCTGTTAATGACCCCAAGAAGAGGAGTCTTACCTCCTCCCATGCCAGGAATGGTATACCCACCAAATGCACTTCCAGGGACAGTTCCCTACCCCTATCCCCAGATGCAAACAATGCCGCAATACAATGCACCTAATCCATAGTGACTGTTGTAGTCTACGAGAGTGTCTCAACAAATGATGGTTCAACCACAACAACAGTGGCCTCAAATAGTTCCTCCAATGGTGACTCAACAATAGTGGAACCCTACCAACTGGAATCAACAACCCTAAGTCTGAACAGGAGTTCTGAATTAGAACCAGAATAGAAGACCCTCTGGATCAACCCAATTAGTGTATGTAGTAATAATAAAAGCTTCCCAAAACCCTACTACAAGTACTCTAGGAGGTGAAAATCTGAAGGACTACCTATCCAACTTAGTTGCAAGTATTAAGAAAGAGCTTATGGATGTGATTATAGAATAACTACAGATGTTGAAGGTAAATACCACCAATATATCCACTCCTACGGGAGGTGGGAGAGATGTGATACGTTCTAATACATGATGCAAAAAGTGCCATCAAGCGGGACATTTAGCCACTAAATGTACCCGAAAACCAACTATTCATGGAGCCTTTTGTTCATACTATTTGAGGAAGAACCATACAGAAGATATTTTCTCTCTGAAAGAGATGCATGAACGAAGAAAGAAAGATGAAGACACGAGATTCAACTTGCTGAAATCCAAAATGACAACACAGGACATTGGACCAAAGCCTAGGGAGTTTGGTCCTAATCTTGGTCCAAGGAGGTTTCCCTCTCAAAGTTACAGAGGACGACAGTCTGGCTGTGGCCAAAGATCAGAAGTGGAGTGTTACAGATGTGGAGAAAAAGGTCATATCTCACCGAATTATCCAAACCATAGAAGGTTTGTGGATCATAAGTCCTTATGCAATTAATGCAAAGGAGAATGCCACATTGCAAAAGATTTTCCAAGTCTAGCCCCTGTGAAATATACTTCTGATACCCGAGAGAAGACCCAAGAACCTGCTTCCAATTTGGTGGAATTAAAAGTGGTCACAATAATACGAGCAAAGAAAGGAGAACCCATAGTTCGAAAAGAGAATGTTCCTTCTACCAAGACTATGAATTTCAACCTCATCGAAAAAAACATAACAATGTAATCCAGAACAATGTAGTACAGAGCACTATAGAGCCACAAAGAGCTATAGAGATAGTTGCAGAGACAGGACTAGAGGTCAAGGAAATAGAGGATGCGGAAGTACCTTCTCATGAAGAAGAAGCATAGATGTTGCCATTCCTAGAAGAAAAAGGAAAAGTAAAAGTGGGAGTGGCCCCATTTCCTAGCTGATTGGAAAAGCCTGTGGATCCTATCAAAGAGTATTATTTGGTCAAAGACCTAGATACTTTTAAACCAAACTTAACCTTTCGACAGTTGTTGATGTTGTCTCCTAGCTTTGTCGAAGGAAATTCAAAAGCATACTGACAAGAAGAAGAGGGCTAAGAACTGTTTCCTCTATGGTGAGCAAGTCCAACAGAGCCTCAAACCTATGAAGTAAGTAGATGTGGCCAATGCCTTCCTGGATCCTGGAACCCCAGTGATTGGCGTATGGATTAAAGGGTGATTTATTATAGATGCATTGATTGATGGAGGGTCATCAGTAAACATAATGATGGATGTGACAATGAAGGATCTAGGCTTCAAGGAATGTAGCCTATGCAGTGGTTTATCAGACTGGCAGACCAAAGTAGAATCAAATTGTTGGGTATTCTCACATATGTAAAGACAACCCTCGCAGGAAGAGACTATTGGCTGACATATTTGGTGGTTAAACAAAAATCTTACCGGACCTCATACCCTCTGTTGTTGGGAAGACCTTGGCTTTTTGAAGCAAGAGCAAGGACGGATTGGTTCAAAGGGACCCTAACCCTAGGTAGGGGACCCAATAAAGTGGTATTGAAGTTGTATGGATCGCAAAAAGGCAACGGATCCACGTCCATCAAAGTCATGACCAACTCCTCGAATGAAGTAACAGATGGTACGTTAGGAGACAAAGAGGTTGTTAAATAGATATTTCCCAAGAAAACAGAGGCACAGCCCCTAACAGTGGGCAATAATGTAAGCCAATTACCGAAGAAAGTAAAGTCTTTGTCTATGGGAGAATATCTCCTGCGTGAGCCTGAATTGACTTTTGAAATCACCTCTCATAGTGAGATAGAAGCGTGGATATATTGTTCTCCTTGTTACATGGTAGTCACAAAGATAGAGCCAGAGACAGAGACAGAAGTAGAGATAGAGACAGACATAGAGACAGAGGTCGAAGCATAAGCAGAAGATAGAGTAGAGAGCTTGTTCTTCTCTTCCATAGTACCCACAGTTGTAGAAATAGAATCTGAAGAGGATGAAGGTGATAATGCAGAAGAAGATTATGAAAGTAAACTAGAAGGATCTATCTTACTCAGAGAAGGCAGAGATGAGGAAGACATTCCTAACGTTCCTAAAGCCTCAAAAGTAGAAGACCCCTTTTTGTTTGACAGAATGATTGTGGTACCCTTTGGACTCATCCATGAATCATGCCATATGCAAAGCCTCTATAAGAAATGGATTAATAAGAATAGGCCTTCCTTTAGTAGTGGCTCTTGTTGCCCAAAGTTACCCTTCCTTAGAGAAGATGATGACGGTGCACCTTGCCAGCAACCCCCAATCCTGCAGTTTAAACAGAACACAGAAGGTTCCTGTTATGTGACGTTCTTGGATGCATCCTCAGAGGACAAGTTCTCGAGTCAAGAAATAATTTATCCCCAATCCAAACCCGAAACCTCAATGATACCCTTTTAGCCTCCCAAAGAGTGAGCCAAGCCTTCCTTAAAAGACAACAATAGTTCCAACGCATCATCAGAAGATGACACCACTCCCTTGAAAGTGCCAGATCTATATCTAGAAGCAATCTGTGGGACATTTATCCATGAAGTGGAAGGTGAAAGGCAATTGACATTCGTGGATGATGAAGGTACTAAATGTCACCTGAAAAAGGGTTTAAATCTTCCAAAAGAAGAACTAGTGGTCCTATGAGACCTACTAAAGGAGAACTTAGACGTGTTTGCATGGTCGTATAAAGATCTAAAGGGGATTGATCCCATAGTATGCCAACACCACATCGATCTAGAGCTTGATACCAAACCTCTGAGGTAAAGACAGAGGTGCATGAATTCCAATTATTCGAATTTGGTGAAGGCCGAATTATTGAAGCTCCTTGAAGCTGAGTTCATTTATCCCGTGGCTAATAGTGAATGGGTTTCACCCATTGTGGTTGTATCCAAGAAGAACGAAAAACTTTGAATATATGTGGACTTTTGAAAGCTGAACTCCAAGACAAAGAATAATTATTTTTCTATCCCTTTCACAGACCAATTGTTGGATAAGTGGCAGGCCATGAGTTCTATTCCCTCTTGGATGGATTCAATGGATACAACCAAGTCCAAATCACAGAAGAGGACCAATCGAAGACCTTTACAACAGAATGGGGAACCTATGCTTATAGAGTGATGCCGTTTGGGCTCTGTAATGCTCCTGCTACCTTCCAACGAGTGATGATGGCTGCTTTATTTGGATGATTTCATTGAGGTGTATTTCGATGAATTCTGTGTCTCTAGCCTAATCTGTGAGCATTGGGGACACCTAGAGCAATGTTTTGACAGATGCTGAGAGTATGGGATTTCTCTCAACCCCGACAAATGTGTTTTTTGCATCTCATCAGGAGTTCTTTTGGGCCATATTGTCTTTGCATAAGGGATAGCAACAGATCCTGCTAGGATTGAGAAGATTGTTGCCTTGACAACCCCAACTAACCCTAAGCAATTGAGGGGATTCCTTGGCCATGTGGGCTATTACAGAAGGTTCATTGCACACTTTGTGATGAAGGTAGTCCCTTTGTATAAAATCCAAAGAAAAGATGTCGAGTTTACATGGACCACTGATTGTGATGAGGCATTTAATACCCTGAAGCAATGTTTGATTGAAGCACCCATCCTATAGCCTCCTAATTGGACGAAGGAGTTCCATGTGCATACTGATGCATAAGTTGAAGGGCTAGGTGCAGTCTTATGCCAAAAGGGCCCCTCTAAGTTAGATTAACCAATCTATTATGCAAGTCGAAAAGTAACCGATAGAGAGTGGAACTACATAGTGACAAAGCTTGAGTGTCTAGCAATGGTGTTTGCTTTGTTCTGACATTATTTACTGTCGACACATTTCAAATTCTATGTGGACCATGGAGCCCTTTCCTTCTCCATGAACAAGGCCGACATAAAGGGAAGAATGATGAGATGGCTCCTTTTGTTTCAAGAGTTTGACTTTGAAGTGGTTACCAAACCCGGTCGCTCTCATGTCATGACTGATTAGCTTTCATGAATCCCTCAAAGCGATGATAAAGACGAGCAAGATGATCCTGACCTTCTTGATGCTTCCTTGTTTCTGGTCGAAATAGTTATCCCATGGTACACAGACATGGCCAACCTCCTAGCAACCCAACAATATTCCCCTAGCATCTTGAGCTGTGAGAAGAAGAAGCTTCTATTGGAATCATCCCCCTACACCCTGTTAGGTGGCACTCTATACAAGAAAGGCAAGGACGAAGTCTCGTGAAGATGTGTTGCAGGAGAAAAAATCGGGATAGTATTGAGAGCATGCCATGACAAGCCATGTGCTGGACACTTTGTAGGATAAGCGATAGCCTGAAAGGCCTTTGCAGGATATTGGTGGCCAACCCTCCATAAGGATGCTTATGATTACTACAAACGGTCTGATGCTTGGCAGCAAATGGGAAAGCCTACCAAATCCAGTGCCATGCCCTTGCAACCCATTCTTTCCCTAAAGCCGTTCGAGAAGTGGGGGATTGATTTCGTGGGCCCCATTGATTTGCCAACTAGAAGGAAGTAGAATAGATACATTTCGGTCTATACAGACTACGTAACAAAGTGGTGTGAAGCTAAAGCTCTCAAGTGGACGATGGTAATAGCGTGGCCTTGTTCCTGTACGAGAACATCATCACTCGTTTTGGCAGTCCCCTAGAGCTGGTAAGTGACCAAGGTATACACTTTCTTAACAAGATTATGGAAGAGTTGACAGAACTGTATAAGATCCGCCATCGCAAGTCCACCCCCTATTACCCTAGAGCTAACGGCCAAGTTGAAGTCACCAATTACATCCTCTGCTCGATCTTGATAAGGACGATTGTTGCACATCGCCGCGATTGGGATGATTGACTTAGAGAGGCCCTCTGGACGTACAAAATCTCCCATAAGGCAGTTACAGGACAAACTCCTTTCCAGTTGGTGTATGGAACATATGCCATCTTTTGTGTTGAACTCGAGCTATCCTCTCTGCGTGTTGTCATGTCGCTACACGCACACCATGTGAAAAAATCTAAAGTGCGGCTTCCTTATTGATCTAGAGAGCTAATGCCATTTTAGTAGACATTAATGTTAGTGTCTGTTAACCCCAACACGACGAGAGCGAAAGAAAGTGGAAAAGACGCAGGGCAAAGGCGGAAAGAAGGTAGCCTGACGGAAGGAAAAGAAGGAGAAAAGCCCAAAAGCACAAGGACAACCGTTAAAGACCAAGGCAACCACAAAAAGGGAAAGGTGCATAAAAAGTGCACCCTAAAATCCTGTAAAAGAGTGCCCCGTGCTATTTGTAAATATAGAAGGGTAGTGAAAAGGAAGCAAGGAAGAGAAAAGAACAATGGAAAATAGGGCCTGGGCTATGACCGGCCATGTAAAAAAGGGAAAAAGGGAATGACCGCCCAAAAGGGAAGTAGGGTTTTGTATATAAAGTTGAAAAGTGAATGAAGAGCTCATTCTTTGGTGTGGCAAAACTAGTCTTCTTCTTCCTCTCTTCTTCTCCCCTTCTTGCTTGTGTATGCTCTTGAGAGAGGGAGTGTGAGAGTGTGAGGGAGTGAGTGTGTGAGAGAGTGAGGAATCAAGAGGGTGAAGCTCTCCACCATCTCCTCTTCCCTTCTCCTCTTCTCTCTTCTTATCTTCTCTTGCGCGCGTGGCTATGGAGGATGAGGCTTGGAGATGGAGGAGGCTTGAGGATGCTTGAGCTAGCATCAAGAATCGTGGAGCTACCAAAGTGTGAGAGAGAGGAGGGTACTCGATCAAGCATCAAGGTAAGTTCACTGCATTCATAGGTTGGACGGCGCGTCGGCTAGGTGCGAGATGGCCATGAGAGCTCACTTGGAACGCTTGAAACAATAAGCGGTCAGTGGGTCTTGGCGGTTGAGCGAAAGCTCCCACATTTTGGTTTCGTTGCCGGGACCATGGATTCAAGCTCGAGCACTCGCGCGCCCCATATCGAGCATCGAAGTAGGGCATTCACCCTAAAACGGAGCTTGAGATAGGTAGGAAGTCTGGTGTTTTTGATCTTCAGAACAGGTAAGTGTTTTGGAACAATCTGGTTATTAATGACTGGAAAACATGGAGAAATTAGTTCAGTGTTTTGTTTTCGATTCAGGATGTGTTTAGGATAGATTAACAGTAGGAAATCACACACGAAAAGGCAGAGGGCTGCTGCTGTGAAACAAGGGAAAAATCACAAGAACAAAGGGAAAAAATGGAGTAGATGCAAGGTAATGGCATAAGAAACACCAGGGAAGGAACCTGTAGTGTGTAGGGCAGAACTAGCAGAGTATAAAACTCTGGGAGGGCAAGAGGACCCCATTTCCAACCAACGGAGAGAGGAAGAGATAGAGAGTGAGAGAGTGAGCGAGTTGGGCAGCTGTCCGATCGACTGGAGCTAGGAGGACATCGCATTCGGCGACTTCAGGTAATCGATCTCGTCTGCCCCACTCCAGCTCTGTCGTGGGGTAATCGCATGACCAATAGGATAATAGACCTAGTGAAAATCGAGCAAATCGGTGTGCGTGACCCATCGGACCTGCAGAATCGGACGGCTGACCCAGTGTCCGATTCCCAGAATCGGACACTCGGACAATCGCCCGATCGGAACAACTCGTTCAATCATTAGACTCAGACTAACTGGTCCGATTGGACGCGCCACGTGGCACTCGGACCGACCGGCCCCTTTTTGTTAAAATCGGACGCTCGGACCAACTTGTTTGACTCAACTACTCGGACCACTCGGATGCTCTGACTCGGATCCACCCGGTCCGATCGGATGGAGTAATACACGTTACCAGTCGGACCATGTCCGGTCCGACCCCTAGAATCGGACCCATCCATAATTGGACCAGAAGGAATCCTCGACCGGTCCAATCGGACCTCCTAGAATTGGACCTCCTAGAATCGGACCTCCTAGGATTGGACCGATCCCTTGCACACTCGCCCGTTTGATTCTTGAGAATTGGACATGTGGACCCTAAGACCCCCACTTTGCCCTAACATACTTGGTCCGATCCCCACAATCGGACCACTGGTAAATCGAACGTTCGACTCCCAGAGTCAAATCAAAACAAACCTGACCCATCCAGGGACACACTGGGGCACTCCCCCAGTGACCCATAAGGCGGCCAGGACTAGAGTAGCAAGCCTGTCAGGCCCAAAACGAGCAAGAGTGAGTAAGATGCAGGGGAAGCACTCACAGCACTCTGATTGAATTTCCGCACTTGAAGAGCACTTAGGAAAGTCAAAAGCCTGTTTGAGCACGAGTGCACGAGGGATAACACACTTACGAGTGACCCTAAGTTGAGCACTGCATTCAAAAATTAAAAAAATAACTCACTCAAATAAATTTCCAAAAAACCCACCACTAGGAGAAAACCCAAGCGTGACAGACGCACAGAGCGCAGGGAAGGATCAAGCAAGGAACAACAACGACAAGGATTTGACTCACAACCAGGCGCGAGAATTTTACCATGACGGAGGGAGGTTCAGATCATCGGTTTGCAGGGGAGCTAGATGTTAGCGCATTTCCGGAAGCCATACAGCAAATGGTGAGCAGTTATGATGCGCATGCCCAGTACGAACACCATGGCAGGACATCGGAGGCAATCATTGCAGACCTAGAGGAGGAGAGGAGGCTAGCCCGCAAGGCATTGCAGGGCATAGCTGACTATAATAGGGACCAACAAGCCAGGAGCCTAAGGCAAAGCATGGAGCTGCATGAGGTGCAACTTGGCTAGCCGAAATCGAACAGACCAGGAAAGAGCACTCGAGGGAGACCTGACGCTGGGCGAGCTCCTCATGAAACGGCTGCTTGATAACACCGCGGCGGAACAAAATGCCGCTGCACTAGCAACCTCACTACTTGCAGGACTAGGGGCAACCCAGGGTTCAAAGAGCCAAGCCAAAATACCTATTGTTGCTAAGCAACTCGACAAGTACCAACCACCGGACGACCCGTACAGCTTTGTCGAGCAGTTCGAGTAGGTCTGCGAAGCTAATGGCCTCAACGACCAGACCCAGCGTTCGCAAGCATTCAGACTTTACTTAAGCGATAAGGATAGGACGTGGTATACAAGTCTAGATGATATAGAACGAGCCAACTTCAATAACCTCAAGGACCTCTTCGTCAAGAGGTTTGCCGAACCCGGATACTCTGACAACCTGCTAGTGCGTCTGATGAATGTCAAGCAGAAGGAGAAGGAGGGCATCCGCGACTATGTGACCCACGTTAGAAGTCTCCTGAAGAGAATCCCCTTAGGCGAAAGACCAACTGACAGGGTAGTGTCAACCGTGTTCATCAGCGGGATTCGGGATGAAGAATTGTACAAAGCATTAGCGGGCAATTTGAGCTTGCAAAGGGACGTGGTGGCTAGGGTTTTTGAGGAGGCCATTAGGGTCGATGACCAGCTGAGGGAGCGGAGCTCCAGGATCTCGAACCCGGAAGAAATCAACCCATGGAGTTTAGAACGAACGCCAACCTCTAGCGAGCGATCCAACGCGTCATCCCACGATAAGGGGAAGGCCGCCGAGGCAGACCATGGCTTGGCCGAGGTCAAGACAGAACTGGCCAAAATACAGGACATGTTAAGGCGACCTACGTGTCCGCACGCCCAGTGCGTGTACTGCGGAGGAAACCACCTGCCAGCAGAATGTCAGGACCTTAGGTCAAGACCCTGCACTAACTGCGGAAGGTTCGACCATGATGCCGCACACTGCAGACTACCACGAAGACTACCATACACGCAGCCCTACGGCCAGCTCTATCCGGCTAACAGGCCATAGCCATTCTACGGAAGGGGAGCTCCTCTTGCGCTACCAGCACCTAACGACACGAAGCCAGCGGTCCCTAGGGTGGACATAAACCCTACCGGTATCCCTAGGCCGCCTAGTTCCTATGTGACCCACCCACCGAGCGATGCTCCTGTGCATTACGTAGAGGAGCCCAGTGACGAAGAAACCTACATATACCCGTACGTCTCGCATGACGACGAGGGCAATGCAATCCTCATGGATTATCGACCAGTACCGGTGATGGCACTAGGACGAGGACGGGGTAGAGGCCTGGGAGGGCAGCCACCGGATCCAGTCACTTGTTGGACATGTGGACATCTCGGTCATGTCTCATCAGGGTGCCCAGAAAGAGAGCAGCAAAATAGGGACAAAGCCGACCAAAGGTGTGCAAAGTGCGGAATCACTCATCTTTTCATAGATTGCCCAAAACAGAAGCCGCCTTCTGGTACAGCTAATTTGCCGTCTGTCCCGCTGGGACTGTTTGGTGTTGAAAATCCCGATGGGGAGGCCACACCTATCCCCCTACGAGTGATGACCCGAGCACAAATGAAGCAGGCCGACGTCTCTCTGCTAGGACCTAGCAATCTCGACGCTACCTCTATAGGAAAGAAAAGCCGTAGGCGAAAAAAGAAGAGGTCAGAGGCTAAGGTCGCACTAAAAACCGACAGCATTACGACCTTGCCCCACGACAAGAAAGTCTTAGATGCAGAGGCAGAAACTTCAGCCCCTAGAACTGCGCAATTGGAGAGCACTAAGGTAGGGGAATACCCACACCCCAGGCGGCAATTGGAAGCCATAGAAAAGGTAAAGGAATGGGTGAGGGAGGTTCAACAGCACCTCAAGGATGTCGAGCCCATCATGGAGGATGAGATCGAGGACCTCTCCAGCATGAGTGCGCCATCATCGCTACCCCACCCTAAGTCTGCCGAGGCAGCTACGCCACAAGTAGTACCGACAAGGACAAGGCCAGGCCTAGACGTAACAAAACCACAGGATAGCCGTGGCCATTGGTCTAGACAGTCTGAACATGGGGCAAGACAGGTGTTTAGCGATCTCCTAACCACACTAGTGACCACCCCTGTAACAGTTGCACTGGGAGAGCTGCTCAAGCAGCTCTCTACCCTGTGGTAGGACCTCAAACGGTGGATTGAAAGACCACACGAGCAAGCCCCAGGAAATGCTCAAGACTAGGATGCGGAAACGCACTTGCCAAGTTTGACGCTACACTCAAGCCCTAAGTCCTTGCACATCAATGCCTTCTGGGAGGGCTCAGAAATGCATGCAGTCTTGCTAGTCCTAGCCTTGGGGGATACAACGAGAAGGGGGATCGTGGACACAGGAGCGGGGGTTAGTGTGCTTAACTATGCACTGCTACAGAAGTGGGGAAACCCGCCCATCGAAACCGCCTGGTTTAACGTCACGCTAGCAAATGGCATACGAGTGAGACCATTCGGGGTCTTGAAGAATTGGCCAGTGAAGATTGCAGGAATCCAGTTCTCTGTCGAGTTCATCGTCATGAAGGGAGTGGACTATGATATCTTACTGGGTCGACCTTGGATGCGCAATGCCAGAGTTATCGAAGACTGGGGTAACAACCTGATCTTCTTGGGCAACCAAACTGACGCTGTGAGAATAGAGATGGACACTTGGAAGACCTCACCAGTCGACCTGGATACCATCTCCATTCTACTCAAAGGAACCAACTAGAACAAGGCACCCTGCGGGTCCTTGACGAAGTATATCCCTTGCCCAGAGGACGAGCGGGATTGGATGCACGTTCTCGCTACACTTGATTTGCCGTTCTCAGATCATGAAGCGTACGAGCAGGCTGTCAAAACAGTTGGCAAGCCAAGAGAAACATAGCCCACACCTGTCTACATGATGGCAGCAAGCCTCCATGACGGACCTAAGCCTGTCGCCTTCCAAGTGCCAACCAATAGGAGAGAACTTCAGGGAATACTGGGGCATCTAACGGACCGACTGGAGCGCAACGCAGCCGCCAACCTCAAGCCGCTCCAAGACCTCTTGGAACAACCCGAATGGAAGTGGACCAGAGTGCACGAACTAAATCTCAGATACAACTAGGCATTGGTCCCCAACCAACAAAATGAGGCAGAACAGGCCTTGGTGAATGATGAGCAGTCCAGCGAGGCGGATTCCAGCGACGAATATGAAGATTACCAACCCTTTGATGAAGAAAGTGAGGGTGAGATGGACACGGTAGAATATGATATCGAAGGGCGAGAGATTGAGCAAATCCGAGCAGATGCAAAACCACAGCCGAGGCCGGCCCTTAGGATGGACCAAGGGGTCATGTGTGCGAAATGCGATCATGCTTGGTTGGAACAGATGGGGGCTGTGGATTTTAAGCAGGCCGGCCTCTGACCCAACCAAAAGCGGTAGCCTTGCTTAGAACCGAGTCGCCCTCCGAACCGCAGCCGCCAGGGGAGACCACCTCCCCTAGTGAAAATGAGGAATTCGACTCTGAATCTGAAGTTACTTCGGAGGATGACCCAGAAATCCCTAGGCCACCCACGGCCAGACGCACCAGGGGAGATCTACCCATCCACCTGAGGCACCGACAGCTACGACAGAATAAAGTAGAGCGCCCCAACAATGTGCGATCGGAAGAGCAACGAAAGCCGCGAGACCTCCCTAAGCGCTTTTCGAAATTCAAAAGAGGGGACAGGGTGGTGGTTCTGTTAAGTGCCAAACGCCAAGGGCAAATCCGCGAACCCATCGAAGGGCCAGCCAAGGTCAAGGAGATAAACCTAGCCCTGGAACGAGAAACACCCCGATCGGTGTTCATTGCCGAGGACCTGACCACGAAGGAAGAATCCAGTCTCATCACTCTTTTGCGGGAGTACCGGGATGTGTTTGCTTGGTCTCTAGACGAGCTACGAGGGGTAGATCCGAGTGTTGTGACTCACAACATAGCCATGACGACGGATGCAATGCCGGTCAAGCAGCGACCATACCCTATGAATCCCAAGCACGCCCATGCTGTCAAGGAGGAAATTGACAAGTTGATGCGAGCCGGGTTCATTTACGAAATTGAGCACACGGACTGGGTATCACCCATAGTCATTGTGATAAAGAAAAACGGCAAGATTCGAGTGTGCATCAATTACAAGAAAGTAAACGCAGTGACAAAGAGAGACAACTACCCCTTACCGTACACCGAGCACATGCTTGAGAGGGTGCAGGTAAGGAAGCCTACAGTTTCCTGGATGGCTTCTCGGGATACAATCAGGTGCAAGTGCACCCTGTAGATAGGCACAAGACCGCCTTCGCCACTGAGTGGGGCGTCTTTGCCTATGTAGTCATGCCATTCGGGCTAACCAATGCCCCTGCCACCTTTCAACACCTCATGTGCACCATATTCAAGGACATGCTTCACAAGGAGTTGGAGGTCTTCGTCGATGACCTATGTGTCCATTCAGCCTGGAACCAACATCTCGAAAAACTCCACGCGGTCTTTGAACGGTGTCATTTATATAATCTCTCTCTCAAACCCCTGAAATGTCAGTTTTGGGTAAAGCACGGTTGCATCCTGGGACACGTGGTATCCAAGAACGGCATTGCCACGGACTTCTCAAAGGTCAAGGTTATCGTGGACCTCCCACCCCCAAGTAATTATAGGGGGGTTCAATGCTTCTTAGGTCACACAGGATACTACCGGCGGTTTGTACTAAACTACGCGCTGATCGCTAGGCCATTGTACAAGCTGCTAATTGCCTTCGAGTGGACTGAAGCCTGCCAACGAGCCTACGAGGAATTGAAAAAACCCCTAACAATAGCACCTATCCTACGACCCCCAGATTGGACTATGTCGTTCCACGTACACATGACGCCTCTAAGATCGCTGTGGGGGTGGTGCTGTGCCAACCTGGTAAGCATAACTTAGATTACCCAGTGAGTTTTGCAAGTAGGCAGCTCACTGAAATAGAGATGAACTATTCAACAACAGAAAGGGAGGGATTAGCCATGGTGTTCGCCGTGAAGAAGTTCCGGCATTACCTGCTTGCCACCCCCTTCACCTTCTTTGTCGACCATCAAGCTCTGCTCTATCTAGTCAACAAACCTTGCGCTACAGGACGTATAGCCCGATGGCTTCTCCTGCTCCTGGAATTCGACTTCTCAGTGGTAGTACGGAAGGGAAAACAACACTACATGGTTGACCATCTGTCCCGAGTACCCACAGGAGAAGCTGTTGGACAAGGCATAGTGGACGAATTACCAAACATCCACTTATTCCGCATATCCGGCGAAAAAGACCTATTCAGGGCCGACCTGACACCATATTGGGCAGACAACATAGTCCAAGTACTCGAGCATGGGCTGCCCGAACGACCAATGGAACGGGCACGGCTTAGGCGATTAATCCTAAAAATCCAGCCCTATCACTTGATTGCAGGCCAGCTCTATAGGCTGGGGCAAGACGGTCTGCTACGTAGATGCGTATGTGAGCATGAGATGCACGATGTGCTCTCAGAGGTGCACATCGGCATTGCAGGAGGACACTTTAGCGGGGATACGACAGCACGGAAGGTGTTGCAGTCCCAGCTATGGTGGCCCACGCTCTTCCGGGATGCCTCACAATTTGTCAAACACTGTGATGAGTGCCAACGGAAAAGGGTCTCGGTCCGTAAAGATCAGATGGAGTTAACCCCGGTCATCGCTTGCCAACCTTTCGAAAAGTGGGGTATTGACTTCATAGGACCCATCAGCCCTGCGGCACAATATTCACAGGCTAGATACATAGTGGTAGCCACGGACTACCTCACCAAATGGGCGGAGGCGAGGGCCACACGAAAAAATGATGCTAGGACAACTGCCAAGTTTTTATGGGAACAAGTAATCTTGCATTTTGGGTGCCCCATCGAATTGGTCAGCGACCAGGGAACGCATTTCATCAACGAAGTGATAGCCCATCTCCTATCCACTTTCCTCATCATCCATCGCAAATCCTCACCATACTACCCTCAGGCTAACGGCCAGGCTGAGTCAACCAACGAAATTCTCATCACTGTCCTGACCAAAGTCGTCTCAGCCTCACGAAGTGACTGGGATAACAAGTTGATGGCAGTCCTGTGGGCCTACCGAACAGCTTATAAGACGGCCGTTGGACAAACGCCTTTCAGGCTAACCTATGGGACCGAAGCTATTCTTCCATTAGAATTCTTTGTCCTTAGCCTGTGGATAGCACTACAAGAACGATGGGAGGGGAGGGAGGCATGGACGCAATGCTTAGTCGAGCTAGAACGCCTATCAGAGGTACGCCTACTAGCCACCCACGCACTTATTTGTGAGAAAGCTAGATGCAAAACCTGGTTTGACAAGCACGTCAAGCAACGAGAGTTTGAGCTGGGCGACCCTATTCAGTTAAAGGACACAAATAGAAGATGAAATTCAGAGGTCTTGGGCCCTTTAAGGTCCGCGCAATCAGCCGAACTGGTAATGTCGAGCTGGAAATACTGGATGGAGAGGGAATCGGCTTCTTCAATGGCAGTCGAATCAAAAAGTACTATCCGCCCATGCACCCACTGCATGAACAACCAATGGTGGAAACGCACGTTAAAATACGAGTGGCCACACTTACGGAAATTGGCGAAAATGAGGACGAGCTTGTAGAACCCGCCTACCTCCGCATCACGGTCACGGCCAAGCAAACGTGCTCCTTCAACGCCCTGATCGACGAGGGGGCGGATTTTAACATCTTGACGCATGAGCATTGGACCCAACTTGGCGCACCAACACTTCATCCCACAACAACTAGATTGAACCCATATGGGGCCCAATCCTACCCGCTCCTCGGCACATGCAGGGTTGCCGTTTCTATCGAGACTGAAACTATTCCCATGCTGTTCTACGTCCTACCCGATGCCAGGGAGGCAGGCACAGAGTCATTGCTCGGGCGAACTTTTAAAAAGCAGACCCGTTGCAATGTTGATTATGAGTCACAACGCATCCACCTAACAATCGGGAATGTGGCTATTGTCACGACTTTCAACCAGCGCCTCGTAACCCCAGCATTGCTCAACGGACCACCATTAGAAATAGCCGCACACAGGACTAAGAAGGAGGGCCGTGCATATTTACTACATCCAGATCCCCATGCACCACAACCCGCCAAACTTAAGGCAAAACCCCAATAGACTTGCTTGCACTAGGTGCCAAAGAAGCCTCGGGATCAGCCTAGAACTAGACGTGCGGGTCCGCGAAACACATACAAACCTAAACCTAGAAGACCAAAACTCCATCATCACAAGCGCCGTGTGGTTAAGAAAATATGGGTCCCTAAAATCCTGCTGCGTGCACAAGGCTACTATGAAGGGAATGCTTTGCTGTGGGTCCCCAAGGTCCCAACTGACACGAGCCCTGCTCCTACGTCAATCGCAAGGCCTTGTCCTCTGACACTTCAAGACCACGAACCACAGAATCCACCCCAATCATCCGACTCCTTTGCGAGTCATCCCACTGGCGTCATACACGCCCAACGGCCCAAGCACCAGCCACTACTGCCGGCGGTATCACCCAACCACCCTGGCCTGCAACCCAACAGCCCTGCCGACCGCCCTAGCATGGTCCCTAAGATCAACCCTGACCCATCCATCCGACCGTTGGCCGAGCTGCTAACTCAAACAGGCCCCCAGAGCAGCTCTGTGCCGACAGAACCTCTAGCCCCAGCAAACCTCAACCACCCGCCGGCCTTAAGCCTTCCTATGAACGGAAGTCATTCCTTACGCTGGCCACGGACCTCGCCGAGGACACGGGGGATGACGTTGTGGACTGCATCAAACAACTCGACGCCACCTTTGTGGCACTAGCCCTTAGCTATGACCGCCTAGACTTGGGACTGTTAGCGGAACCCCTTGCAACGGATGTGCGCACCATGCCTTGCTCTTGGGAGACTTTTGAATTCACCTTCACACAAGCTTCACGCTCTGTCGCTGAGCTACTCGCTCGCGAGGTCTCCAAGGAGCAAGCCATTAAGCAACGCCTCATCCCATTGCTTGACCCACGCACGACGTCCGGCCTCACTAGCCAAGAAACAACAAGGTTGTCCCACCTCACGGACACCGAATCTCCCTTCTTGAAGCAGTGGTACACTCTTCGATTAAAATGGGCAATGGAAGGATGCTGCATAATGACCAACGCCGAACAACGCCAAGCCATCAAGACAGCCGAGTATGATCCCACATACGTCGCACCCACCTCGTATCGAGTGTTAACCACTCTTCGAGGTGGATCATATCTTAGGACACCCCTATCTCGATCGCATCCTGACAGAAGAAGAGCTCCACATCGCAAGTCGGATGGAGATTTCCTCACCGATGTCCTCACATACATCACCCACGTAGGCATCCGACCCTGTGACCTGGACCACTCTGCACACCTCGAATATAACCCCAACTTCTACGATTGGCTTCTCCACAAAACAACCTGAATGCCTTGGACCCACACCCCAATCCTGGGACGGATTTTTCTTTTCCACAAGGGGGATGGGGCAGTAAATTAGTAAATCTAAAAAGCAAACCAAGCATGAAAGTTAAAACTAAAAAGTGAACCACACATGAAAAAGCTTCAAATTAAAATGCCATGCAGAAACAGGTGATAGAAGTTTAAAAGGAAAAAATCATGATTATAAATGATAAAATCTGCTATGGTTGTCCTACGAATTGGTTGCCAAAAATACTAAGGAGTGAATTGACTGAATGTACAGGTAGTGACCATGGCAGGCCAAGACAAAGCTGGCAAACTCCCTTTCTCGGAGGAGGAACAGGTGTGGTACGGCCTCACGGTGGAAACCAGAGCATTCAATCAGCTGAAGTTCCGCCACATATTCAACTTGGAAGATGTGGTTATTGAGGAACCAGTGGTGCGACGGATCATGGAGCAATGCCACTTACAATGGTATCTGGAAGCAGTGGGCCGGAGAATAGACTATGCCCTATGCGCCGAGTTCCTACGCACCTTCAACAAAAACAGAGGCACCATCACAGTACGGGACGCGGGAGCCACCAAACAGGTGCAGGTTGAACTGACCCCTGAACTGGTAGAAAGAGCACTGGAGCTTCCGAACAAGGTGGAGAAGAAGCTGAAAAGGGATGCCTACGCCATGTTGGGAACGGACAAAGTGAAAGTCCACACCAACGACGGAGTCAACTTGGTAGACATCCCTGATCTAGAGATCCAGCTGCAGGCAAAAATGATGCATACCCTATTTTTGAGTCAATGGTACAATAGCATCATGTCCAGGATAAATGTGCCTTTACTCGAAAGCATCGCGGCTCAGGCACTGGATGAGGTGAACCTCAATGGCTTTGTGAGAAGGACGATTGAGGCCTCAGCAAAGGCCTTGGCAATAGGAGGAAGGGCCGTAGCAGGAGAGTCCCCCTTGCCTCGATCAACCCGCAAGGCCTCATCCTCCAAGGCCTCCACCGTAGGTTTTGGAGGTGTCCTCACTGCGATCCTCCATGAGGCAATAGGGCAGGGACGTGCGGAAGAGGACAAACAGGGAGGCGGCGGAAAAGGAGGCAAATCGCCGTCGCAGTCCCAGCCCCGGCCGGAGGAACAGTCGGATGAAACAGAGACGGACACTGACAAGGAGGAAGAACGCCAGGCTACACCAGAAAGGAAAGCGGAGCAACGGACCAAAGCCCTGCACGGAAAGAGAGAGGAGGAGCGAAGGAGAAAAGAGCAGGAGGAGCTCGCATGGGCCCGAAGAGAGCAGGTAAGAGAAGAAGAGGAAAGAAGAAAAAGAGCTGAGGAAGAGCTGAGGAGGAGAGAAGAAGAAGAATTGGAGCTGGCAACGCGTCACTCCATCGAGGAACAACGTAGGAAAGACATAGAGGGAGCAGGCAGGGCATACCAATCCGAATCTGAAGCACCCGGCCCCAGCACTGGTGCACCGGAACCTGTGCCGCCGCCTCCTACAGAAGTGAAGGGAAAGGACCCGGTCAGACTCGTCTCCCCTCTCCTTGCACCAACCACGCAAGCCACTCCCCTCAAGGTGACGCCCTGTGACACAGCCGCCCTGATGCACACCGCAAAGGTAGATGAAAGCAATGTAGTCACCTGGCTACAATTCTTAGTGGAAAGAGAGTTGGCAAGGGAAGCAGCCGGGGCCACCCCAGTCTCAAGGGCCAAAAGGGCAGCGACGACCGAGCTGGAGCCAGGGCCAGAGGAGAAAAGACAAAAAGTGGAGGAGATTGCCACCACTACGATCATGCCCCACTCCCCACCCCCAACATGCCACTATGATGACTATGTAAAGGAGCTGCTCGAGCAGTTGCAAACAGCCAGGCAGGAAAGGAGGGTGGCGGTGGAAGAGCTGGCAGCGGAACGCGAATCACAAGCTGCCCTCCAACTGGACAGAGTAAGGCAAATAACAGAATATCAAAAAGAAATTGCTGTGCTTAGGGAGGAGGCCAGCACCAAGGAGGTGGAGGAGCTGAAAACCCTGAAGGAGCGCGACGCTACCTGGGAAGGACGAAGGAAAATCCTAATGGAGCATCTCACCAGGAAGAGGGAGACAAATGCCCACCTTCAGCGCAGAAATGACCAGCTATCTGCAACCAACTTGGAGGCGCAGAGCCAGGTCGAAAAAATTAGACAAGATTTTGTAGAGCTGGATCAATTGAGGGCAGAACAGGTGCGCAGGTTACAGGCGACGCGGGACCAACTCAACGAGCAGATTGCAGAGCAGCACCGAGAGCAGTCCCGCTTGCACCAGGAGCTCGAAGCCCAACAACAACAGCTTATGGCAATGACCCTCCGACAGGGGGAAAGCCTGGAAGACATGGAGAAGCGGGGAAAGGAATGGGCAAATCATAACGAGCAGAGAGTGCGGGATCTAGCACGCCGGCTGGCCAAGGCAGAGGGCGACAAAGTGATGGCTGAAAACCAGGCAGAGGCAGCCCAACTTGCTATGATGGCTCAGCAGCGCACTTTCATCAACACGCTACTCCACACCAGCCACTCAGAAACAGAAGAGGCCAATGATCAGTTGCAGAGAAAGCTAACCATTGCGCGCAGGGCCCTTACGGCAGGCCTGCACGTACCACTGCAACTAGGAGACCCTCCGCCGCAGAGCCTGGAGGAACAAAGGAAATGTTTGGCACAAGCAGGACTAACAACACAGGAGATGGATGACCTAGGGTTCATTGAGGAGAAAATACAGGAGGAGGAGCAAGCGGAAGGGGGTGAGCCCGAGCTTGAACTAGGGCCTCAAGATGAGGAATATGCCCCGCCACCCCCTCAACCCCAACAAATTGAAGTGCCACCCCATGACGCACCCGCCGAACAAAGAGCGGCCCACACCACCCGAAGGAAGGAACTGGTGGAGAAGGGAAGAAGAAAACTCAAGGCCAGACCCGCCCTGAAACAGCCTGCCCCTTTCCCGCCGCACACCCAAGACTCCCCCGCTGAGTACCGCACTGAGATGATTATCTGGGAGCAGCAGGAGTATAGCCGAGACCCCTTTGACCTATGCTTCGAGTTTCCCACCGCCTTGAGTAGGGTACTGCCCATTCAGTTGGTGGAGGATGTCATCGCCATGGGAGCCCGGCTCAAGGCTAGATGGTTAGAAGAGCGTGAGGCCCACCCAACTGCTTGGGGGACCAAGGACCGTGAATTTTGGCAAGACAAAGTCCTCCACGTACCTCGCACCGTGGAAGGCTATAGTTCCCAACCCACCTGGAGGCAGCGCATTTTTGACGTCAACCTGGAGGCGTGGATGGCATTTTGCAACACCCTCCCTTTGGAAAGGAATGACCCCACCTTTATGCCGTTTCCTCGAAGGGTAGGAGTGGATTTTAACCCGTCCATCCACGGCACGTTTGACTTTCCCGTTATTTATAATGCCAACACCACTTCCCATAGAAACGCTCTTCTCTTCACCCTGCCCAACTTGTACAGCTCCATAAATAAATTCCTTACTAAATTCTCTTCTTGCCCTGACCCAGCCTTCATCACCACCTGTAACTACCTTAGATTAATTAGAATCCTAGTACACCAGGGACTTGCACCCCAAGAGTGCCACCTTCCGCCCCTTTATTTTGATCCCAATGCCATAGACAGCACCACCATGACTCGTCTCATGATGCTGCTACCCTTTTGCCATCCTTCTGTGGTGCACTGCTGGAAGACATGAATGACAGCAAGTTCACACAGTGCAACCACCCCTTTCTCTCCACCACCACCCTTAAAACCCGCCTCCATACTAAAAGGCTACTTGCTAAGTCGAAAGTTCCTCAACAAGGCCCCTCGGCCTCCGCCCACCCTTCCCCACCATTCAGATGATGAGGGGTAGAACTCTCATTATCCCTTGTACTGCTGCCCCCATGTAACCATGGCCAAAAAAAAAAAAAAAAGCAAGCAAGTCCTGAACACAGTCAAAGGTGTACTTCATCTCCCCATTACCACCCTTCTGCTCCACGTGGCCCCCCGCCGCCCAGTCTCCTAACTACGTAATATTTAAATATGCACACGCACGGCACTCATATAATACCTACACAGAACTAATTCACAGTTTGGGTCCTCAAGTGCAGGACAACACTCTCAGCTTGCTTAGAGTTTGACTTGTCTCCCAAACTAAGTCTTGTGCACAATACAGAGACTAGCACCACCCCTAGGGAGAGACCACTTGACAGGTTTTCAATTGCAGGTGTCGACAACCACAACCCAAGTAGCATTCATTCTTCATCAACCTCCCATGCTAATTGCCCACCCAGCATCCAGCGAGCCGGCAAAATCATCCAACGCGGCATCCCCAACCAACCCCCGCATACCCAGTCACCAGTGCAGACCCCAAGTCCCTGTCCCCTCGAAGTCTTCAGTGCCTACCACCACTTGCTCCCTACGCCAGTAAAAGTGCCATGGGACTGGCACTTGTCTAGGAGGGGGGCAATGTTAACCCCAACACGACGAGAGCGAAAGAAAGTGGAAAAGATGCAGGGCAAAGGCAGAAAGAAGGTAGCCCGACGGAAGGAAAAGAAGGAGAAAAGCCCAAAAGCGCAAGGACAACCGTTAAAGACCAAGGCAACCACAAAAAGGGAAAGGCGCATAAAAAGTGCACCCTAAAATCCTGTAAAAGAGTGCCGGGCTCTCACTCGTGCTATTTGTAAATATAGAAGGGTAGTGAAAAGGAAGCAACGAAGAGAAAAGAACAATGGAAAACAGGGCCTGGGCTATGACCGCCGGCCATGTAAAAAAGGGAAAAAGGGAATGACAGCCCAAAAGGGAAGTAGGGTTTTGTATATAAAGTTGAAAAGTGAATGAAGAGCTCATTCTTTGGTGTGGCAAAACTAGTCTTCTTCTTCCTCTCTTCTTCTCCCCTTCTTGCTTGTGTATGTTCTTGAGAGAGGGAGTGTGAGAGTGTGAGGGAGTGAGTGTGTGAGAGAGTGAGGAATCAAGAGGGTGAAGCTCTCCACCATCTCCTCTTCCCTTCTCCTCTTCTCTCTTCTTATCTTCTCTTGCGTGCGCGGCTATGGAGGATGAGGCTTGGAGATGGAGGAGGCTTGAGGATGCTTGAGCTAGCATCAAGAATCGTGGAGCTACCGAAGTGTGAGAGAGAGGAGGGTACTCGATCAAGCATCAAGGTAAGTTCACTGCATTCGTAGGTTGGACGGCGCGTCGGCTAGGTGAGAGATGGCCATGAGAGCTCACTTGGAACGCTTGAAACAATAAGCGGTCCGTGGGTCTTGGCGGTTGAGCGAAAGCTCCCACAGTGTCCATGGTCCAAACATAGTTTTTTGGACAAGTGTAGCCAATTTATGATATTTTAGATATTATCTCTTGTAAAAATCCAAAAACTATAGAAAACTTCTAGATTAGGATGTCATGCAAAAAAGAAAGCATGTAGCTTTCAGCCATTTGTGAGGATTTTATGTAAAAAGAGAGATGGATGAAATCGTGCACATCGCGATCACTGTTTTCAGGCAGTGAACAACACTCCGAAGTGGGAGATGAAGGAGTGATCTAGCAAAATTCTAGGCAGGTGTGCTGGTATTTTACCCTCCTTTCAGATCCAATGGAAGCATTAGATTGGCGGTCTGAGCAGCATAGAGAAAGATATTACTTTGTGTATGTTTTTGTGTACAAGAGATTTGTCTTCTCATAATGGAGAAATAAACTGATAGGCTTTAATTCTGTGTGAGTATTATTCTACGTCTTCTATTTCTTTCTGTGAGAGTATTCTTTCATATCTTCTCTCTCTTTCAACCCCTTCTCTTCCATCTACTCCACTCCTTGAATCTCCCTTCACCCTGCTATCTCTTACTCGAGCGGTAGACTTTTGACCGCAAACGCTCGACAGTGGTGAACCTGACGTGAAAGTCAATAGCAGAGGTGTGTAAAGATGGGAGATTCTACAGCTTCAAGTGGTGGTGATGCTTTGCAACAAATGATTTCTTTGTTGCAGCAACAACAACATCAATAGTTGTTGTTACAACAATAGATGCAAACGAAGCAGGAAGCAGAAAGAATTGATTCCTTAGCTGTGAATGCATTGCAGCTAGTGGGATAAGAATTGAAGAAGTTTAAAGGTCAAAATGTTTCGGCCTTCATCCGTCTATATGAAGAAAAGATGTTGTTTCATGGGGTACTGCAGTATGCATGGAGTCGGTATTTCTCTCGTTTGGCCATGTATGCTTTGCATGATCGAGTTGATGAATTATATAGAAGAGATGCTGATTGGGTAGCTTTTAAGAAAGCTTTGAGAGAAGAGTTTTTCTTGGAAGATGTAGGATTGGTAACTAAAAAGACATTTATAGATTGGATTGAAAAACCCAATAAAGGGTTGGCTGCTACAGCTTTGCTCCGTGAATTTGAAAGTTGGTATGCGCAATTGGATGCCGATGAGAAGCAATCATTGGAGAGTCAGAAAATTGATTTGTTTTTGAAGGCTACAAATCCTGTCTTGCAAGAGAAGCTGACTAATCATGTAGAAGATGCCTCTTCTGAGGGCTGAAATTAGATTGGCTAATGTGACTGAAGCAGTGCATATGTTGGTAAAGAGAAAGCATATGAAATTAAGATGGGCTACAGGCACCACAACTGCCAGTGCTCAGAAGGGAGACTAAAATTGTAGCCAAGACGCTTATAGCTATGGCAGAACAATCGGCTATACCTGTTGGTCCAGCTCTTAAAGGTGATGCTGTGGATGAATTAATCAAAGGCATGTGTGATTTGAGGCTGAATTTGATAGAGATCTATGCAAAGGTCAAAAAGTTGAATGCTAAGGTAGAATACAAGGCTCGGACAACAGTCCAAAGATCGTACAAAGAAGGATACAAGAGGAGATGCATTTGGTGTGATAGTTTTCAACATGAAAAGTGAGATTATACAACTTACCGTGAAGCAAAAGAAAAAAGGTTAATCTTTTGGAAAGATGGAAAAATACATGCAACAAAAATTGGTATCTTCCAATAGAGCTGAAATTTGAAAATGGTGGCATGCAAAAGAAGTTGGAAGATATGGCTGCAAGGACAGCATTTGCTGCCATAGATGCAGCCACATATGGGTTGAGAATTGAAAGGACTGATGAAGCTCATAAAGAAAGCATGGCTGAAGCAAAATCTAGTGTTTGGATGCAAGCATTAGATTGCACGGAAAAGGGCAAAACAACAAAGTCTGAATTGGCTGATGTGAGTTAGAGTATACAAGGGAGAATAGGAGGAGTGCACCAGTGGACTCATTTTCATTAGTCTATGCTTATTTGGCTGAGGTTCATAATCAAGAAGGTCTTGTGGACGAAAAGAGAAGAAGAGATGAGGACAATGCTGGTCCTTCCTCTTCTAGGTCCATCTAAACACATAACACGAAGTAAATTGGAGCAACAAAAAGAGACTAAAAAAGCCATATCTGAGCATGCTATGGATGATGCATCTCAAGAGAAGAAACAAGAAGGGAAGAAAAGGGAAAAGCAACCCAGTTAAGGTTACAATCAGATCTTGAGATTGCCACAAATCTTAAAAAAGTCTTGGAAGATCGCATACTTGGCAAAAAAGTGGAATTCACACTTGGTAAAGTTCTTGGAATTGCAAAGCGTGAATTTCATGATGCAATCATTGATATACTAAAATGAAAAAGACAATTTGATGGTGAAGTTTTGCAAGCATTGATGCAGGTTGACAAAGACATAGAGAAACATCTTCAGAGGGAATATGATGATGTATGTAATGCTATTTTGGAATAGGCTGATGCTGAAAATGGGTTAGATGGAAGTATAGACAATAAGCTTGTGGCCGAAAATGGTATTATGGGTAGCACTAAGCATAGAGAAAAGGCTATGTATAATAGGGATGTCCATCAACAAGCACATGAAGAAGAAGATGCTCATTTTATTCCAAGCAATCATTATTCATGAACACATTGGGCTTGTGCTACAATAGAGACAATTGTTAAAGTAGGAGAAAGAAAGACGCCTTGCATAGCTCTCTTGGATCATGGTTCTAAAATCAACGTTATGGCATGCAGTTTGTATGAGAATGGAGGTTGGCCAATTGATGTAGATCCAGGATGGCGCATACGAGCAGCAAACAATTCATCAATGGATCTTTATGCATCTTGTCCGAATGTACCCATGACTATTGGAGATGTTAGGGATGAATATCATTTTTTTGTGCAAGATTCATATAGTTATCCATTGATTTTGGGGTAGCCCGATATTTCAGAATCAAGGCTAGAAACAAAAGCATCGGATGATGGTTCTTCATATGCTCGGGTTTGGAGTAAAGATAATACAAAGACAGTCCAGTTTCTCACTATTTGTGTGAATCATCCCCACAATCAGGATTTGCGGGATAATCCCATGCCATCTAATGCACGAGAGTTTAAGGGTTTTTAGATAGCATTGCTATAAGAGGAGGCTATGGCAGTGCCTCTAGGAAGATAATTATACCTCTAAGAAAGGGGGAAACTGTGTTTGTGTCTGGATTGCAGGAATGGATAGCATGTAGTCTTGGCAGTTTTAAGAATGTTTCAGCCATGTGCAGGGCTGAAAAGCAGTATGTAGGATGGGCTGAAAAAGAGTTGAAGACATATGGTTTGATGTCTGCAAATGAAGGTATTTTAGGGCTATTTTCAGGGCTAATTGATGTTGATACAGTGGCTGGAATTTTTACGGTAATTAATGCTGAAAGCATGACAGAAAAAAAGGTTATTTATGTTGACACTTTAGAAATGTATGAAGTCATTGAAGAGTTTGCTAAGCATGAATGTTATGGGCTGCAATATGGGTTGGAAAACAGGGTTGAAGCAAGGGTGGATACAAAGTACAAAACAATTGCAAAGGTTAAGCCTGTGGCTTTGCCTTTACCACCTGAAAATGATGGGTTGGCTGAAAAAGTGACTCAAGAACATAGTTTATGGGATCTACATGGAATGGGACATAAATTTACAGCTGAAACTTTACAAAAGCTGAAAATTGGTGATACAAGCTTTCTTTTACCTGTAGAAAGAGCTTGTTTCTTGCAGATGTTGGTAAGGCATGGGAAACCCTTTGCATTTCAGCCAAGTGAAATTGGATGTGTTGATCCCGACCATAGTTACACCTATGGTGATCTTTACAGTACCTCATGTGCCATGGAATTTAAAGCCTATTCCAGTACCTCAGTCATAAAGGCCCTTTCCAATGAGGAAGTTGTCACACGGAACTTCCATGAAGGGTAGTTGTTCTTGTCGAGCTTCTCAATAATGGGATTTCCACTGTTCTCTGCCATTATCACAAACAAGGATATAACACATCAAGCTAGTCTTCTGCAATCTTTCACAACACGTGCACAACAATACACCAAGCAACCTTTTTCACTAATTGCTCAATAGTACATGTAATATGTAACCTGTTTGCAGATAAACCTTATGTTTACTTCCTGCAAACACCTCAAAAATTATAGATTCACAATCTGTAACCTAAGCACCCACTTTCGGTCAATACAGCTGAAATCACAGTGTACCCTAAAACTACTGTCCGCAACCTTGCGGCTCTAGAACGGGGCCTGAAACGGCCTTAGACGCCCAAAATAACTGTGGGAAAGCCCTATAAGGCTTAATTTGTAGAACATACAATGATTTGCTCTCACACCAAATCTCACAGCAATCTGAGATTTTTGCTCGACCCTACTTCCGGTGCCTCCACAAGCACTATCCAAGAGAGAGAGCGGAAGAATGGGAGAGCTTCTTACCCGTTTCACAGCAATCTGAGATTTTTGCTCGACCCTACTTCCGGTGCCTCCACAAGCACTATCCAAGAGAGAGAGCGGAAGAATGGGAGAGCTTCTTACCCGTTGCTTGCTTGCTCGAACCTTGCTTCTTCTCCTTCAATTCAGCCTTCAAAATCAGCCTCTCTCAATGGCGCGGCTATGATACCATGTCAAGAATCGCGTGGTTGGGGGATTTGCTTGAGCTGTTGTGCCAAACACACACTGTATACACAAGAGGAAGCTCACTCAAGAACACAAGAAGAGAGATGGAGGCCAAAACATTTTCTTGCTGGTTTTTTCTTCTTCTTCCACACACTATACAATGTATAGAAAGTACAGATAAGATACAACATAAAAGAAAGTGGCCTACTAAGTCAAATAGTGCATAACCGACTACACTAATCAACTGGCGCTATGTCTTTGCCAACTGTAGGTAGGTGCAACAAACTAAATATAATAAGTGATAAGTCAGTGGCCATGTGAGTATCATAATGACCACCAACGTGCTAAGTGTTGTGGACCCATCTAGCCAGGCGGTCCATCATCAATGTCTGCACGTGTTGAGCTTGCCATCTCAATAGGATCTGCTTTGGATTGGGTATCTTTGCATAAAGTAGGATGCCCAAAAACCCGATGCTAGAATGCTGTTAGGAGACCTTGACAACTAGGAACCCGGATTTCAAATCGATCCTAGTGGGTTCGGTTGCGAACATTCCGTTGTGAGGTGGACTCGAGAAATCCTAGGCAACAAACCCCAGAACATATCATGAGAGTGCCGGGGGGCCATGCTTAGATTTGTTTCTCGATGGATCACTAAAACGTGCTTGGATAGCCGATAGGCGGGCAGGTTACATAAACACATGAATTTTTTGCGAATAATGCTCCTTCCCATTTGCCATGCTCATCTTTTGTATTATATACATAGATAGCAGACATGGGATCACGAGATCACCTTTGCTAATACCTAGATGCCATTGGAATGGATTTGAGAAGAATGCTACTTAGAAGGAGAGGAATCCAAGTAATAATACTTCATAATCGTGGTAGATATGGAAATGGAAGAAAGAGGGAAGCTGGGCGCTGTGTAAAAGAAAGGGAGAAGCTGGGGACTATGTGACTATGGCTATGCTAGCATCAAAAGATGATAAGATTTGTGCGATAAAGGTTAGAGAATGACAAAAAATGGAAGGATTTTTTGCAAAAAGATACTAAAAATTACTTTTTTTGACTATACATGACATAATAAGAGGTTTTGGGGAAAAAAACCCTTTTTGGAGGGGAGGAAAAGTTCAAATTTTGGGTTATTGTTTGGATGCCTAGTGGGACTTAGTTGACATGGGGTGGTAAAAGTTGGGGGGGAGGGGGGTAAAGGGGACATAGGGGGATACGTTTATAAGTGGTCAAGACAAGGGGAAAAAAGGGATTAGATGAAATGTGCATAACATCCTCTCTCCCATTGGTCCACCTCAACTCTCTTGTCATTAGGAGAGTCATTAACTCTAAAGCTAAAGGGTCCTTTTTGAGTCAACATTCTTCGTAATGAAGTTATGTGGGCATATACTAACATACATTATATAGGTTAGGACATCTATCAAGAAATCCATGGAACCTACTTGGTTGGCAATATGAAGTATTCATAATTAAGAATCCTTCCAAGTAAGGGTGGAGCATGATGTTTTCCTTAATCGACCTGTTATGGCAACACGAAGACCCAAAATGATTTTGGGTCATATTTGGATGTTTTAATAGGGTGACATTGTTTGGCATTGGTTGTGATTTGATAATCGATATGCTCCTACTAGGAAGTAGAGTGAACAATTGTTGCAAGAACTCAAACTTAGATTTCGCAAGTCTATCAAGATGCACAAGATCCTCAAGTGTGGTCCCCATGTAGCTACACCTAAAGGAGGTGATGAGGCATACCGAATTTTTTTAATCTTATGATATTTGAGTAGTGATCAAGTCTTCAATGATGGATGAATTTTTGGTGAATATGAGTTTGAGTTCCTCCAATGAGCATGGTAGAGATCTCATAGCTTCCACCGTGGTCTCATCTAAGAGATCAAGCTCTTGCCTCTCAAAGCTGTGAGCAAATAAGGTGAAGGAGTTGTTGAGCATTCAAATGCATATAATGATATATTCATCTACATATGAAGCTATGTTAGTAAGCTAATTATAAAATTGATGGTCTCTTGTAAGAGGGCTTTAAGTGAGGAGGTGGATTTGGTCTTGTGTGAGTGGATTTGTTCATATAGCTAGTTTGTTGCATTAAGGTGATGGGTTGAGTGGGCAGGTCATGGTCATCTCAAAGGGTTGAATGAGAGGAAAAACATTGCTAGAGGACTTTATCTTGCTATTGCATTTAGTGATATCATGAGGAAAAGCGACTCCAGTGGTTATGTGTGGCATTGGTTCTCTTCGCACCTCTCTACTTGGTTTCCATGAGTGTGAAAGAGTTTGTATGTTAGATTTGTTGAATGCCTTGTTGAATGCCCTTGCTAGATGCTTTTGTGGTTGTCTGAGGTGTGCTAGTCAAAGAATTAAATTTTTCCATGTTGAGAGCGGAATTTAGGTGACGGGAAGTGCTTAAAAATAGCAAAAAATTATGAATATCAAGGGAAAAATATTCACTGTCAAAGGCGGCAGCTCGATCTAGGACGATTTTAAGTGCCAAAGTGCTTTAAAGGCGCCCGAGCGTCACTTGTTGATTTTTCATAATTTTTTCAGGCAGTCGTGCAGGTTGGCAAGACTTACTGGCCAATGTGGGATGCTAAGCCGGACGCCCAGGATTTTTCAGAGCTCGATTCCGAGTCCGGACGAGGAAATGGCCAAGAAACGGGTCAAGATGCGAAGGGGTGGACAAAATTTGGCCAAAGTGGGCAAGTGACCTTTGGGAGCCCAAACTTTAAATGTCACATGAAAGTTTCATGCACTTGAGAGAGGAGAAATCGTGGAGAGAGGGCGCCATCAACAGGCGCCGAAAAATGCGCCATGTTGATGGAGATGCTCCCTCCTGCCTGCAAACAACCATGCCAACTGATCACTGCCCCTCATTCCCTCCTGGATGCCAATCATTTCGCCGCCCTTCGCTCGTGCAATGATGCTCTCTTTGAAGATCTCTGATTTCAGTCTTTATCTCTCCTCCCTCTCTCTCTTCTAAGGGGGAATTCATGTGGGAAGAAGAAGGAAGAAAGAATGATGGAGGCTTGTCCGGCATGGATCGGATTGCTCCACGGGCTGGAAATGGTGATTTGTGATTGTGCTGGACATGAAGTGCTACTGGTTTCCAAATTTGCAGCCATGGACATGAAACCCGAAACACGCAAATAAGCGGTAATTCAAAAATTTCAAAGGAAATTTGAGATTTCATGGCTTTTGATTGATAAAATGTTGTTCATGTGGGCTAAAAATTGTTTAAGTTGCTGTTTCCCATGAGTACTTGCTGGTCATAATCAGAAAATCAGAAAAATAGGCATCTTGTGGTTCAAAATAATATGCTAAAACACGCAAAATATGGAAAATCAAGGGAAAATGATGGTGTTGGGCATAAAAATGGAAAAGTGAATAGGAACACCAACTAAATTTTCATTTTTGCTGCAAGAAGGAACTAAGGGCCACAGCCCATAATCTATTTTGAAATTTCAATAATAAAATAATGCAAAAAATAAGGGAAAATACAAGGAAAATAGAGAAAAATCACTAAAAATAGGAGAAAAATGCATTTTGGGTGCAGAAAATTAATGATAAATAAGAGCAATGTTTGTGAATGTGTGTGGGGACTGAAGCGTGAGGATTTGCCTCAGTTCAACCCCACCTTCTTATTCTAGTGTGTTTTTCCCGCTTTTTATACATAAAATGATGGCAAAATGCCTTATAAATCTATACAACAATGCTTCATTTGTTTGATGGGAGGATAGAGTAGTTGAAATATGTCTAAATGCTGTGTGAGATGATGGAAAAGTTGCTGATTTCTATGCATAGCATTTAGGATGGATAATAATTATAAAATAAGAGCCTAGTAGCACGAGGGTTCCCTCGGTGCTAGGTTTGTGCAACGTCGCATAAGGACGGTAGTTGGAAGTCATTAAAAGGATGTTTTCCACATGTGCACAAGATTGATTCCATCACTGTTTGAGCACTTGGCATCCACACTATGCATGAATCATGAAAATATTTAAAGGTATCAGAAATCCTGGATGCACAGCAATTGTTTTCATTAGGACATTGACCCACGTTGAGTGAGAGACAGGGCATCCTAAGCTATAGGCTAGTCATGGGGTCTAGGGAAAAGAGAAGTAAGGACAATGGTACATTCCTGTATACGATTAAATGGTACCTTGAGTGGATTTTTGTGCGAAATGTTTATATGTTGAGCGACGCATCGAGGGGCCAATCCCCAAGGTGTAGGAGAGTCGCAGAGGGTTGACGGCATTCAGCCGTAGGAGGAACCCCATGTGTATGTGATTCGAGCCTTTTGGCTATGTGAAAGGAACTCCCTCTGAGGAGTAATATTGGGTTAGGATCAGTTGGACTACAACGTATTACAAATGCAATGTTTAGGAAGGCAGAGATTTTGATAGACGCTCCTGGCCGTGAGGCCGAGGGGTTGTCTTGTGCGTAGTGTCGAGGCCCAGCTAGTGCATGAGCCAATGCCGGCCTGTTTTTAGGTCCATCACATGTAGACCAAAAGCCTATATTGGGATCTATGGGGGACTTGCTTTCTAGAGTGCATTCATGACTTAGGTGGAAAATAATATTATGAGTGAACCTTTGATCAAGGTATAGGATTTGGGAGTTCCATGGACCCCAATCGAAAACCCTAGTCCCACTGGGTTGAAGATTGATTTGGCTCTAGGATTTCTTGTGAGATCTTAATGTTTGGTCCTTCGATCTTTAAGATGAGAACCCTAAGATCATGTCCTTTTCCCTTATGGACCACTTGTCCCTAGTAAGATTGTCTAATCAAACAATCCGATGATTGTCTGAAATTATCCTCTCCAAATATCCAAGGTGTAGGCCTTGATCGATAATCCAACCTAGAGTTTAACCTATCGATTTATCTTGGACTAGGGAAACGTCCTTGTTTCGTAGTCTAAGGTCGTAATGACAGCTTGCAAGCAACTCACTTGGTCACTTAACAACCTTTGTTTGTCGATATTACTAGTATTCGTGTCCTAAGGTCTAGTACCCTCTCTTACTCGCAACATAGAACGATCTAAGTACGAGAACGTTGGATTAACTCTGCAACAAGCGCAATACTAAGCAACATTTTAACTTAACTTAACCTATCTTTTCATATTGGATGTAACTATCATTTCATGCGTATTGCATCCTATATGCTTTTCATCAAATAAAATATAACCGTTTTCTTTTCATAGATTTACTTATGCATGCAAGTTATGCTATGTAAATTTACAATGCTATAAAAACATAATCTTTTCTTTTCCCATGCAAGTCATGCGAATAAGAATGCAATTGCTTATGTGAATTCTAAATAAAATATAACTCTTTTATTCCTCTCCATAGCAACTATCTATTCTTTAATTAAACATCCTTCTATGAACTAACCTATTTATGGTCATCACAAGGGATTTTTATTGCACAAATGCATTGTATACAACTTAATTTATTCTTTCCAATGTAAATTACCCAATGCAAACCTTCCAATGCACAAGAACATCGCAATATATATTTAAGCTATATGCGAGATGTAACTAGGACATTATTGCATAAGTGCATCTTTTAACATATGAACCCATATATTAAAAAATGCAACGGGCAGGTGGAGGGTGTGCTAAAATTTTTCGCAAGTTGGCAGTCCTTCCTTCCCGCAAGAGAACTCTCTTCACAACAAATTGTGTCCTTCACGCGATCAGCGGGCGGGTGAAGCACCCTTAAGAAGCTTTTAGTGGAAGCTTCTTAAGAAGCTTCTTTAGTTTCTTACTTTCTATCAGTTGGACCTAACAGCATCTCCTCCTCCTCAATTGCACTGAGAATGGTGATGATGACGAAAATGATGGTGATGAAGGTATGTGGCGGTGTCTGGTAGCCTGGCAGTGGAGTAGGGGCTGGCATTGCATGTCAGGCGGACCAGGGGGGTGCGTAGCATTGAAGACGACCTGCCCGAGGGGGAGGGGGGGACTCCCCTTATATAGTGGGGACGGGGTGGTTCATGGGTGGGGGAGATGGCGGGCCGCCACCCCACACATGGGGGGGTGCATTCCCCCTCTCCTACTCTTACTCCCTCCCTCTCTCTCTCTCTCTCTCCTCGACATGCTATCGGCAGGAGGAGAGAGAGATAAAAAATTTTGAACTAATTTTAAAATTTTAAAAAGGGGGTGTTCTTATGGGAGAGGCACGGAAAATGTTACAGAGGAAAACCCTAAGGTTGGCAAGTCCAACGTCCCTACTAGGATTGTAATGGGTTGTGCCATGGTGACAATTGGATTTGCCAAAGGAGTTTGAGCAATCAAAACTATTACTCCACTTGAAGTAGGCAGATTGACTAGAAGGGGGGAAGTACTAGAACATCCTCCTCCTAACAGACTATGTGTCAAACTAGGGTTATTAAGACCCCACCCTTGTAGGGATATTCGACCACTCCTTTACGGAGAATATCTTCTAATAATTTTGACCCACCATCTAGCTCGTTCGGTTATTTTTTGCTTTAGAAGTTTTGCTTGATGGTCTTTTGAATCTATCTTACTTTTTTGAAAGTTATAAAAACTCACTCTAACAAAGAAATAGGTCTGTAACCTCATGCTTAGCTCTATCATATGTCCACAAATATACATCCTATTTTTCATTATTTTTATGATGCAAAAAACCTAAAAAATTTCATTTTTTATAAATATCTACTTATAGAAAATTACATATAATTACTAATTTTCAGGTGTAGACTGATTACTCTTATAAAAAATTATTTTCTTAGTATGTTTCATTCCATGGGAATGGCAAATGCACAACAAAAACCCAAAAACAACATATTTTTCCTTAAATCGCCTAGTCTCGGGTTTTGCGTGTTTTGCATAGAATTATTATACAACTAATTTTTTATGATTCTTTTAACATGACTGATCAAACAGAGGATGGCCATCAAATCCAAGCATTGCTAACCATTTCAAACAAGAATTCATTATAAAACTGTAAAATCTACATTTTTCTCATAAAATTGCTCATTATGACATGCGCTTTTTGACGTTGGAGGCTCATTGACGCTCTTTCACAACCATTGACAATCCGTCCAACTCTATTTCACGTGTCTCTCCACTCTCTATCATCGTTTGGCTAAAAACGTTCATCTCAGCCCATCCCTCTCTCTTTTACATTGATCCATAAGAATAGTCCACAAGAGGAGAGGGAAGAGAGGAGAGGAGAGAGGAGAGAGTGAAATCAGATCTCTTTTTTTAATGCATCAAATTTTATGATCTCTGTGATGACATGAAGTGAGAAAATGGTGGATCTAACAGCCAAGATCATTCCCTTGATGGTTGCAACGGCATAAAAAATCATTAAAAATCAAGAATTTGGGGGCACCGAAAAAAGGGTGTACCCCCCTCCCCACATTTTGAGAACATGCAACATTTGGTTCATAAAGCTTTCTTTTTCAAAAAGCCCATTCACTTTGTTGTGTTCACACTTCCACCAAAGTGGTTTTCCGCTTTTGAGGGGGCAAATGCACTCGGATTTGAGATCCGTCTGGACAACTGGCTTCATGACATCAAAATCTATAAACTTGGTCATCATGATCCACTTTTAAAATTTAGTATAAAAAGTGAGAGAAAGTGATGGTGGGATGTAGAATCAATGCAATATGATATATATATATATATATATGCAAAGTAGATGTTTTTTAAATGGGTATTAAGGTACCCTTATTCTTCATTATCTTAGCTTGTATATGACTTAGTGGTATGTGCTTATACAAAAGGTTTTTTTCTTGCATTTGACAATTGGCCATTACCCCAATAACCTCCCTTCTAAAGGTAAATATTCCTTTAAGGGAGAATAGCAAGTGAAGATGCTGTCCAATACCTATCAACACTCTATAGTGTGCAAAGCATTTAGAAGGTGAACTATTCATGAAATAATTTATAATCTTATCATTCGTATGAATCTTGATAAGGTCAATTCACTTATCTCAACCCTCTTGATGAAGTGATACTACACCTCAATGTGCTTTGTCTTTACATAAAAGTGATTCCATACCAATGGTACCCTAACTATCACAATATATAATTGATGCCTCTCCTACAATGCCTAGATCTCCCACTAAACGAGTAAGCCATATGGATTCCTTGCATGCCTTAGTGGCTGCAACATATCCAACCTTAGTGGTAGAAAAGGCATATATAGCTACCTAGAGTCCACATTCCCTTGCAAAATTAGCAAATGCGTCCTTCCTTCCAAAGAAAATATACAAAGATCTAATGCCATTAAAGTATCCCATGGTATTATTCACTATTTTTTAATGGTTCTTAAGACCACTCCCGCTAGATAGGAAATGTTTGGACATGTGGCAAGGACAACTGGCAACCATAGCATAAATTAAGCTACCAACTATGGGTGCATAAGGAACCTAGGCCATTTCAGCCTTCTACTCATTTGACTTAGGGTGTTCTCTTGACTAAGTTTGAAATATGGAAGAAATGCAACACTATTAGCCTTGCCCCTCCCTACAATGAAACACTTAAATATATTCTCAATGTAATCCTTTTGAGACTAAAATGAGAAGCTCCTTGTCTTTGTTCCTCATAAATGACATGCCAAGAATGTAACTTATATTTTCCAAGTCCTTCATGTCAAAGGTTTCATGCAACATTTTCTTGAATGCATCCACATCCATGAGTGACTTCAGAAAGAAATAAGCACATGATCCACATAAAAGATCAAGATCATAAGGCTACTATCCATAGCCTTCTATGAGTACAAGTAGCAATTAGTCTCGCTCCTAGTGTATTGTTGAGACCTCATGAATGCATGAAACTTGTGATACCATCCCCTAAAAGCTTCAATCCACATAAGCTCGTATGGATTTAGGATATTACTTTCCACAACATACCCCTTTTGCTACTATATATAGATATCCTCATGCAAATCCCCATATAAGGTCCATATCATCCTTGGCAACTAATACAAAAACCATATAAAGGGTGTTCATCTTGAGTGCTAGTGAGAAGAGCACATCAAAGTCTAGCAGCCTCCTGCTTAAAGCCCTTGACTATAAATCTTACCTTATACATAGGTAGTGCATCACATGGAGATATTTTCAACTTATATAGCTATTTAAATGGTCAGTGATGCTTTTCATCACACAAAGGAACCAACTCCCAAGTAGCATTTTTGAACAAAGAGTCGATCTTTGATTGCACAACCTTTTTCCACTTATGACTATCATCCCTAGTCATGGCATCAACATAACACAAAAATTCTATCACCATGACATATGTTGTGGGTTAAAGGCTAGCTATGCCTAGTTGCCTACATTTTCCTTGTACTCAGTGCTCATAAACATGTATACTGCAAGTGACAGCTGCCCATCATTATCATATTTATTCCTTATTCTACATTACGGTAGAATAATAAAGGGAAGGCAAGTCACAAATTTTGACTTAGAGTTCCCACATACTGGTCTTGCTCTCTCTTGTTCAAACCTCCATGACTCTTACTCTTGCTCTACTTGTGTTCTTCTCTCTCACTCTTGCTCACCCTTTCAACTAGTATTAGAGTGAGTATTCAAGGAGCTTCACCCATTCCACTTTAGTACAAGAAAGAGAGCTTCAAGCCTAGCTTCCATGGTAGCCATACCTTCAATTATATGAGGTACATATTGGCTTCCCAATTTCTCCTACTCATTTCTCAGCTTCAAGACAACTCTGGTTAGTGCCAAGTGACCATGGAGGGTCAAGAGAAATAGGAAAATCCCCAATACAATAGCTCACAAGTGCATTTTTAGGGGTGCTATCTTGCGCAGTTGGCATCTGACATTTGGTTCCAACCCTCCTCCTAGTCTTTGATCAACTATTGTGTACTTATTGTTGAGATGTCAAGTTCAATGTGACGAGCACTCATGTACTTGGATGATTGTTTCCACATTCATATCATTTCTGTTGTCATGCATTTTTGGATAGCTCAATGTATCCTAAATAAGTCAAAAACTTCTCCTAGGTGAAGAGAAGCTAGTTCAAATTAGCATGCAAACTATGCATAATGGATCCACTTTTCAAAGTTGGCATGTTTAGTAGGTAGTTAATGATATCAATTCACATTGGCATGGGTCAAAAGTTTTACTGGCCACCACAAGATTGATTCCACAATATAGTGGACACTACAAAAAAAATTTGACCAATAATTTCCTTTGAGAGCATGCTCTAAGGTTTCTTCAATCGAAGGGTTTGAGAACACACCTATGTTAATGAATGTGTAAAAGGGGATTAAAAATTTGCCTTACAGTGATTATAAGATAAGTATTTATTTTATAAAGGTCACACTTCAAAAGAAAAATATCGAAAGAAAGCTTTAGAAAATGCAGAGTGGTTTGGTTTTAAGGGCTACATATTGTGAATAAGGGGCTATGTATAAGGAGGGTGGTGATATTATAGTCATGATTAGAGGAGATGGTCTTCATTTTGAAGTTGGGCATGTCTACATGTTGTACTGCTGAGCTAGTTTTGAGGGTGGCCACTAGCCATCATGATCTCGAGTGGGATCCTAATGTTGCGATGATGCTTTCAAGGCACTTCTCTTCAACATGTTCAAGGGTAGAAAAAGTTGATTGGGGACCAATTTTGTGAGTGTTTAGGATTTGTGAATATTGTGGGGATTGTCAATGTTTTGGATAGAGTCATCATCTTGGTTGTTGAGCTCTAGTGCTCTATGTCTATTGAGTTTTTCTCTTGTAGGGCTAGTTGCATGCATGAAGCTTGTGGAGACAGATAGTGGAGACAATGACGGTGGCTCATATTCTTCAAGAGGAGCTATTCTATGTTCTTGACAGGAGGATCCTTGGGGGTCCTCTCCTACTTCAAAGCCATGTTTGCTAGGCTAATGGGAATGTTTCTTGAGGATTTCCTATGACATATGAGCATTGGTAGAGAAGCACTGGGAAGGATTGCAATCATTCTCAATGGAGCACCGATATTGGAAGCATTATGTCGACAAGGATAGGAGGAAGGTCGGGACATGAACACAAGAGTGGTCTATTGGTTAGTTTTGAGGAACATAGTGTCAATTCTACAGGACTGTAGCATGATATGAGGAGAGCATTCAAATTGAGAGTTGAAAGAGGCTAATAATTGAACTACAATAATGGAGCTTGGTATTTTTTTCCTCATGTTGGACATGATTTTTTGGAGGCTACATAGCATCTTTTTGGATTAAACATTGGATGAAGAGATGCCCATAGTTCCTTGTGGATTCATAACTTATATCATGCTTGTGTGACATTTCTGATTTCCCCATTGAGGAGCATCAATAGTAACTTTGGTGTTTCAGTTTGGTAGTATTTGAGTTTGAAGATGGCCAGTATTCATGGGAGATTGGATGAAGATGTCAATGTATGGGTTTCAAATGCAGAAATGAATATGTAAAAGTTTCATGTTGTGGATGATGAAGCAAAGGCGGATTTTGCTTTACATGGATTATACACCTATGCCTTGGAAGTTATTCAGTTGTTGTCAATAGTTGGGTAAACCTCTCACAATTTTTGAGAAGTTTCTTCTTTATTTTCCTTGTAGGTTTTGGCATGAGTGATCATTCAAGTTTCAAGGTTGGTACAAGCTTCATCTTAATGAGACTAGGAGATGGGATACTATTATGGCAATTATAGGGATGTGTTGTGTCCAATTGGTAGAAAGTACAGGACCTAGCATATGGCATATATGAAAGTAGCATTGTTCACTCTATGGAAAACATTGCATACATGTATGTAGATGAGAGGGAAGTATGTACACTAGTAGATGCTTCTTTTGCTATGGATAAAGCTTGTTTTTATGTAGGTATTACTATTATTTGTAGTGACATAGAAGAGGCAGAGGGCTTCCATAAGTCTCTTTCATCTTGTGGTGATACAAGAATTGCAGGTGTTCCATATGATGATGAAGATTTTGGTTTGGACTCCTTGTTTTCTAAGGAGGGTATTGATGTTTTTGTGGATTTGGAGATGTTTTATGTAAAGTTCCCAGTCATCATGATGAAGATCTACATGGTGATCATGGTGATGCTTTTGGGTCTGGAAATGATGAGTTGGTTATGAAGATGGTTGATGAAGATTGTGTGTTTGATGGAAGGAAACTTGAACATTTGTCATGTATGGTAGAGGATGTGGGAACTCTTAAGGAGCACTCCTTGGATTTGGATGATGCTCCTTATGTTGAAAAGATGCCTTTGGATGGGCAAGAAGAATGGGATCCTGACGTTAATCATGGTGTATGTCAATGGTGTATGCAAAGCATTGTGAATGGAGAAGAATTTTTACTTATTTTCCTTTCTTCTACTTTTAATGTAGACTCTTCTTATGAGTTGTTTATGCAAGGTTTGCATTTGAATAATAGTATGAATGGTATTATGAGTAAAGAATTGGACTTGGATATCTTTTATAAAGGCTCTTATCTACTCAAATATAAACTAGAGGATTCAAAGATATAACGTGTCCACCTATCCACTTGTAGGACACGTCTTAGCAGCCCATCAGGAAGAGAGTCCAGAAAGCACCGCCCGACACTCCCACGGAATGTCACGGGGTTTGCGATCTAGGTCTTCCTGAGTCTACCACGAAGCAGAAGCATTCTAGACTCTCTTCTTGATGGGCTGCTAAGACATGTCCTACAAGTGGACACGTTACAATTGGTATCAGAGCGAACCAACGAGGATCTAATATTTATAAGTAAACTTAATGAGGAGAAGTAGAGCAAATGTTGCTGTTAAGAACATTTTCTTACTTACTTATTGATGCTGGCTTGCAGAGTCGCGAAGCATGGAACAAATTCTTGGTGTTCCAGGTTATGTTTATGACCATGATGCGTACCTCGGATTATCGACAAAGGCTAGGTATGATGAATATCCTAGACCACATCTACAATCCTTCACCCCTGTACATGGAACGGAGATGGACAGGTGATTCAAGAATTTATTACATAGCTGCCCACCGACTTTCGTACCTTCAGACCTACTTGAAGAGAATCAAGTTGATGGAGGACTTAAAGATCGTGAAGTTGCTCATCTTTGTTGAGGCTCACGCAAATGCAAACCCTACATGTCGGCGGTCGAAAGGTCAAGCCGAACAAGTATGTGTACGAGGAAGTGACTCGAGTAATCCCTACCGACAGAATCAAGGTGTTGGGACGTTATGAGAAGAATGGGTATCAAAGGAAGGGATACCCTAAACTTCCTATGATCTATCAATTCCTGAAAATCCATGACCCCAATCCATATAATTACTCAGTTCCTGTATAGTTTAATGTAACACAATCTTATTCTCCCCAAATTAATGTATCATCTTGTTCTACCTTCCCAAAAATAATTGTACTCAGAAGGGCTATGCCCACATGAATGAAATAGAATTTTTATCACTGTCTGTCTTGGTTGTGAGCATTGGTAAAGGAGTTAAGTGATTAGGTCACTTGGCTAAAAGCCAAACTGGGCATGTTGATGTAATGTGAGAAACGCTTAGCAAGCTTTTAATGTAAAGAATCTTAATTCCCATGCACAACCTCAAGTGCAGATTCCTAGTTCGACCGCTACACCAAGTACGGCTGTAATCCAAGAGAAGAAGTTCCTTCTCAAGCGGATCAAACCACCTGAATTTGATGGTAAGGGAAGGACCATCCAAACTGATGCCGAGATCTGGATCGAATCCATGGAGGATTACTTCAAAGCAGCAGGTAGTACTGCACCCGCTAACAAAGTGATGCTCGCCAAACTGAAGCTTACCGGCGAAGCAAGACTTTGGTGGAAGCAATGGTGTAGAGACCAAGGGAGCTTGGAAGGGTCAATTACTTGGGAGAAGCTTAAAAGAGATTTGCGAGGGAGATATCTATCACCTACCTACCGCACGCAAAAGATGAACAAGTTTTATGAACTAAAGCAGCTTGGTCTATCCCTGGATGCTTACTACTCAAAATACGTCTCTCTTTTGAAGTACGCGCCATAAATGGATATGACACAACAGGTGTCAAAGTTTTGTGCCGAATTAAACCCACCCATAAACACCCACCTGGAATCAATGTGCCCAACCAGACCTTCAGGGCGCGCTCATTCGAGCTGCACTAATAACACAGGAGGTGCGGACCAAGCCAAGAATTAACATGACTTGGTCTTACAAGGATCAAAACAAGGGAGGGTATAGGTCTCAGGCCAAGAGAGTACAGGGCCAAAATCAGGCACAAAGGAAGAAAGCTAGGCGAATGCTGCTAACAATTTCGTTCCTGCATAAGGTAATGACCGCGATCTCCGTTGCTTCCATTGCAACGAGCTTGGTCACTTTAAAAGGCAATGTCCCAAGCTTAGCAGAGGACAACGTCAAGGGCCATTCCAAGGAGCCGCCCATGGACAAGGAGCCACTGCTAGGGCCAGAGGGAGAACCGCCAGTGTTGCCAATAGGGAGCTATGCGATGAAGAAGACCCAACCATGGAAGCTAACTTTGAGAGGGCAACAATTCATGCCTCTCTTCACAAGAAAGGCCCGCGAATCGCTAGTTCTCAGTGATTCAAACTCCATCGGATTATCAAGGTAAAAGTTTCAAAACCTTGATTCATTGTGGCAGTACACATTCCTTCATTTCACCAGTCTGTGCAAGAAGATTAGGAATAGCCAGAAAAGATGCACCTACCTTACTTATGGAATTAGCAAATGGTCGTGAGGTCTCTTGTACTAGGAAAACTGCTAAGGTGAAATTCCTATTGGGTGGAAAGTCGACTTCGGTCAGATTCAGGGTTATGAACCTAGGTGTCCACGAGTGTTTGCTCGGAATGGATTGGCTAATACCCAATAATGCCCACATTCACTATGGAAAGGGCCAAGTCTCCTTTCAAAATTTTGAAGGGGAACTAGTCACAACTCAAGGAGAGGTTGGTATGCCAAAAATTCAACTGGCCAAAGCATCTCGGTTAATAAAAGGAGTCAAAAAGGGGTACCTATCTATTTGACTAAACTAAATAAGCTAGATCAAAATCAAGAATCTAGAGAAGAACCTTCATGGTTAAAGGAATACGCAAACGTATTTCCTGAAGAGCTGACTGAACTTCCTCCTAGGGAAGTTAATCATGAAATCAAGCTAGCGCCAAGAGCTGCACCAATCTCAAAGAGACCATATAGGATGTCCATCCCGGAAGCGATTGAGCTGAAGGAGCAACTCAAGCAATTGTTAGACCAAGGCTACATCCATCCTAGCAGTTCGCCATGGGGAGCTCCAGTGCTATTCCAGAAGAAGAAAGATGGAACGCTTTGGCTATGCATTGACTACAAAGGGTTGAATCAATCAACCATTAAGAACAAATACCCTATTCCAAGAATAGATGAACTTCTTGACCGTCTTCAAGGTGCGAAGATCTTTTCCAAGATTGATCTCAGGTCTAGATATTATCAGATAAGAATCAAGGAAGAAGATATCCCAAAGACTGCCTTCAGGTCATGTCATTCGGGCTGACAAATGCTCATGCTACCTTCAACAGGTTAATGCAGGATATCTTTAGGCCCTATCTTGATGACTTCGTACTCATCTTCTTTGACGATACCCTAGTCTACTCCAAACAGGAAGAAGATCATGAACCCCAGCTTTGCATTGTTCTTGAAGCAATGAGAGCACACAAGCTTTATGAAAAGAAGAAGAAGTGTGCATTTTTCAAGCGAGAGATTGAATATCTGGGATTCATTGTATCACCGAAAGGAATTTTAGTGGATCCTGCCAAGATCAGAGATGTTCTAGAATGGCCAACTCCAACAACTGTCAAAGAAATACGTAGTTTTCTTGGATTGACAGGATAGTACAGGGTCTTTATCAAAAACTATGCTTTGATTGCATCGCCTCTGACTGATCTACTGAAGAAGCAAGTATCAATTGTATGGTCACCTGCTGAACAGTCCAGCTTTGACAAACTAAAGCAAAGCTTGGTATCAGCACCCATCCTTAAACTTCCAAATCTCAGCAAGAAGTTTGAAGTGATAACTGATGCTAGCGCACTTGCCTTAGGATGTGTGCTTATGCAAGATGGTCATCCCGTAGCATACTCTTCAAGGAAACTGAAGAGCCATGAAAGGAACTATGCTACCCATGATTTGGAATTATTAGCTACCATCCATGCTCTCAAAATTTGGAGACACTACTTGCTGGGTAACAAATTTACCTTAGTGACAGACCACAAAAATCTTAAATGGATTTTACCCAGAATGAGCTCAATATGAGGCAACGTCGATGGATTGAAGTGCTAGAAGAATATTATTTTGAAATCAAATACCGGCCTGGAAAGGAGAATGTAGTTGTCGATGCACTCAGTCGCAAGGCATTTTTGAATTCTCTGATTTTACAAGATCCATTAACAGCTAGATCTCTAGCCACAAAGATATCCATGCCAAACAACCCAATTCTTGAGCTAGCTAAAGAAGAGGCATGCCATGACCCAATCTATCAGAAATTGCTAAGGGAGATCCCCATCAAGGATCAAGACCCGAAGCTACAAACAAAGTATCAAGAATTCTCTATCAATAATGGACTTGTCTACTATAGGACAAGATTATGTATACCAGCAAGCCAATCACTTAAGAAGAAGATACTTTGGAAAACCCATGACTCCCCTTTCTCAAGACATCCTAGCTATGCCAAGACCCTTAATGCAGTCAGGAAGAGCTATTATTGGGATAGGCTCAAAGGTGACGCTCTCAAATATGTCACTGAATGTTTGTCTTGTCAACGCATTAAGGCCAAACATGTCAAAATGCCAGGGAAATTGCAACCACTTGACATTCCCCAAATGAAATGGAAATTCATTAGTATGGATTTTGTTGTTGGCCTGCCCCAAGTTCAGGGAGGATACAACTCCATTATGGTTGTGGTAGATATGCTTACCAAGGTTGCACATCTTATCCCTATTAAGACAAACTATAAAGCCTTAGATATCACAAGGTTATTCATCAAGGAGATTTTCAAACTACATGGGTTACCCAGAAGAATCATTAGTAATCGTGACTCTCTCTTCACATCACACTTCTGGAGGGCTATCTTCGAGGCCATTGGGACTCAACTATGTTTCAGTATAGCTTATCATCCCCAAACTAATAGTCAAACAGAACGAGTCAACCAAGTCATTGAGGATATGCTTAGGGCACACTATTGTCGCGAACCCAAAAAGTGGATTCAATATTTGCCACTGGTTGAGTTTGCCTATAATGCCTCTTACCAACAAAGCATTCAGATGACCCCTTTTCAAGCACTGTATGGACACGATTGTCGTATCCCTTTAAGCTTTTGAGATCCAGAACCTTGAGAGAATACCTCATCCGGTGGAAATATTATCCCAGAGAGGATGCCACTTAGATGGATGAAAGTACCCTCAACCAACAATACCCCCAGTTTTTCTCGAGATGAGGACATCTTGATTCCTCTAAGGGAGAGAGAATGTAATATTTCTGCACGAAATATTAATGATCCTAGACCCCGCATATCCCGCGCAAGAGCAACTTAAAGCAATCTCCTGCAACGATAAAAGTCAATGGCTAAGTGTTCCCTCCGCGTGCATCAATCAAACTCTAGCGGGCATTACACATAAGGACCGTGGCTAAAGACCTGAAGTTCCATGCTGGAACACCCTTCTTGGGGCAAAAAAAAAGATAATGAATTAGTACAAATTTTTTTAAAACTCCCCCCCCTTCAGCCGTTGCATGGCACAGGAGAGGAGCGTGAGAGGGAGTATGAGCTAAGTGGAGTAGAGAGGAGCATGGGGAGGGGATCATGCCACCCTCCACGTGCGTGGCTACCCCCCCACCTTAGCCTATAAGAACCTCCCCCTTAAGCTTAAGGGAGGGGGGAGGAAGAAGCCTATAAGAACCTCCCCCTTAAGCTTAAGGGAGGGAGAGGAAGAAGTTGCCGTGATGTGCGTGCTGCTACCGTGAGGAGCGCCACCTGCGCCATGCTGCCTGCTGCTGCACCATGCCATCACCATCCTCACTACCATCATCATTGTCAACATCATCATCGTTATCCTCACCTCCATCCTCATCTTCTCTCTCCACGTCATTCTGTCTTGACAGAAGCTTGGAAGCTTCTTTGGAAGTTTCCATTAAAGGCCTCCATAAGCCCTATTCACCTGTGCTTTTCGGGTTCTTCTTAAAACCGTATCTGCAAGGGCCGAGTCCTGCGCAGAGGAGAAGACCTCGGACAGAGAGGATTCGAGCGCGGAAGTAACCCAAGGGGGGAGTTGCTGCAACGAAATTCACTGCATAAATGGCTCCTAAGCAAAAGTTGCGAGGCGCACACGCCGGAGCTTCCACCCCGAATACGCAAGTGAACAACACCCCGAATCCTAATGCCCAGGTTTTGTTAAATAGTCCCACATGAAAAGAATGCATTAAGCATGTTTAAATCTTGTAGGCAAGTTTAAATATATTGGGAAATTTATTTACTCGCACGATTTATAAAATTTAGTTGCATGTCGTGCATTTGCAATTGCTTGCACTTCCGTGGTCAGGATGAAATTCTAAACGTAAGATGCATAAATTGAAAGACGGAATTGTGCAAAGGCATCTTGTTGCATCGCGAAAAAGGATAGGGCATAAACACATAATGCTCATACGTAGTAATTTCCTAGTTGTGATTCGTGTATAAGATAAATCATAGACAGGCATAAAATGATGTCCGAATAGTTGCAATGCATGGAAAGGATTTATGTATCTTGCAAATTGCATGTGATGATAGTTCATTTTGGGTCGGGTTAAGTGCTCAAGGACGGATTAGATCAATAATGGTCTTATGGCATTCGCTCATGCATGGAGTTCTTTTATCAAAGTTTGTATTTAGGAAAGGATGCATCCTCATATTAAAGATTGAATTCAATGCGTTAAACATAGGATTTATAAGCATAGTTTTGAATGTAAATCAACGTCACATAAGGCAAGGAAAAGAAAAGTTCACTAAAGATCCTTTAGTTGCAAAAAGGTCTATGAACTTGAATTTGCATACCCTCATGGAATGATGCATTCCACTTCTCTTGCAATTACTTACATCTTTTAGGGGATAAGTACTTGAAAATTTAGGAGAAAGTATTTGCATTTTTAAAGTGGAGATTATTTTTACTCGCGGGTTAGTTAGATCAACTAAGTATAATTGAATAGCTTACATGAGAATGATAAAGGTATGATCAGTCAGTGTGTGATGATCACCTGAATGTGCTAGGTAGGATTAAGCCATGGTAAAATTCTGCCTAGCATCACACTCCAGTTGCCGATGTAATATTTCCAACCCTAAAGATCCTACCCACATTCACGAAATGTTAGGGTTAGCTAAATGCTCATGCAAGATTGATCTAGGGTTCTTACCCTAATGATCATATGACCAAATACTAGACTTCCGTATGAGCTAGGAACCCTAAGGGCCAAAGTGTTATCGGCCTAGTAGGGTTAAGAGTTGGATTGGGTCAAGAGGACTCCCAAACCCTACAATCTTGATCAAAGGTATTCTTGACCAAGGAATACAGTGTGATGGGAGAAATAATCCCATAAGCTAGGTGTGACACTTATCTCATGCAACAAGTTGCAACATCGCATGGTTTTGTGCCTAAATCAAAATAGTATTGCCACTCCTGAGAACAAGGTTGGCAAGTTCTAATACAAGTCTAATTTTCTAGAGGATGAATAGTCAACTTGCTACATCACCCTTCCTTGGGGCTGATTTGCCAAGTTAGGGAAAATATGAATTGCCTAGCAAGCAACCAAATCAATTGAGGACAACAGGGTTGTCCAGGATTTATTGACCATAATATATGGAAACCTAAAGTATTGATAATTTGGGTTAACAGGGTATAAACCCTAATCCAAGGAAAGAGGGTAAAGAAGCAAGTTAGCTTACAAAACCCTTGGGATCTTTCCAAGTCATAATTGATCCTGAATCAAATGCTGGATGTATTCTGAGAGAAGGATTCACACCTTAGCAATTGGCCATATAAACGACCACTGGAGTGTTTGTGTTTGTATACTTAGGAACACTGTTTGTTCTTCTTTTCTCAAGGAACTAATGCTGGAAAATAACTAATGCTTCAAGTTGAAAGCCTGGAGGGACAGACATCATCAGTTACCTCGAACTATCTACCTGACCCTATCCAAGGGGGTTGTTAGCTGCGCCATGTATGTGGACTGAACCCGCTACGAGAGGTCTCTTCGTGGGTGTTACTTGGAGCAGGAGGACGCTTGGGTTCCAGGGGGGCTTTGGCCATAAATCCCTTGCCTCCGGGTCCTGCACAAGAGGCCGACGTGACTCGAGATTGGATCTCGAGGCCCGCATACTAGTCAACGGGCGGAAACTTGGAATAGCGATCCCTGAGGATTGCTAGAATAGCCTTCGAGCGGATTATGGAATTGCCTTTGGGCGGATTATGGAATAGCCTTTGGGCTGGATTATATGATATATTCCAAAGACTGATAAATAAAGATCAAATGTTGAAAATGAACTTTTTTGACATTGTTTTTCTATGTCAGTGCCTAAGTTACGTAAAGGAACCAGTGATTAATTGGTTAATTAAAGAAGCTGTTTTTGCATGTCAAACTAAATGTGGTAGGTAATTAGATAACTAAAACAACCTGAGGAAAGTGTGGTGGATGTGACCATGGGTCTGTCCTACGGAAGGGTGGTCACGGTTGGCCGAGAACTTTTCTCAAAGGAATTGACAGCAAGGTAACGATGACCTAGAATCTAGAAGCTAGAATCCCGATTTATGTTGTTTTAGGGGAACGGAATGGGACTATGCCTTACGGCTAGAGAGGTCAAGCTTTGCATCCCTCTCGTTTCCCATTCTCCTTGAACCAAGTGCAGCATGAATCCGCTTCGACCTTGATGTTTCTGCGTAAAGTAGTTTGTCTGGGGCTCGACTCTAGTTACCTCCGAGAGGGACTTGACCATTAGGAAAACCCTGATTAAGGTCAATCCTAAGTGGGAACGGCCAGAATGCTTCCGCTTCGTGGCAAACTCGGGAAGATCGCAAACCCTGTGACATTCCGTGGGAGTGCCGGGCGGCACTTTCTAGACTCTCTTCCCGATGGCCTGCTAAGACGTGTCCTACAAGTGGACAGGTGGACACGTTACAAAAGAGGGATGTTGATACTATGCTCATGTTAGAAAAGGTAACACATGATGTGTCTAAAAAGAAGAACTAGGGTATCTAAAGTAGAGGTTGTTCCTAATATTTGGCAAAGTGTTTATATCAATTAAATGTATGCAACAATGTGTAGTATCCAAAGTTGCAAGAAAGGCCACACAATGAAGCAACTAGGATTAATACTTGATGAGAAAGTAGTATGAGATATCAAGTATGGTAAGCTCTATTGTTTTATGGAGATGACGTCAAAGGAAGTAGTTGTGCTTATTTGTTTATACATGCTTATTAGGATGCAAAGCACATTGGGAACTTTTTGATTTTCTTTCTTGGATGCATAGAGGTTTATGCAAACACAACTTTTATGAAGCATAGCTATTTAGATGGAAACTTGGATTCTTCATATGAATTGGATGGTTCTTTTATATTTTTACGGGGCTTACAAAAGTAGCTTACATATGGGATGATGAGGATATCATCTACATATAATAAGTGATAAGTCAGTGGCCATGTGAGGGTCATACTGACCACCGATGTGCTAAGTGTAGATGTGTCGACCCATCTAGCTAAGTGGTTCATCATCAATATCTGCACATGTTGAGCTTTCCATCTCAACAATCCCCCTCAAGCTCAAGTATATCTTTGTAACTCCAAGTAAACTTTGAAATTTTTGAAGCTTCTTTGCACCCAATGCCTTTGTAAAATTTTCAGCTATCTAATCCTGTGTGTTGACATATACCAAGTCAATCTCTCCTACAAGTACCTTCTCTCTCACAAAGTAGTAGTACACCTCGATGCGTTTTGTCCTAGCATGGAACATTGGGTTTTCAGCTAACCGTATGCTACTCATGTTGTCACAGTGAATGAAAACTAGACCATCTCCCTACACATCTAATTATGAGGGGGGATTTGCACTCAAGTTTAGGCCTTGTAAGAAATTCCGCCTCAACATAGAGAGAGGTAATTCAAAAATCAATAAAAATGGATAAAATATCAAAAATTTCAATATTTTTATCTTTTTCCAAAACATACAAATTAGCATGTAGCCTTTAAGTTGTCAAATAGCCTTAATTAAGAGTTTAGAGGTCAATTCATGGAATTAAGTGCCCAGTGCTCAAGAGCTCGTATCTGAATAGATTGGAATTAATGGCATAGTCTCTTTTTATCAAAAGATGAGCCAAAAGAGTCTCCATACCACCTTCCCCTCACCTCCCTCCCATTCTAAACCCCCCCCCCCCCCCCATCAAAACAAAAGGGGAAGAAGAAGGCGCCATGGCATGCTACACAGATAGAGAGAGAGAGAGAGAGGGGAGCAAGAAGGTTCTAGAATGTTTTTTTTTCCCCTCCTTAGAGGGGGATCACACACATCTCCCCTTAATTTCTATCCCACGAGCCTTTTCTTCCCCACATTACAAGGGTTGCACTTAAAGAGAGAAAGATCGAGAATGGCCCCCAAGCAAAGAATGTCAAGTGCGGATGGCAATCCCACAACCAACAACAAAGCTTCGAGCAAGGGTATCATTGTTAGTACAACTACAGTACCATATATAAGTAATACAGTTCCAAGTTGTTAGATGCTTGCTTGATTCCCACATGAGATACATTAGGTCCCGTACTATACCACATGAGAATAGTCCAATGAAAAGGATAAATTTCATCTCAAATATTTGAAAGATTGAGTTTGCAAAATGCATGTATCAAGGGAAGTTAATTGCACCTAGATGTCATGCGATAAACTTATGCATAGCATAGATAGCATATAAGGTTTCAAAGTACTATCAACTCCCCTTCCTTGAAAATAGTAGGTATGCTTTCACCACATTGAAGGTATATGTTGTAGCTTACATACCTGATGGATTACATGGTAAGAAACCTAGTCTAAAAGAAACTCATCTTAGAAACTTTAGGTCTTTGCCCAAGCTTTTGCTAACATCATGAACTAATAGCTCAAGTTTGATAGTTTGGGATCTTGATGAAGTGCGTAGTTAGTATAAAAAATGTCCATAAGGATTAAAACTAAGATGCCTCCGTTTGTTAATTACTAGTTTCATCAATCCAATTCGAAGTGAGGCTAGATACAAACAACAACTCCAAGCCTCAAAGGAAAGTGAAGAGCTCAAGGATTAGGAAACCCTAAGTCAAAGGAAAGACCAAACTTCTATACTTGTTGGGAAGAAGATTGGGTTGTCAATCAACGTAAGTGATTAATAGAACTTACATCTTGTATATGTCAAAGATGCGGGATCTTGAGCATGGCAAAGGCGGAAGCTATGGAGGATGGAAGATGAAGATAGAACTCATGATGACATTGTTATTACACAAGTGAATTAGGTTCCAAGATTGAGACTTAGACTCATAAAGACATTCTTGTGTATTACTGACAATGACATAGACACTTGATAGAAAGAGAGAAGTACTATTGCATTATCATCATATGAAAGTGATAGTCAAGTACATCATTATATAGGATTGCTTGGTAGCACACTACATCCACTGTGCCTATGGGATCTGTCTCTCTTCCTAGAATGAACTCCATCTCCCTAGCCTAGGTGTTCCATACAAAGGGGCATACGTAGGGTGTGATTGGCAGATTCTCAACACCCCTCCTCAATCACAACCTGACAGTACAAAGTGTGTAGAGGCTTTAGTGAGAGCAACACCTGCAAAGTGTGGGCATACCACAAACATGGCAAAACACCAGAGGCTGTCGCAGAAAAGGCTAAGTGTGGGTACCATAAACATGGTGGACATCCAAAGGCTGTAACAGGGGCCTCACAAAGTGTACAGAGGCTGTAGTACGAGGCTACATGAGGAGTTTTTACAAGCTTATGAAAGGAACATTAAGGCAGGTACAATGATTTTTAAAACAAAAAATGAGAGACAATGACCGATAGGCCCTTGTGGTCTTTTTCAACATCTGCTATTTCTTTGTCATCATGGAAAATCTTCTTGTCTTTAATCTTTGGTTCTTCAGCTTTGAATGATGTGGTCTTTTGGTCTTCATGGTTGATCTTCTTCTTGCCCTTCTTCCTTTGCTCTTTGATCTTATGGTCTTCTTGGTCTGGTTCCCCATGGACTTTGCTTGCTGTTTCAGTCTTCATGTCTATGTCTATGTCTATGTCCCCCTCAAGCAAAGACATCTCCTTCTTCTTTAGGCTTTGCATGATGGCCAAGGTAGCTGGAGTATCTTCAAAATCTTCAGATGGAACCATTGATTGCACTTGAGTGTGAGCAACTCCATGTCTCTCTGCAAGTAGATTACAAAAATCTTCTATGTAGTGTAGATAAGCAACACAGGTCATGTTACTTTTCATGAAGTGTATCCACATAGAAATCTTCTTGGTTATCATAGATATGACCAAGAATCTGCTTTAAATTTGTGAGTAAATGGCAACCAAGTTGATCTTCAATGTGTCAAAAGACACAAGTGAAGGTAGTGTTAAATCAACACTCTTAAGTATCAAGGGATACTAGAGTTGAAGATGGTGATTCTTGATGCCGATCCTTTGCTTGATGAACCCGTTATTTGAGTCCCCTCCTTGCTGGTAAAGTCTTGCTAAACACTGAGTAAATACTTAGATCAGAGTGATAGTACTTGCTTTGCCAAATGGAGGAAGAAGCTTGAGACTTGGTGTTGATGTCTTCGAATCTTCCTTTACTGATTTGATGCTGGAAGCTTCAGATCTGGGTTGCAATAGCCTTGTCCAAGTGCCAATAGCTTGACAGGAGTGAAAATTTCAAGTGGTTTATGAGCTTGAACTTGACATTGCTATGTTGGAGCTTTAGGGTTTCTGCAGTCAGGCCAACTGGTTTTTGGGCTGATGTAGCTCGTGAGATGGATTATTCGGCGTGCTGGTTTGATGAGAAGTAAGCCTATGGGGTGAGCTTCAAAAAGCCCTAAGCCGGCAGGGTAAATCATGTAGCGCAAAGGTAGAGTCGACCAGCACAGGCGCAGACCTGGACAGCGATCACGAATCTGAGCAATGCTGGCGGACGAGACTGTTATGCAATGCTGGGACCAAAGACTGTTATGCAACAGAGGGAAGCACAGGGAGTTTAGGAACAATCCTCTAGAAGGAAGCATGTGGAGATATTGCTTTGTTTGGGAGATCCAAGGCCTCAAAGGCAGGTAGGTGCAGGTTTGGCTATGGCTGCCAAACAGGGCAGTGAGAAAAAAGAGTAGAAGATGAAGACTTGAGCTGTACTGAGCTCAAGATGAGCTAGATGAAAGTGAAATGGAGATGAAGGAGTAGTGCCATGCCCGTCTGGGCTCTGATACCATGTCAAAGATGCGGGATCTAGAGCATGGCAGAGGTGGAAGCTATGGAGGATGGAAGATGAAGAGAGAACTCATGATGACATTGATAAAGAAGACAACTGTTATTGCATAAGTGACTTAGGTTCCAAGATTGAGACTTGGACTCATAAAGACATTCTTGTGTAATACTGACAATGACACAGACACTTGATAGAAAGAGAGAAGTATTATTGCATTATCATCATATGAAAGTGGTAGTCAAGTACATCATTATATAGGATTTCTTGGTAGCACACTACATCCACTGTGCCTATGGGATTTGTCTCTCTTCCTAGAATGAACTGCATCTCCCTAGCCTAGGTGTTCCATACAAAGGGGCATACATAGGGTGTGATTGGCAGATTCTCAATAGTATAGTTGTACGAGGCCTTAACATATGCCTTAGCCAGAGAAAGGGAGTGTTAAGTAAAATTTTGCATAGTATCGCTCTTAGATCCCAAGGGGGAGAGCGAATATACAGATAAAAATGTTATCGTGTCTATTCTTGCATTGTTTAGAAAAATAAAATTGGTTTTGTTGGTTGATCAAACAACATCCTAAATGCTTTTACACTCAACTGATTGTTGGATTGTCGTTTGGATGATTATTCCAAGTGCTTGTGATTGATGATAAATTCATGGTGGTGGTTTGTGATGATAAATTTCCATGAGGATAAATGAATGTTTTATTGGAAGATGATATTAAGGTTGATTGCCTTGACTGTGCTTGAATCTTAAATGAATTAATTAAGAAAAGGTTCTTTGCACGGGTGGATCACCTCCATGATCATACCACGGATCAACCCAAAGAGTGCATTGCTTGATTCATGGGCCGAAGGTTGAGTGGTGAAAATGCCAACCACGGGAATAATGTTTTACTCCTAGGTAGCTTGCAAGTCAGGGGGGAGCTCTGGACACCCCTTGCCAAGTTTGGAATGAAGTTGAAAGACCTCTGTGGGCCCAACGTCTATGGTGTTGGAAGGTCCTATTCTAGATAAAGGATGAAAATTGTGGTGCCATGTGATTTGGACCAGCTATTTCTAGGGCAGAAGGGACATGTAATTTCTCCTGTATGGGCAGGAGACAAAGATTAACTTGAAGATAAGTTAAGGAACTTGTTTGTCAAAAGGACTACTTGCTCTATTTTTTGCGTTGGTGCTATAAATTACGCGAACGAACCCTATTCCTTGAAAGGCTTAATTAAGGAAGCTGACTTTAAATGTCACACATAATTGTGGTAGGACATAATTAATAACTAAAGAACACTTATTGAGGGAAGTGGGTGGGCGGAACCCCCAACGAGTCAAGGTGGTCCCAGAGAACTAGGAGGCTTCTCACAAGGTTTTACCATGACTCTTAGAAATTGTTAGGTTAGAATCCCGATTTGTGCAGTTTTAGGGGACCCGAATGGGACTATGCCCTATGGGTAGAGAGGTTGAGTGACGCATCCCTCTTGTTTTCCATTCTCTTTAAACCAAGTGCGACATGGATCTGCTTTGGCTTAGGTATCTCTACGAAAAGTAGAATGTCCAAGGCCCAATGCTAGAATGCTGTCAGGAGACCTTGACCATTAGGAACCCAAATTTCAGGTCGATCCCAATGGGTTTGGCCGTGAATGTTTTGTTGCAAGGTGGACTCGAGAAACCCTAGGCGACAAACCCCGTAACATTCCATGGGAGTGCTAAGCAGTGTTACTTAGATTCGTCTCTCGATAGACCACTAAAAACGTGCTTGGATAGTCTATAGGCAAGCATGTTACAAAAAAATACTAAAAACTAAACTTTCAATAGAAGTTTGTGCACCTATTATGGTGATTTGAAGCAAAGAATTGAAGGAATCCATGGCCAATACTATTCCTTCTAATGTGATTGGATGAAAAATCACATTTTTGGGGCTATGAAGGGGTGCACTAAAAAATGGGTCTCCCCCCATCTCATTGAGTTTTTGAGTTTTTTTCTCTTTTAATCCTAATTAAACACTAATAAGAAAATTATATGGTTTACCTTATGCCTGTTCACACTACTGGCAAGTGGTTTGGAGCCAAATAGAGGGAAAAATGGCCTTGGATTTGCAATCTAGCTGGAGGGGCAGTTTCTAGATCAAGTAGCTGCTTCTAGATCAAAAGGCATAAAAAACTATTATCATGGTCTCTGTCTTTTACTTTTTGGCTTCTAGATCAAGTAGTTGCTTTATAACACCAAATATTGTGGCCATTAAATGGGGGCTCAAACAGGCTTTGATCAATGAATAGACACTTATGTTGGATTCCCAATGTCGAAATCCACCTAGGAAAACTCTACCTCCTCATTTATTTTCCAATAAAATAGCTACTTTTATAGCTCCTGAGCTACTTTTTCTCTTTGAATTTCATCTTAAAATTAGCTCTCATTGGCAACCACGGGATAGGGTGACTCAACCCCTCGAATCCATGAAGTAATATGTGCACACACAAGACATAAAGAGCATCAAGCTGCTTCAAATAAAATACACAACATAGTTGTCATCCTATCCCCTAACAAAATCAAAAAGGGATAGGCCCAAGCATAATCTGACAAAGAAGTTAAAATCTAGTTGCTAACCAACTGCTCCAACACAGACAGACTAAAAGAGCTATTAAAGGGGTCATCCTAAGTAGTAGTTTAATCTGCCTATCTAACCTGGGACAACTAGGCCAATAACTCCTACTAGATGAGTACTCTTATAGCCTATCTCATTTATATATTTTTTCCATTAATCTCAATCTCTATTTTTTAGCATTTGGTACTTGGATGTGTAAAAAGGAGGGAGTTGAGTGTATTGTGACCCAAGGAGAATAGGGCATCAATCTCAAGTCCATTCTCGGTATCCAAGAACCTACCAAGCTCTCGCGAGGCAACACGATTTTTTTCTTTTTACTCCTGCTCACTTTTATTTTCACTTCAACCATCCTTATTTCTTTTTGGTTAAATGCCACCCCTAGGGAGACAAGGGATACTCCAAGAACCTACCATGCCTTCACAAGACGATGAGCATCAGCACTTTGAAATTTTCCTTTCTTTATTTGTTCTTATTGTATGGGTTAGAATCCCTTTTTACACACCTCTATATTATATTTATATTTATATATAATTTTTTTCTTTTATTTGTTAGGCTTACCTAGCTACCTCACAAGTAACAGGGATTCCTAGTAACAGCTCCCTAGTAGGCTAGAAGGATAAGGTCACTAAGACTACCCTTTAAAATAGCTCTTTACATGCCTGACAATGTCTTCATAGGAGATAGACAATTGCTTAGACCTCCCCAAACATACCTAACCTAGTTCTTGAAGGGAGGTGAGCCCTGAAGTGGAAGCACAAGCATGGCAAGAGCTATGGTGGAAGTAGCAAGAGCAAGAGAGAGAGAGAGAGACACACACAATGTGGGAACTCCAATAGTCACAATGTATAACCAGCCTTCTCTTTTTCAAATTTCACTAAAAGAATAAAGAATGAAGTGACAGTGATAGATGCACGTCATTGTTGCAGTGTGCAGGAGTGGCTTCTATTAGTATAGTAATACATGGGCAGCTAGGTAGAGGTGCCTTTACCCCTCCAACAACCTCCCACTTAAAGGAAAATCTGCCTCAGTGAGGAGTAAAAAGAAAAAAAGGAAAGATAGTATACATTGATACAATAGGATAAAGAAATATGTCATATCATCCAATGCCCATCAACCTCCTAAGGAAGGCAAAGCGCTTTATAGAGAGGCTTTTCGTGAGCAAGTCTACAGGATTCTGGTCAGTTGATATCTTGACAAGGTCAACAGACCTATCCTCAATGACCTCACGAATGAAGTGATATCTCACCTCAATGTGTTTCATCTTCACATGGAAGACTGGATTCTTGGCTAATTGGATAGTACTTATAGAATCTGAATGTAGTGTAGGGATAGCATCTGTAATACCAATGTCAACAACCAAATTGTTAGACTTCAAGCTCATCCTTCTGTCTTTGGTATGACTGTATGCGACACTTGAGTTGTCTAGCCGTACTACATGATGTGGACATTAAATAAGTCAGTGCTTAGGACTTAGTTGTTTGATGTGAATGGTCCTTGAGACCTTAGGTTGTAAACAATCATTTGAGTTATGGAAAAAATACATAATGAAGATATGTGAGAGAGCATACGGCCTCTCACTATGTGTTAGCTCCAACCTCTCTCTCTGACTTTTATCATGGTATCAGAGCCATGAATGGGCTCTCTAGAGGATGTCATTGGTGGAGCAGACCCTGAAGCTTGAAGACAAAGTATGTCCCTTGAAGAAGCATGCTGCCATTGATCTCATATGAAAGGTATGCATTTTAGTTTGAGTCTTTGGAAGTGTCAGAGCTTGTGGGGGTTGCTCAAGGGATCAAGAACATGTATTAGAGCCTATGTATGATGTCGTTCATGCTCAGCATGAGCAGCTAAATACAAACATGGAGCTGGAATTTTTGCACCTATTTTTTTATGAAAAGGATTGGACAGCTTAAGTCATCCAATGGTGCACTCTATTGCTCATGGAGGAGGAGCAATGCTATGTAAAGCTTGGAGAATCTTGTTTGATCATGGTAAAGTGGATGCTAATCTTCATAACCAGCAGGTCTGAGGTAAAAATATCTTCAAACAAATCATGTATTTGGGGTTGCTTGCTACCTACACTCGGTTGGTCTAACCCAAGGCATAGGAAGGGTGGATAGTGCTCTACTACTTGATGAATCACTCGTTAAGGGGTATGCAAGAACCCATGGTATTAATGCTTTGTCTTGAGCTCATTTTTGAGCTACATGGTTATGTACAGATTTGAAAATAGGGACAGACCTGTTGCTAAACTTTCAGGGAAACATACTCTTGAAGTTTGGAAGCTATCTAACATGTACAATGAACTCTTTTGAAGCATAGGCATACTTGGCAAGGTACAAGTGTTATCTCTCATGCTTTTGAGCTTGGGTTCGGAGTGTCAAATGCTCAGATTTTGAAGGGAATAACAGGCTAAAATAGAAGTTTCCAACACTACTACAGGGCATTGTTTGGTCCACGAATGCCTTTGGAATGATGCATATGATCATCAAGAATGCATGGTAAATGTCTATGCAACACCCATGTATACCTAGACATGACCAAAAGGGATTAAAACTTCAGTTCTGAAATGCATTTATAGATTTGAAAATTACAGGCTGAAATTTGAAATTGAATGTATAATAGTTATCACTTGAAGGTTAAAACATTTTGACATTCGCTTGTACCCGTAAGGCTTGGGTCATGCCATTGGAGCTATAGGTGTGTTGTGCGATACTGTGAGCATTAAATGCCCAAATTTTGGGCTGATGTACTACTGGCTATAGCAAGGTATTGACTATTTTTATTAGTCAGAAGGATATTTAGCTTCCATACATGATGTACATACATTGCAATGTGCCCAGTTGGACATGTATGTATACATGCATGTAATAACAACTATCTGAGATGCCTTGGGGCTGTTTGAGGCACATACACTCTATTGTTTGGATGGAAGAGAAGCTGCTAGTAACTGTCATTTGATGCTTACAGACTGCTTGTTTGTACATGAACAATCTTCTTGATCACATGCTGGTTATGCACGGAATGCAGTCTATATATGCAGGCTGCAATACCTAGGTGATTGCCAAGTGTCAGGAGGTGTATATATCATTGTTTTTCAGGCTGAAATATTGACTGCTGTCTGAGCACATAGAGTGCTGAAAACTATCATAAACAATTGCAAGCTCAAACTGAATTGTCAAGAAGCTTTTTGGCTTGCAGGTAGTCAGGCAAAACATACGACATGGCAAATGCTGACAAGACAGACAATATTACCCAGATTGTGGGGGAGAAATTGGACAGCCATAATTATGCCATATGGAAGTTCTGCATGGAGAACTTCTTAATAAGGAAAGGATATGGAAGACCATTGCGGATCAGTTTTCATCCGTGGGTACTCAGGTTGAAGATGAAGATATGGTTGCTGTGACTTTGAATGGCTTGGGGCCTGAGTATAAGTCTTTTGATACTTCTGTGTCTGTGCAGGCTGAAATGCCTGATTTCAATGAACTGGTTGCATTTCTTATCCATGAGGAAGTTAAAATTGGCTTGGCTACAAGGTCAAGTAGTTCTAAAAGCAAGGATGCAATCTTTTATTCCAATCAACGTGGCCGTGGCAACCGTGGTAGAGGCTATGATTTGGGAAGAGGAGGCCATCAAAATGCATCCTATGGCAATAACAACGAGCAGGTATCAAATGAAGAGGTGATGGAAACTTTAGATGTAGGGGGAGATCTAGCTCTAGAGGCAGAGGCTCCTGGCAACAGCAACATCTATCTAACAATTCGAATAAGGATAAGGATTGTCATTACTGCGGGAAGTATGGTCATATTGCCAAGGACTGCTGGAAGAAGCAAGGCAATCAGAAGGGCAAATAGCATGGACATTTTGCTATGTCTAGTCAAGCAGATGATGCTTCAGGAGATAGATTATTTGCCATGCAATATGTGAAAGATAGGGCTGTTGAAAAATCCACTGATGATGCAGTATGGTACATTGATTCAGGGGCATCAAACCACATGACCCCTCATGGTGATTGGTTTATTGACATGGTAGCTGAAAGACATGGCTATGTATGCACAGGCAATGACATGCAGCATAGCATTGGGCATAAAGGCAAAGTGCCTCTGGTGGTTCATGATGTACTGCATGTCCCATCGATAACGAAGAGCTTACTGTCTGTCGAGAGAAAAATTTGCAGGTTAGGTTCAATAAGCATGGTTGCTTTATTGAAGAGTTTGGAAATGGATGCAAGTTGATTGCTCATGGTCACAGGAATGGCAGAATGTTTACTCTTGATGCCACTTTGCCAGAGTTGAATTCAGCTATGTTTGCCCATGGTTCTAGCACTGTCAAAGATTTGGAAATTTGGCATAAGAGAGTAGGACATGTGAATTTGCAGAGGCTGCAAATTATGCAGAAAAAACAGCTTGTTACAGGTTTTTACCCAAGTTCCAATACACAGACATTGGTCATGTATGTGATGCTTACCAGTTTGGTAAGCAGTCGAGGTTGCCATTTGTCAGGCATGTAAGGCAGAGTACATGTCCGTTGCAGTTAGTGCACTCTGATATCTAGGGGCAAGCCCATAATGCATCTATGGGAGGTTCGAAGTGCTATGTGACATTTATTGATGATTATAATCGCTATACTTGGGTGTATATTCTACAAATAAAGGATGAGATGTTTGTTGTTTTTCAGTAGTTTAAAAAGTAGGTTGAAAAGGAATTTGACTGCTATATCTCCTGCTTGAGATCAGACAGCGGTTGGGGAGTATGTGTCAAATGAGTTTGACAATTTTCTACTGAAAATGGCATACGTAGGCCGCTTAGCTGCAGCTATACTCCACAGTAGAATGGAGTGGCTGAGCATAAAAATAGGGTATTGATGGAATCTGCTCATGCCATGATGAACAAGAAGAAGGTGTCGCTCTATTATTGGGCTGAGGTTGTTATGACAACCATGTATATCTTGAATCGGACTCCCACTGCAGGTATTCATTAGATGACACCATTTGAGAAGTTGTATGGCTATAAGCTGGATGTAAGTCACATGAAAGTCTTTGGCTGTCTTGCTTATGTGCACATCCTAGATGAGAAAAGGAAGAGGTTGGATCCAAAAGTGCATAAGTGTGTTTTCAATGGATATTCACAGGAGAAGAAGGTATACAAATGCTATGATCCCTCTAACAGGGAGACTTTGGTGAGCAAGGAGATAATCTTTGATGAGATGGCCTCTTGGTATGTATCACTGGCTGCAATGCCATCGCAGATATACCTTCTACTCATGTATCTAGTAGAGTACTACTATGACATGTCCTAGTGGTTAGACGATATCTCCATGGATAGGGAGATTGTGGAGCTCTGTCTCACCATCCACTGACATCACTATGTCAATGAGGGGGAGATATGGTGTAGTGGACAGCAAAGGAAAAGGAAACTTCATTGATGATATATCTGGCGTGATGACTTCAAGCTATGACTCAACTAACAGTCTAAACAGTGAGCTTGGTATTCCGACTGTGTATACGCCTGGCATTAGGTAGAACAGGTACGTTCTGCCTCATGAGAGAGGGGAATCGAGTAGTGCACCACAGCCTAGATGCTCGCAGAGGGTCAAATATCCTATTGATAGGTTAACGTACGGTGGCTACTCTGCAAAGCACTATGCTTACATGACAAAAGTGATGGAAATAAAAGAACTAGATACATATGTTGAAGCAATAAAAGATGAGAACTGGTGTGCAGGTATGTGTGCAGCTATGAATGAAGAAATGAATGCCTTGGCTGAAAATAAAACATGGGAACTTGTGCCACTACCTGAAGGGAAAAAGACCATTGGCTGCAAATGGGTCTACAAAATCAAATGCAAGTCGGATGGCAGTGTGGAAAGGTACAAATCCAGGCTAGTTGCTAAGGGGTATGCCCAATAGTATGGACTTGATTATGAGGAAACATTCAACCCTGTTGCCAAGATGGCAACCATAAGCATTGTGATTGCTTTGGCTACTACTGGAAATTGCAGCAGATGGATGTGAAGAATGCATTCCTCAATGGTGACTTGGCAGAGGATGTCAATATGGATCAACCGGAAGGGTATGTACACTCTGATTTTCAACACTATGCATGCAAGCTGAAAAAACATTGCACAGGCTGAAGCAAGCTCCGAGAGTCTGGCATGCAAGGATCAGTAACTACTTGCAAAGCTTGGGATTTGTTGTTGGCACAGGTCTGATCACATCCTATTTATGAAAAAGACTAACAGTGGCTTGGTAGTGCTGGTCATATATGTTGATTATTTGATAATCACTAGTGATGATGACTTGGGCATACATCATGTAATGAAGATGCTGAAAACTGAATTTGACAAGAAAGACTTAGGTGATTTGAAGTATTTCTTGGGCATTGAGGTGGTTACAACTGAAAATGGTTTATGGTTGATGCAAAAGCACTACACTATGGAAATGTTGAAGAAGTATGGCATGGCTAAATGCAAACCACTGGATACACCTCTTGATCAAAATGTAAAGTTAGACATGAGCACTAGGGTTGAAGTTGAGGATGTGGCTATGTACATGCAGATGGTTGGCAGTCTAATTTACTTGACCATCACTAGGCCTGACTTGAGCTATTAAGCAGGGCTCGTAAGCCAGTTTATGCAAAAGCCCCGAAAGTCGCACTTGGATGCAGTTAGACGCATTATGAGATATGTTAAGTCCACTGTAGATTATGGGTTGTTCTATGTGAGAGATAAGCCCTTGAAACTGGTTGGATGCACGGATGCAGATTGGGCAAGATGCTCATATGACCGTAGATCTACAAGTGGCTATGCTTTCGGGTTTGGAAGTAGAATGATCAGCTGGAGAAGCAAGAAGCAGCCTACGAATGCTCTATCAAGTACTGAGGCAGAGTACAGGGGTGTTGCATTGGCAGCATGTGAGATTGCATGGCTCCTCAAGCTTATGGCTAATTTGGATATACATGTAGATGCTCCAGTGACTCTGCTATGTGACAATCTTAGTAATGTACTCCTGGCCATGAATCCAGTATATCATGCCAGGACGAGACATATTGAGGTACACTACCACTTCATCAGAGAGATGGTTCTTATAGGAAGAGTTGATCTCATGCATGTGAAGACTGATGAGCAAGTTGCGGATATCTTTACCAAGTCTTTGGGTAAAGATAAGTTCAGTGTTTTCAGATAGCTGCTTGGTGTACAAATGTTGTCTTGAGCTTGAGGGGGAGTGTTAGACTTCAAGCTCATCCTTCTATCTTTGGTATGACTGTACTTGACACTTGAGTTTTCCAGTTGTACTACATGATGCGGACATTAAATAAGTCAGTGCTTAGGACTTAGTTGTTTGGTGTGAATGGTCCTTGAGACCTTAGGTTGTAAACAGTCATTTGAGTTATGGGAAAAATACATAATGAAGATACGTGAAAGAGCATATGGCTTCTCACTGTGTGTTAGCTCCAACCTCTCTCTCTGACTTTTATCACAAATGACCCAACCAAATGGCCTCCTTGCAAGCCTCAATGTGGCTACAACATACTCAGGGCCGTGCATTTCTACACCCTAGATATCCATGAAACAACACCTCTAGCAAATGTAAACACATAGCCAGAAGTGGACTTTCTACTATCTGCATGTCCTGCATAGTCAGAGTCAATGTATCCCCTGACTCTTATATCCTGGCTACCATAACATATGCACATATTAGCAATGCCCTTCAAGTACCTCATAATACCCTTCTATCCCAATGCCTCTTGCCAGATGTAGCCATATAACATGCCACAACACCAACTACAAATGCAATATCTGGACGAGTGGCTATCATGGCATACATAAGACTGCCCATTGTAGATGAATAGGGAATCTTGGCCAGCTTGGTCCTTTGCTCATCTATTTGCAGACAATCAGCCTTTGATACCTTCACATGAGAAGGCAATGGATAGCCAATAGGCTTCACATCCTACATACAGAAGCACTCAAGGACTTTATGGATATACTCCTTCTATGATAGATAGAGTAGTCCCTAAGACCTATCACGCATAATGCACATACCAAGTATATGAGAGGCATGTCCTAGATCTTTCATCTCAAAGCTCTTCTTAATCTAAGCCTTGAGAGCATCTAGCTCATTGTGAGTTTTCCTTGTTAAAAGCATGTCATCCACATAGAGTACCAAAATCAATCCACATAGAGTACAAGCACACATCCATAGCACTACGGCTGTAGAATTGTGACTACATGAATGTATCAAAATTGTGGTACCATTCCCTAGGTGCCTACTTCAAGCGATAAAGACTCTTCCTCAATATACACACTAGGTGTTCCCTACCAGGCTCTCCAAAGCCCTTAGGCTACTCCATGTATATCTCATCATGCAAGTCCCCATGTAAGAAAGCCGTCTTGATATCCAACTAATACAAGTTGGGCAGCCAAAGCCAAGACTAAGCATAGGCTGATCATCTTAACCACAGGAGAGAAGACCTCATCAAAGTCAACACCATGCTCCTACTTAAAACCCTTTGCTACAAATCTGGCCTTGTATGCCAGCTTGGGGTGTCCATGGGATACTTTTCAACTTGTACACCCACTTGCAAGGAAAATTCCTCTTGCCACTAAGCAAGGAAACCAAATCCCACTTATGATTCTTATGCAACTAAGCAAGGAAAATCCCTCTTGCCACTAAGTAAGGAAACCAAATCCCACTTATGATTCTTATGCAACAAGTCAATCTCAGACTACATAGCCCTCTCCTAGGAGTGACTGCCACCCTTGCGCATAGCCTCATCATAGGTGAGAGGCTCTCCCGCATCTATAACCAATAGATAATATATGGAGGGCTTGTTGATCTATCTCTAGTAGAACACCTCAATGCAAGCTGTGTTGCCTATCCAACATCTTGTCTAACATCTTGGCTATGAGGATTGGCTACTGGTGCATGCTGTTTAGCTGGCTATGCAAGAGTAGGGGGCTCCTCCTGAAAGATAACCCTACGCATCTCAACAAATTTCTTAGGCTACATATGTAATTTTTCCTCATGGAACACAATATCATGGCTATAGATCACTTTTCACGCCTGCAGATCCCAAAGACAATATCCCATCTCACTTACATCTCCATAGCCAAGGAAAATGCATTTCATACTTTTAGGATCCATCTTATTGCATTTGTCCTTGGGAACATGGCAAAAGGTCTCACATCCAAAGACACACAAATGAGCATATGAGGGAGGCTTTTCTATCATACCTCCTCTGCAACATGGAAGTCAATACCACTGCAAGGTGACCTATTAATGAGGTGCATGGCAATAGATACTGCCTCAACCCAAAAATGTTGTGGTAAGCCTACTTGGCTAAGCATACTGTGAACCCTCTCTTGGATAGTCCTATTCATACGCTCAACCCCATACCATTCTAGGGAGGGGTGTAAGGGGTGGTCAATTGATGCTTAATACCCTGCTCATCACAAAACTACTCAAAGGCATGTGAGACGTACTCACTCTCATTATTAGTCCTTAGGCATTTCAGCCTATGCCCAAATTGTTGATTCTCAGTGAGAGCAAGCCAACGCTGAAAGATGGCCAAGGCATCATATTTCTACTTTATGGGATAAGCCCAAACCTTACATGAATAATCGTCAATAAATGTGACAAAGTACTTCTCACCCCCTAATGACTAATGGGGCATGGGTCACATACATCTAAATACACAAGAGCCAAAGGCTTACCGATGCATGAAATACCAGACTTTCTATGTGATTTCCTAGTCTGTCTGCCATACAAACAATGATCACACAACTCAAAATGCGAGTAGTCAAAAGGCAAAAGATATTGCAAAGCACTAAGAATTTTTGGTCCCTTAAGCAACATATGCCCAAGACAACCATTCCAGCGAGATATATGTGGGATAGAACCCACTAAAAAAACATGGTTAATAGTACCAGATACAACCAAGGGGTAGAGGCTACCAGACTTGGCACCTCTTGCAAGAACAAGCTTGCCACAAGTTATCTTCCATGTAGAATCACCAAAGCATATATGATAACCTACATCATCAAGCTACCCAATAGACATAAGGCTTTTAGTCAATGTAGGTACATGACATACATTACGTAGAACAAAAGTGCTACTAGAGGGAAACCATAGAGTGACATCACCAATGCCAACGATAGCAAGAGATCGATCATCACCTAAGTGCACAGTACCAAATACACTATGATAGGTATAAAACCACTCACAGTAGGGGGTTACATGAAAAGACGCACCTAAATCCAAGAGTCAACATTGTGCATTCATAGACTAAGCCTCGATCAACTAAGAGGCATCACATAAAGAGGCTGCTAAGATGTAGTCACTATTAGACTCCTCAAGCTACTGCATGACATTTATCTACTCAATCTTTATGCTGGACTTTGCAGATATAATGATGTGATCATTAGATTTCTCTTGCACTTTTTCTTTCCCCTTTTCTTTGCTCTTGTCATCATGCATCTTATGGCATTGTGGTTATATGTGTCTTGCTTTCCCACAATAATGAGATGTAAGATCAGATTTATGTCCATAGGACTTGTTTGCGTCCACATGACTTAGACCGGACTTTTGAGAGTCCTTTCCATGACGGTCATTATCTTTCTTTCCACTTCTTCCACCTCTAATGGATAAAGCATGTGAACTGCAAGAAGCATCATTGTTTTTCCTATGAATTTCTTCAGTCAAAAGAGCACTCTCTACATCCTTCAATTTCGTCCCATCAAGTTTGTTGGTACAAATTGCAATTCGAAATACATCCCAAGACTCAGTTAAAGTGCCAAGTACAAAACAAAGGATGTAGATTATCCTGAAACTCAATACCTTGTTGAAGCAAATTCTTCATGATAGAATGAAACTAGCTAAAGTGAGCAGACAATGTAATTGCCTCCTTCGTACGGAGATCCATCAACTGTTTAAGCCAATACATCTATGAAGCAGAGCTCTAGTTTTCATGAGGTTCTTGAATATTTTCCCATAGATTCCGTGCACTCTGATCTTCATCTTCAACAACATTATTATGGACCTCTTCATAGAGTGATAAAATAATAGTGGACTTACATAATGCATCTAAATCAACCTAGTCATCATCATCCATGTTCTCGAGTTTAATACCTCTGTTTCTTAGTAGCTTAATTTGCAATTTTTGCACCAAAACCTGCCATATTTGAGACTTCTAATATCCATAGTTGGTGCCATCCAACTTGGCAATGTTAAACAAAGCCGTATCTTTGAGATGACTAGTCATAATGAGTCAAATAGAGGCAGACTATGCAAAAAAATAGCCTACTATAATTAGCATTAAACAAGCCAAAACCACTGCCAAAACAAGCTAAAAATAAGAGAAACTGCTAAAATGACTAGCTATCCACCAAATAGTACCAAAAGTACATCAAAATGATGTGATTAAGCTCAGTAAATACATCACAATCCGCATAGAATAGCTTGTTGTAATAAATCACAGTTGTGAGAAAAAGAGAGCAAACAATGAGCTAACCGTGATACAAAGTCAAGTACGACTGCCAAGTCAGATCCTGCATGAAGCGGGCATGTAACAAACATTGTAGTAGCCAAGAATCATGAGCTAAACACCCAAATGTGTTAGAGCAATCGATGTCAGTAGAAGGATACAAGCCCTGGCATAAAGAACTTAGAGAGTAAGCCAAGCTAGGTGTATGCCTAACTGATAGGACCTGACAAAGGTTGGTGTATGCTCAAAGAGAAAGCGGATCAAATTAGCCCAAAATCATCCAATGTAGACAAGTATCTATCAAGAGCATAGACATGTAAGAGATCCCAATCTCATCTACTCAAGAAGCTCAACTGCATAACCCACAAACTCTACAATATCTAGAGATAGCATGAAGCTCTCACTGGCACAAAGATCAATGTCAATCGAGCAACCAAGATCAAAGATAGTATGTCAATACATAAGGCATCATGGAGCCAAGACCATATATCAACGGAGTATCCAGAGCAAGGAATCCATCAAGCATCACCTACAACATCCAGTACATCATGTAACAGTGAATGTCAAATCTTTGACAACCCAAATAAGAATCCAAAAGCTCCAAAGTATGCAAATGAATGCCCAACTGAAGATCCAAGTGGCAATCAAACACATACAATATAATGAGCATACATTTCTGACATATTCGTCAAGCATAGACCATATCCATAATGACTGTCACAAAGCATGCCACTGTAGACCAATGTCAATCAAATGCCAACTAAGATGGAGCTCGATCAAAGCTCAAAAGGCATTTCGAAGCAACCTCTGTATACATCCATGTAGTCATATGAGTCACCCGGAGCACCCGTGACCAAAAGGTAGAGCATACACTGACCGAATAGGCTTCAGCTCTGGTTATTATAGTAGTAGATTCACTATCAAAATTGAGTAAATTATTCCTCAAATCAATCTCAAAGCCACCTCAAATAATGGCCATATGATATAAAAATGTACTAGCATCAATGGTACACATCAGTAGTGCATATAGAACACCCGAATCATGGCCAGGAGCAATAGGCATATAAAATTCATGTTAAAAGAGGTTTAGCCTTGCTGTATACAACAATGAATACACTATCAAACCAAGCTTTTATAGTATCAAAATCAGCTGCAAATCCAACCCATAACACGGGCATAGAATTTCCATACATGTTCACATCACCCCAGCATAACAGGGCATCATAAGACCAACAAAATTGACCGTAGAAGCATCAAATAGAGTGCTGCCCTATATTCGTGCCTAGCAAACCTCAACCAAAATAGTGTAAATGAAGTGGTTAAATCAATCCAAAATCAACTCCAAGCAATGACATACCATTCTCGAATATATAAGCATCAGATACGTGCTGCCCTATTTTGTGACAGTGTGTGTACTATTATAATAGTTGAAAACTAAAACTTAGCACTCAAATCGAATGCGAAATCAAAACCAAGTGTATAAGTGCTTGTATAACTACCCAATGAAGAAGATATGCTACAGGAGATGAAAAATGTGAGCTGCTGCTCAAAAAGGGCATGTTCCACACAACATGATATTGCATTAGTAGGGTGAGTGTTATGAAGGGACGCTCGAACTTGCTCAATAATTCTTAAAGAGTGCCCAAGAAGAATGCAACTGATAGGAAGCTTGAACGGAATGTCTATGATTGCCAACAAAGAGATGATTGCTATAGGTATTTGAATGGGAGTTGAGAGTGTGCTCGAGCTTATGAAGAAGAAGGCTCTCATACCAGTTGAAGGGAGGTGAGCCCTGAAGTGGAAGCACGAGCGAGAGTAAGAGCTATGGTGGAAATAGCAAGAGCAAGAGAGAGACACACACATAATGTGGAAACTCCAACAGTCACAATGTGCGATCGGCCTTCCCTTTATTCAAATGTCACTGAGAGAATAAAGAATGAAGTGACAGTGTTGGACGCCCACCATTGCAGTGTGCATGTGTGGATATTATCAGTATAGTAATACATGGGCGGCTAGGCAGAGGCGCCTTTACCCCTGACAATTTTGGGAATTCATGCCTTGACTACCAATCCCCAACACAAGAAAGAAAAATCTTCAAAATACACATAACACATTCTACTTAAGGGAAAGAACTTAGAAAGAAAAGATATCACCTAGACTAGCTGCAGAAAGCTTCCACATAGCAATTGGCTGCCTCTTGGTGCTTTTTCAAACCTATCTAATGTAGTAGCTAAAACAAAGAACCATCAAGCGTACCTGTGCCAAATAGATACATGGCATTCTTGGCCTAATGAGATAAATTATTTCTCTATAAAAGAAATGACCCTTTTGGCCTAACAAATATAGCATTTTACTACAAAAGAAATGGCCCACTTAGCCTAACAAAATTAACCATAAAGCACATCATTTAGCAATCTACTAATAAAATCACACCCTCATCTCCACATAAACCCTACTAAAGCACAAAACCAGACCAAGGGGATGGGCCGCTCAAGTCCTACGCTCAATGCATCAAATTGTTAGCTAAGCCCCCTACATAAATGGCAAGGGGAGTCCAATAAATATACTATTGAATGATCCGATGCATCCACGAAAGAATAGGAAGATGGGCAATCACTACTTGGCTCATAACCCATACTAACAATCGACAGCTAAAATAGGACATGTCAGCAGAGGTAGTCCCCATAATAGCCTTGGGTGGATATCAAAAGGCAATTGTAAAAGCCCCTTAGGACCACATATGAGAAAGACACCTTCAACAAAGGCATAATTAGCTAGGGAGTCGAAAAAGTGATTCTACTAATGGGGAATCATCTGGCAAGTCACTACCTCAAAGATCTCAAGGATGTCCAAGGCTACACGATGTAACATCCTTAGAATGGAATCCCTCACACTATAGATTCCATTCAGTTGATTGATCATTAACTATGAGTTGTCTTTCACCAGTAATATATGAATATCACCACATCTATCTAAATTTAGTCCCATAAGTAAAGCCTTATATTCCACCATGCTATTAGTAAAAGCAGTACCTAAATACACTCTCATTTTTAAAACCACTTGATAATGGGGGTCTTTTGTGGCAACCCCTACACTAGCATGCTTAGCAGGTCCTCAAGAAGCTCCATCAAAATATAAGGTATAAAGCAAGGCTTCATTGATGTAACTTGCCATAATGATCAATCTACTTGTACTTATGATAGTGAAAGTCTAACCTAGAGAGGGGATGTAAGATAGGTACAATCCCTCCACCCTTACTAAACTCAATGGGGACACTAGTAAGAACCCAATGACAATGATAGCAATAAACTCGAATGTTTCACATGAAAGATTCATCTTGCCACTCAATAAAGTGATGACCCTTGCTCCACCAAATCACTTTGCCTTGCTCAAGATAGAGAATGAATTTTCCCACCCAATAGTATTGGTATCCTCTACAAGTTTAAGCTGAATCCTAAAGGACCTACAAAGGCACCAAGTCCGACATCAACCCCTATACATAATAGGGCTTTAGTTTATTAAAGTTTGCTTTAGTTTATTAAAGTTTACTTTAGTTTTGTACTCTACCCCTTGCAAATCCACTAAAAGGATTATAGAGCCGTTCTTTTCTATATGAATGATCTTATAAGGGCCATCCCACTTAGTTCTGACTTGCTTGGGAATAGCTCACGATAGGCATCATAATATAGGACCAATTGATCCCTAGCAAATTTATACTTCCCATCACAAAAATCATGAAGCACTTTCATCCACTTCTTTCCTACTTCTTCATGTAGCAAGGCTTGTAATCTAATCTCATCAAGGTGTGTAAGGGAAGTGAACCTTTCTTGCAATGCTTTTTTTCACCTAAAGAATGGTTTAGATTGGACTTTACTGTAGGTAGCTCAATCTCCAAACGTAAAACACACTCTTTCCTTTATACTAATTTGAAAGAGGTGTGACGTGTAGCTCTTTTAAATATCATATTATAAGCCCAAATAGCCATATACAGCTTTTTATCCCAATCACGCTTACCTTCAAATACAGTCTTGGATAAAATCCCTACAAGCTACTTATTGGTACTCTCTACTTGCCCATTTACTTGGGGGTTATAAGGTGTGGTCTTATTGTGTTTAATCTTTAGAGCTTTTACCAAAGCCTCAATCACTTTATTCAAAAAATGTGTCCCATGGTCAGATATAATCTCTTTAGGTGGACCAAAACGGCAAACAATTTGCTCCAAAATGAAACTAGCCATCTCCTTAGCATTGTCCTTCATTGTAGTGTGGGCTTCAAACCAGTTTGTAAAATAGTATGTTACCACAATGATATAATTCTTTCATGTAGTAGATGAAGGATGCACAAGTCCAATAAATTCAATACCCCACTTCTCAAAGGGGAGGTCACCAAAATGGGATTTAGTGGCCTATTACAAATTTCCCTAGCATTGTGTCTCTAACAAATATCACAATACTTAACATATGCAAAAGCATCCTGGAAATTTGTCAACCACCAATAGCCAACATGTAAAGCCTTCTAGAAAGTAAGCCATTCAGCAAAATGATCCCACATGCTAAATCATGGCATCCCTCTAAAATGAAATATACCTCATCAGGCAACATGCAATGACAATGCACCTCGTCTACTCCCCTTCTATATAAGACACCAGTTATAATGGAAAAGTGACGTGATTATTGTTTAATTTTTCTCTTCTCAGATTTGGAAAGAGTTTTCACTGGGTTTCCTATGGATAGATAATGCATTATAGATACATACCATGAAATGAACGGTACCTCATCAGGCATCACGCAATGATGATGCACCTCATCTACTCCCCTTTTGTACAAGACACCAGTTATAATGGAAAAGTGAAGTGACTATTGCTTAATTTTTCTCTTCTCAGATTTGGAAAGAGTTTTCAATGGGTTGCCTATGGATAGATGATGCATAATAGATACATACCATGATGGGATTAAGGCTATATCAATCTTGCATAGGTCCTCCGAGTTACTAATATCATCCCACTCTTCCTTAGGCTCACCAAAATATACTAAACATTCAACAATTTCTTACCATTTTGGTGGCTTACTTCAAAACTCATAAACTCCTAAAAAGAGATTAACCACTTGGTCAAGCAATCAAGGGTTGAAGCTTGTTCAACAGTAAGCATAGACGATCAGCCTTAGTGAAAAACACCACCTTCTCATAAAGAATATAACGTCTAAACTTCTTAGTGGTGAGCACCATAGCCAAACACACTTTTTCCAAATAACCATAACTAAGCTCTAAAATGCCTAATTTGTAGCTTGTAAAAGCAATTGAATTATAAAGTTGTGCCTCCTAAATCTGTGATAGGCAATACTACGCCTTGTTACAGTTGTAAAGACATAGAAACCTCACCCCTTTTTGGAGCCTTTAACACTAGTATTTTGGGTAATTCCATCTTAACATCCTCAAATGCCATTGCACATGATTCGGTCCATTCAAAAACATGGCTGTCCACTAGGAGATTTGTCAAAGGTAGTGAGCACAGTCACAACATGACCCAATAATGAGCCATAACACTAGGAGCTAGTACTTTCTTGAGAAAGTACTAGTACTTTCTCAAGACCAGTAGTAATGCCAGCTACAGTCACAACATGACCCAATAATGAGCCATAAGAAACTCGAGATACACACTTTTGAGGATTTAATGCTATGCAATACTCACAACAATGCTCAAAGCACTTACATAGAATGATGAGTTGTCCATCACCAATTGTTGTAGTAGCTGCCCCCAAATAATCTATAAAAACCTTAAGCTCTTCAAGGGAGATATCGACAAACATCTTAATAGCCCTTCGTTGCCACGACCCAAGAGCATTACATAGACCAAAAGCCATGACATGGTATGCAAAGGTACCAAAGTCTATAATGAATATCATTCTCAACTTATTCTCCTTAGCTAGTGCCATCTAATTATAGCCCGCAAAGCAATCCATGAAGGATATATTTCTTGCATTGCCAACCAATCTAAAATTTAGTCCATAAAGGGTAGAGGATAGTAGTGCTTTATTGTCTACTTGTTCAGCTCTTTAAATCTACACATAGGTGGATTTGATTGTTCTTCTTCTTCCTTATCACAACCAATGAGCACCATTGAGTGTGTTCTATAAGAAAGATTAGAGCTAACCTCCTTAAACTCATCAATTCCTCAAAAAGAGGTTCTCTCAGCTCAAAAGGCATTTGTCTAACCTTCTACCTTATTGGCTTACTACCTTCTTTCAATTAGATTGTGTGCACACCAATAGTAGGGGGAATTCCCCTCGATTCATCATAGATTTATGCAAATATATCTCTAAACTCTTGGAGTGATAGATAGTTTACACACTCATCATTAGATAATATAGTACCGAGTTTGATTAGATAGGGATCATTAGGGGCCCAAGATCCCACTCTATTACGTGGACAACATGCATCCTATCTTTTGCCCCTATGGGCTCATTCAAACACACTTAATAGACTTCCTCCATTGTGAAACCCTCATCAGACTCACTAGAGCTCAAAGTTCTAGTGTGGCAAAAGTACCCTCAAACGCTTTCCATTCTATAGTGGGAGGTGGTGCCCTTTCATTCAATGGAGGTGGTGCCCTTTCATTCAATAGACACTCAAACGCTTTCCATTCTATAGTGGGAGGTGGTGCCCTTTCATTTAGTGGACACTTAGGGTAAATATCCAAAATCGTTCTCCTCGACCCACACCCAAAGATCAACTGACCATCTTGGATGTCTACCAAACAATCAGAGTGTAATATCCATAGTTGTCTAGAAGCAACTAATAGCTTGGCCTCCCAGCAAATCAAATAACTTGGAAATCAAGAATACACTCAATATGCGCTATTGTCTTAAACTTTCATCATCCATTTTAGGATAGTTGAAAGATCCTTTCAAATGGGTAAAGGAAGCCTCTCTAGTAAGTCCATACTCATGATGTTCACAAATGAGCCCAAGTCTACCATAACACTTTCTATCAAGATGCCATCAACATACACCTGCATCCTAGGGTAGTGTTTCTTTACATTTCCCACCATCCACTTCCTACTCAATTGACATCAATAGGTTCTACAACATAACTCGTTCATAGGATTTTCTTGAACTCCTTGTGAATGTTAGGTGACAACCATATTAACTGTAGCAAGTTCACATCTAGCTTAACTTCACATAGAGCATTCGCTAAGTCAAACTCTTAAAAGTTTGCAACAGTCTTTTTTTATTGGCACATTATCCTCTCTTTTGGCCTTTTGACAACCTTAACAACCTCCTTCTCTTTTGACTTATGCTTGCTCTTAACCATGGGCTCCTCTAAGACATCTTCGTTGAGATGACAAGCTCAACACATGTGGACATTGATGATGGACCGCCTGGTTAGATGGGTCCACACATCTACACTTAGCACGTCGGTGGTCATTATGACTCTCACATGGCCACTGACTCATTACTTATTATATTCAGGTTGTTACACCTATTTACAGCTGGCATAGTTATAGTGCCAGTCGACTAGTGTAGTCGGTTATGCATTGTTTGACTTAGTAGGCCACTTTTCTTTTATCTTGTATCTTATCTATACTTTGTGTACATTGTGAAGAGTGTGAAGAAGAGGAAAAAATCATCAAGAAAACGTTTTGGCCTCCATCTCTCTTCTTGTCTCTTGAGTGAGCTTCTCCTTGTGCATTCCGTGTGTGTTCGGTGCAGTATCTTGAGCAACCCCCTCCACCATGCGATTCTTGACATGGTATCAGAGCCGCACCACTGAGAGAGGCTGATTTCGAAGGTTGAAGCAAAGGAGAAGAAGCAAGGTTCGAGCAAGCAAGCCACGGGTAAGAAGCTCTCCCATCCTTCCACTCTTTCGGAAGCAGAGCAGAGCAAAAATCTCAGATTGCAGTGAGATTTGGTGTGCGCAAAGAGCGCTGTATATTTTGCAGATAAGCCCTTTAGGGCTTGCCCGCAGTTGTTTTGGGCATTTGAGGCCGTTTCAGAGCCCATTTTTGAGCCGCAAGGTTGCGAACAGCAGTTTCAGGGTACGCTGTGACTTCAGTTGTATCGACCGACAGTGGGTGCGTAGGTTACAGATTTCAGATCTGTAAGATTAAAGGTGTTTACCAGTGAGTAAACACGAGGTTTATCTGCAAACAGGTTGCAGATTGCATGTATTGTTGAGCAGACAGTGAAAAAGGCTGTCTAGTGTATTGTTGTGCACTACAGGTCGAGGATTGCAGAAGATTTGCTTGCTGTTTGGTATTATTCTTGTGATAATGGCAGAAAACAGTGGAAGCCCCATCATTGAGAAGCTCGACAAGAACAACTACCCTTCATGGAAGTTCCGTGTCACGAACTTTCTTATTGGAAAAGGCCTCTACGAGTTCGTTTCAGGTGAAGAAAAGGAGCCGGAGGTGAGTGACCCTCCAACTGCAGAAGAGATAAAGGCACGAAAGGAATGGAATGCAAAAGACAAGAAGGTCATGTATTGGTTGTCTGCAGTAATTGACAATAATATATTGGGACACATTAGAAATGCAGAGAATGCATATGCAGCTTGGACCATACTTGAAAGTATGTTTTCTGTAAATACAAAGGCACGGAAGATTCAACTCAAGCAAGAGTTGAATACATTAAAGAAAGGGAAGATGTCTATCAATGAGTATGCACTGAAGGTAAGAAGCATTGCAGATGCATTGGCAGCGATTGATGCAATGCCTGATGATGATGATTTGGTGTCGTCTACCTTGGGTGGACTTAACAATGAAAAGGCTTGGAAGTCTTTTGTAACTTCCGTATATGTCAGAAAGCCATTTCCAGATTTCGATGAGTTGGTCTCCCTTATGATCACTGAAGAGATCAACATGCAGAGTGAGATATCTGAAAGAAGTGGTGAACAGGTCCAGGCTTTCTACTCCAGTTCAGGAAGGGGACGTGGCAGGTTCTCTTCAAGAGGCCGTGGTATAGAACGTGGTAGTGACAACCAGCAAAACAGACTGAATCAGCAATTTGGCGATATGCAGGTTTCAGGAGGTCGTGGTAACTTTAGAGGCAGGGGGAGCTTTAGAGGAAGAGGTGGATGGCAGAACAGAGGTTCTAACAACTCTGGTATTGTGTGCCACTACTGTGGCAAAACAGGTCATATTGCAGCCCAATGTTATGCCAAGAAAGATGATATTCGGAGTGGTAAGTTGCAGCAAGGAAACTATGCATCGTCTTCACGACAGAATGAAGAAAAAAATGAACGTCTGTTTGTTATGCAACATATGCTGAATGCTGTTACAGGAAAGGGAACACATGAAGATGTTTGGTATGTTGATTCAGGTGCATCCAATCATATGACCAGCCATGCAGAATGGTTTGGAGAGATGCAGGATTTGCAGAATGCAGGTTATGTGCAGACGGGTGATGACTCATGCCACCCAATTTCACACATTGGAAAAGTTCCCTTGTCCTTGCATGATGGTAAGACAAAGAGTCTTTCAGATGTATTACATGTGCCATGTATTACAAAGAATTTGGTGTCAGTCGGTCAAATGGTAGAGCAAGGGCTGCAAGTCAGATTTAATGCAAAGGGCTGCTTTGTAGAAGATTTCAATGACAAGTGCAGGTTGGTAGCAAAGGGAAGTAGAGTTGGACGTATGTTCACTCTAGATGCTGGAATTCCTACTATGAATGCTGCTATGTATGCCAAAGGAAAAGGTGTTGTTGCAGACATTGAAATTTGGCACAAACGCATTGGACATGCAAATGTACAAAGGCTGAAACTAATGCAGTCCAAAGGGTTGGTTACAGGTTTGCCTACATTTAGAGTTGCAGAATTTCAGAAGGTATGTGAAGCATGTCAGTTTGGTAAGCAGGCAAGGCAACCTTTTTCACATGATAGAGATGTAAGCAGAAATATTCTTGATGTTGTACATACAGACATTTGGGGACCTACACAAAATGTATCTCTTGGAGGCAGTTCATACTTTGTCACATTCATTGATGATTGTTCTAGAAAGCTGTGGGTATATTTTATGAAGGAAAAGAGTGAAGCGTTTGAGCACTTTAGAACTTTCAAGGCTGCAGTTGAAAGAGAAACAGGCTTGAAAGTAAAGTGCCTGAGGTCAGATGGAGGGGGAGAGTACCTCTCAAATGAGTTCAGTGATTTTCTGAGGTCTCATGGGATAAAGAGACAGTTCACATGCAGGTATACCCCACAACAAAATGGGGTTGCAGAAAGGAAAAATAGGCATATTGTAGAAGTTGCAGGCGCCTTGATGGCTGAAAAGAATATGCCTAAGCATTTTTGGTCTGAGGCTGTTCATACTGCTATTTATATTATGAACAGAACTCCCACAGCTGCAGTTCATGGTATGACCCCCGAAGAATGTTTTACAGGTAAGAAGCCTGATGTTTCACACTTGAAAGTATTTGGCTGCATTGCGTATGTTCATGTGCCAGATGAGTTGCGGAAGAAACTGGATCCAAAGGCTGAAAAGTGTGTCTTTATTGGATACTCTTTAGAGCAGAAAGGGTATCGCTGTTACAACCCTGTCACATGTAAGTTCAGAGTGAGCAGGGATGTAATCTTTGATGAAATGAGCAGTTGGTATGCATCTAGTGGTGATGCATTGGATGTTGATGATGATCATGACACTCATGTGCAGGCGGAAAGGCAAGAATCACGGACTCTTAGTGGACCAGAGACATCATCTGGTAGTCCTTGGTCTGGGAGACTAAGGAGTACCTCTACATCTTCGGGTGCATCTAGTAGCACTACAGGTAAAGACAAAGGAAAGAATAAAGTGTCAGAAGGCATTGATGCAGTTCTTGATGGAGACTCCAGTGGCTCAGAGAGCTTAGATGATGAGCTTGGCATCCTTCAGTGAGGACTCTAGGTGTGCAGAGAGCACGCGCTGATGCAAAGACTCCATTGAGTGATCCAGTAGTACGCAGGTCTAGCAGGGTGAGATACCCTGTTAAAAGATTTGGTTTTGAAGGTTATGCAGCTCACCATTATGCTTATATGGTGAAACTAGTTGAGGATGTTGAGCCTACATGTTTTGAGGAGGCTGTTGGTCATGCTCATTGGGATGCAGCAATGGATAAGGAGATGGCTGCATTAGAGGCCAATAAGACTTGGGATCTAGTACCATTGCCAAAGGGAAAGAAAGCTATTGGATGTAAATGGGTTTATAAGATTAAGCATAATGCAGATGGTTCTATTAGCAGGTACAAAGCTAGGCTGGTTGCAAAAGGCTATGCTCAAACATATGGCATAGATTACGATGAAACCTTCAGTCCAGTTGCTAGGATGACAACTGTTAGATGTGTGATTGCTTTGGCAGCAGCCAAAGGTTGGAGGTTGCAGCAAATGGATGTAAAGAATGCCTTCTTGCATGGTGATTTGCAGGAAGAAGTTTATATGGATCAGCCAGCAGGTTATGAAGATTTAGAGCATCCCACGTATGTGTGCAGGTTGAAGAAGGCACTCTATGGGCTCAAGCAAGCACCTAGAGGATGGTCTGATAAGATTAGAGAGTATCTTGTCAATATTGGTTTTTATGTTTTTGATGCTGATCACTCACTTTATGTGAGAAAAGGAGATGCAGGTTTGGTCATCATAGTCATCTATGTGGATGACTTGATTATTATAGGTGATAGTGATAGTGGGATTGCTGAAGTCAAGGGTTATTTGAAGATGAAGTTTGAGATGAAGGATCTAGGTGAGCTAAGGTACTTCCTTGGCATTGAGGTGATTAGATGTGATGATGGTATATGGCTGTCCCAAAGTCAGTATGGCTTGGATATGTTGTCCAAGTATGGTATGACATCATGCAAACCACTTTCAGTCCCGTTGGAGCAGAATGTAAAGCTGAGTGCTGATGTTGGGGATGAGATAGAAGACCCAACTATGTTCAGGAGGATAGTGGGGAGTTTGATCTACATGACCATTACAAGGCCAGACTTGAGCTACGCTGTTGGTCTTGTGAGTCAGTTTATGCAAGTACCTAGAAAGCCACACTTGGATGCAGTCAGACGCATATTGAGATATGTGAAGTCCACATTACATTATGGACTTTTCTATGAGGCAGGTACAGATGTACAGGTGTTTGGATACACAGATGCAGATTGGGCTGGTAGTATGTCTGATAGAAGATCTACCAGTGGATACATGTTCTCTCTTGGTAGTGCAGCAATTGCTTGGAGCAGCAAAAAGCAAGCTACAGTTGCTTTGTCGAGTACAGAGGCTGAGTATAGAGGTGCTGCTGTTGCAGCATGTGAGGTAGTATGGCTGCAAAAGTTATTGGCTGATTTGGATGTGTAGGTGGAAGGTCCAGTTGTCATTTATTGTGACAATATGAGCAGTATACAGTTGGCTAGGAACCCTGTGTTCCATGCCAGGACAAAACATATTGAGGTACACTACCACTTTGTGAGAGAGAAGGTACTAGCAGGTGAGATTGACTTGGTGTATGTCAGCACACAGGATCAGATAGCTGACATCTTCATGAAGGCATTGGGTACAAAGAAGCTTCAAAAGTTTCGAAGCTTACTTGGAGTTGCAGAGATGCAGTTGAGCTTGAGGGGGAGTGTTGAGATGACAAGCTCAACACATGTGGACATTGATGATGGACCACCTGGTTAGATGGGTCCACACGTCTACACTTAGCACGTTGGTGGTCATTATGACTCTCACATGGCCACTGACTCATTACTTATTATATTCAGGTTGTTACACCTATTTACAGCTGGCATAGTTATAGTGCCAGTCGACTAGTGTAGTCGGTTATGCATTGTTTGACTCAGTAGGCCACTTTCCTTTTATCTTGTATCTTATTTATACTTTGTGTACATTGTGAAGAGTGTGAAGAATAAGAAAAAATCAACAAGAAAACGTTTTGGCCTCCATCTCTCTTCTTGTCTCTTCAGTGAGCTTCTCCTTGTGTATTTTGTGTGTGTTCGGCGCAGCATCTTGAGCAACCCCCTCCACCACGCGATTCTTGACAATCTTTAAATTTAAGAGGACCCGCCTAGGTCTTGGCATTTGTAACCTTCTTGTTAACCACCATAGGCTTAGGGGTAGCTTTACTTGTATTAGGGTCATCATTCTGAATCTCTTTCATTTTTTGGCCCCTAGTGACATTGTTATATTGTTAAAGGTGGTGTTCCCATCAATTGGAATCACCTCTAACAAACTAACTCCACTAGGTAACTTTCTCTACAGGTGGCCTTTTCCCTTTGTAAGATATGCTTAGGGCCCTCCCCTCAAGGATTTTCATCATTTGAATGATGATACATTAGCTTGAGTTATTGACTACCTTGCTCGAGTAAAATAACTCTACTCTAGCATGTATTGGTCATATGTCTTAACTTTCCACATATATCACACTTCACATGAGGGAAATTCCGCAGGACGTGCTGACCACCACACCACTTACAACTAAATCTTGATGGAGCATCCTCTTCAAGGTGTTAACTATCTATTAATTTTTGCTACTTCTTTAGGAAATTTATGTCTATGGCTATTTGTCTATATTGTTCAGTTATCATGCCAATATAATCCTTCATCATGTCCTTGACTTTTTCAAGTAATGCACTGGACTCATAATCATAATCATCCCCTTGGTGTCCCAATGGCTTAACCACCTGGTTAGATATTGATGCATGATCAGTTAGGGTTACATTGGGATTCATCATTTGGCTTCTACTATTTAACATACCCATTTGGCTAGCCATTGGCATAGCAACATTAGGAGGAGCTGGTAGCATAGGTATATTTTGCACAATGCCTCCTCTTGCATTAGGGTTTGTTATGGGTGGACTTATTGTACTTTGACCTCCATTAGCTATAGGTAATTCCAAATTATTTATTTTCCCTCCTAGATGCATAGGCCACTTGTAATCATGACTTTATCTCTTTCGCTCGTGTAATGGTAGTATCTATATTAGTGAGAGGAACACTACTCAATTGCACTTGGATATTAAAATCCAATTCATGCAAGAAGTACTATAGTTGGTACAACAAGTGGAATGGGAATAGAGACTTGCAATTTGTGGAACACCTTCAATTTCTTTGAAAGGTTGCATAAAATAGATCTATCATAGTTATGGTTTTGGCTTCCAATCCATGATACCAAACCACAACTCTTCTTTTCAAAGTCATACTAAAGAACATCATCAAATGTCCTTCATCCTGAATCCGACAATTAAACATTAACTTTTGGAACTCACTAATATGGAGTTCCACATCCTCCTCTGCTAACCCATTAAAAATGTATAAGGGAAAAGCAAGCATTGGCAAATCCATCATTCTTGCAAGTATCACAATTGGTTGTGCCATCATAATGAATAGTTTTACTCTAGGGGTTTGTATCGGGGGGAGGGGGGTTACACTCCCACTCAATAGACTAACATTTCGGGAAAGAGGGATGCTAGAGCTTCCTCATCCTCCTAATGGAATAATCGGGATATTAATTGGGTCTATAAGACCTCTCACTCTTAGCAATATTGGATAAGGATCTCTGCTCTCTATCTAGCCCTTTTAACTCTTTCTTGACTTTGAATCTCACCTTGATGGTTTCTATCAGGATATATTGGATCTTGACACTTTTTGGCATACACTAACCAACTAGGTCCCTATTAGCTAAGGTTTGAAAATTGCCACTTATTAGCAACTCATGGAAAATTCACCACCTGTTAGGACCAAAAATGGGCCTGACACTAGCTCTAAGGCTCTAGTTGGTGGGCTTCTATACTCTCTTGGCCAAGAGCATCTGGATGCTACAAAGTGATTTATTTAACAATTCATTTGTAGACATGACTTTCAAACTATAGTCAACGTATTGCCCACCCCAACTCTAGAAGTAGAGGAAGTATCCCATACATATAAGTGACTCACACCTCGTTATACACACAAATAGAGCACCCCCTAGTTGATTTTTGTGGCTCCTATAGCTCTCCTACAACATAGGGATTGGCCCTAGGATGTGTCATCTCAAACATAAAGGACAAGCTTCCAAGTGTAGATAGCCCTTTTGGGGAGCTATGAAATCCCCACAGTAGCCACCTCCATTGCATCATGTGCAGGTTTTCATGAGCAGCTGTACAAAGGTGTTGCTATCCAAATACACCAATTTTGGAGGAAATCACAATGCCGAGCTATTGTGACCCAAATGTTGATCTATGAGGTGACTGGATGTTGTGCCTAGTTCTAATGAAGAAGTTTCCAAAAGAAATAAGGAGCAAATATGCCCTCCTTTGGTCACACAAGCTCCTATAATGGAGATAGGTTAAAACTGGTTATGGTAAAAAGGAGGATAGGTTGAATAAATGAAAGTCACTTGTGCACTTAAGCCAAGATGTATTGTGGAAAACTCAATGGATCAAAGATGGCTCTAATACCATGTTAAAATATTAGAGTTGTAGCATGGGGAAGTGTGCACAAGAGAGAGAAGAGAGCTCAAAATAGAAGAACAAATTCTTGTTTATTAGTAAGTTTCTCACAAGTACAACTAAGGTACTCCCTCACACATTGAGAGTGACCCTTAGGGCTATTTAAAAATCCTCTCGATGGCTAGGGTTAGGGTTTCCCCTACCCTCCAATCCATTCGCACTCATCTACCCTTATCTGCTCTTGTATACAATGGGTTCACATACCTATCTCTCAATAAGAATGTCATCGAAGAATACAAGCACAAACTTCAAAAGAAAAGGGTGTAAGATTTTATTCATGAGGCTCTAAAATGTGCTTGGGACATTAGTCAATCCAAAGGGTATCACTAGGAAATGTCAAACTCAACTATATGTCCTAAAAGTTGTTTTGACCTCATCACCCTCCCGCATATGTATCTGATGATAGCAAGATTGCAAATCAATCTTAATGAAATGACGTGCCCACTTCAACTCATCCAACAAGTCATCAATCCTCCTAGGGATAGGATACTGGTTCTTATCTGCGATCTTATTCAAGTCAATGCACATGCCAAAAGAGCCATTTTTCTTTGACTAGCAAGGCAGCTAGAGATGCATTAGGTGAAGAACGTGACTCAATAAACCCCATCTCAAATAAATATTTGACTTTCTTTGCAACTTCTTTTCATTCACACTTGGAGAGTCTACAAGGTGGCGTGTTCATTGACTTAGAATGGGGTTCTAGATCAATCGGGTGATCCACTAGCCTCTTTAGGGGGAAGGGCTATAGGCATCTATAAGAAATTTTCATACACCTCTAGTGAGGCTTTCAATGTTGAATTGTTAGTCACTTTTGAGGATGAATTTGTGTTTCTCTTATTCAAGTGCACGACAAATATTTATAGCACCATCATGTGTGGGAAAATACTTCCAAATGGAGAAAAGCATTCAAGATAATTTTCTGATCATCAGTATATGTGGGTGAATATTGAAATATGACTCCAATTTAGAATCCATTCTTCCAAATCCAATATAGGGATGGTGATTGCCTATTGTACTTGGTAAGAATGATATTGTCATGGAGACCATTGGGGCCTCATTGCCCATACATACCATACTATCCATACATGCCATGTTGTGCATTCACACCATGATAACCATGCTACCGATGGATGCCATGCTACCCATTATTTCCATGCTGGCCATCAATACCATACTATCCATTATTGGTTGAGCCATATAAGTGCCACTAGGGCTCCTAGGGAGATTGGGGAGCTTCTACAAATGGGCTAGGTTTTCACTGGAGGATTGATTGTATGGATGATGGGAGAGCTCAAGAGAGGCTCATCATTAACATGAGAGGGCTCACCCACCTCATATGTTGTACGGGGAATACCCTTAGCTCCAAGGATATCCTCTAGGCTATGTAGCGGCTCCAATGGTGGAGGTCATCATGATTCACACTTGAATTCATTTATCTTGTCTTACACCAAAGTGGTAGCTAACTAGGCTATAAGAATGGTGAGATGCTCCAAGTCTTGTTGAGTCTGAGAGTTAGAGAAGGCCATTTTATCAAGCACTAGATCAATTTAAGATAGCATCTGATGACGAGATTGAAAACCATGTCATCGTGCCTTTCCATGTGATGATAAAGCTCATGTTGACATAAAGTGTGTTTAAGCATATTGTAAGGGTCCATATCAAGTATCTCCCCTTGCATGTCATCATTATAATCTTGCAAAAATTTGGGATCATCATTCATTGAGGCCCTGGATTCTCTAATCCCCCTTTGGACCTCATCATGGGCCTTGCCTTTGCCTTTATGCCTTAGTGCAGTCCATAGGACCCACCGTTAGTAAAACGGGCATAACTTCTAGTATGGAACTCCGATTGGGGAGATTTTTTATTCAAATCAAGGTGGAAATTTTCCTCTTTGAAATGAACTACTAAGTTTTGTGATAGAAAATGATCAAAGAATTATTCAATTGAATCTCTATAGCTATCATGGAGTGGTATGTACCCTATCCATAATTACCACTGTACAAAAAAAAGGAAATATCTCCTAGACCATAACTATGATCAAGAAAATTTTTTATTCAAACCAAAAGGGATGATGTCTTCTTTGAGATGAGCCATAGGGTTCCCTTTCTATGCATGTCCCAAGATTCCTACAACTAAACCACTGCATGTCCTAGCCCCACTTTTCACTATTTAAGTAGCTCAAAGACTGAGAATCTTAAGCATCATAGTAACCAGCATACATAGGCATGCATCTCACATTGACTACATACATGTCAAGTGATATACATGAATGTCTCTATCAATGAATATACCTCATGTCAAGGTATTTACCATCATGAATGGAGTAGCCTTGAAGTGTACCTACACTTGCATGTACAATTATCGGGGTCAAAATCATAGGGAGGTGAGCAAAGTTTCCTTAGGTTGGGTGGTGTAAATGGTGAGGGAGGGTCACCTCTCTTTTGGCTTACTACCTTGCCTAACATCACCCTTTTTCATTGACCAAAGTATACACCGTCATCTAGTGAATACTATGACTTTAACTCTAAATCATATAGTAGTCCTAATAGTTCCAAAAATCCCTTCATTACTTAAGACCCAATGCATTAAAGGGAATCTTCCAATCCACCAACAATACAAAATATTAAAAAAGGAGAGGAAAGGGATTACCAAAAATCTGATATGCTGAGAAACCAAAAAAAAACACAAGATCTCCTAACTACTTCACAAAATTCAAAAAAGGAGATTGAATATTGGTATTGCTAGGGGAAAAGTGAGAAGGATAGACCACCAAAACAATAGAAGGGCCAAGCAGCAAAGCAAAGAAAGTCAATTTAGTTGAAGAAGGTAAAAAGCCTAGACCAATCTTCATAGTTGAGGATCTCACCAAGGAAGAAGAGACTAATCACGAAAGTCTCTTGCGAAAGTTCAAGGATGTATTCACCTAGTCCCTTATGGAGCTCACATCCTTACACAATGAATCCTAAGTATGCTCACACTATCAAAGAAGAGATTGATAAACTCCTCAACACCAAATTCATTTATAAATTGAGCATGCGGACTAGGTTTCATATATCATCATCATGATAAAGAAAAATGGAAAAGTCCAAGTGTGTGAATTACATCAATGAAAAAATACAATTATCCATTGCACTATACTAGCACATATTGAACATTTGTATTGAATATCCAAAGGAGAGGCTACAGGAAAGGATATCTTGGGCAATCTCATAGATGCTAACTTGTTTAGAATATCTAGAGGGAGGATCTTTGTAAAGCTAACCTCATCCCATATTGTGTTGATGGAATCATTGAGATTTTGTAATATTTGATTACCCAATAGAGAAAGAGAGGCTTCATTGTCTCATAATCAAATTGTAACCCTATTTGAGACGATGTGTCTACAAGCATGAGATGAATGGAGTTTTGATTGAAGTACATGTAAGGATTATAGGAAGTCATTCCAATGAAGACTCCATAATCAAAAAGATCTTGCAATCTCAATTGTTGTGGCCCATCCTTTTTCGCAATGTTACTCAGTTTATAAAACATTGCGATGAATGGCAACGTACAAAAGTGTCAATTAGAAAGAACAAAATGGAACTTATGCTAGTAATAGCATGAAAGCCCTTTGAGAAGTGGGGAATAGATTTTGTCTGGCCTATCAATTCTTCAACTCAATATTCATAGGCTAAATATATCATTATTATAAGAAATTACCTAATGAAATGGGCTTACACTAGAGTCATGTGAATAAATGATGATGCAATCATGATAATAAAATTGTTATGGGAGTAGGTTATCTCTTGATGTAGTTGCTCCATCGACATTGTGAGTGACCAAGGCATACATGTCATTAATGAGGTGATCACATACTTGCTATGATTCATGGTTATTCACTAAAAAACTTCTGCATACTACCTATAACCAAATAGCCAAGTGAAAGCTACCAATAGTCTCAGCTTCTCAAGGCAACTAGGACAATAATTCATGGCAACCTTGTGGGTGTACCATATAGCCTACAATACCATGACTAAAAAAATCCCTCCCCAATGGCATATGGTATAGATGAGATTATGCATGTTGAATTATTTGTCCCCAACTTAAGAATATTCATATAAGAGAGTTGGGAAGGCCAAAAGGTTTGGATGAATAGTTTTCTGGAGTTAGAACTGTTGTTCAAAACTAGATGACTCGCAATGCACACTCTCATCTATGAGAAAGCTTGAGAGAAGGCTTGGTTTGACAAACATATCAAACAACAAGATTTCCAAAAAGATGACCTAGTGTTGCTTTTCTCTATCAAACATGCATTCGATTAGAAGTAGCAACATTGAACCCTGTGCACTTGACAATGAAGGTATCACTTTTTTCAATGGCAAAACTGAATCATAAAACATTATCTACTAGTACATGGCTACAAGAACCCCTGATGACATTGGCATCAATTGCCATATGAGTTGTAAATCTCAACAACCTGACCTTGAAGATGAAGAGTAGTACTCATTTCCTACCTAAGGGTCAAGCTAGCACAATGAGACAAGTGCACACGATCATGCCTTAGTTGATTAATGTGTGGATTGTAATGTCATGATATATAGTGATTGGACCAAACCTTACTCATCCCAACTACTGCAAAGATGAATCCATATGAAGGCACCCCTTGTACTTTGTTAGGGAAGTGCCACAAGTGATATTGATTGTTGAGACTAAAAGTTTGCCTACAATCTTTTGTGTTACCTAACACAAAAGGAGTTGGGATGGAGACACTGGGATGCCCATTTAAACAAAAAACTAAGTGTATGTTCAACTTTTCAACACATTCACTTGGAGCTTCGTGACATGTAAATCATTACTACTTTTAGCAAGGGTGCACATGTTCCTTTAACAAAAGAAGTGCCATTGATGTCCATAACTAATTAGTACAACCTCCAAAGGAAGGTGACAATGCATTGCTCAATTAGTTGCTCCAACTGTAGCAACAAGTCTGCAAGGTCATATGCTATTGCAACTAAATCATAAGATGCTACTACTACATCTTAGGCCAAGGAAGGCGAGATCTAATTACAAGTTAGATTCGATAAGAGTCGAGTAGTCGCCCTACTACAACTCTCTCTTGGGGATTGATTTGTCAAACTTAGGGAAATTGTGAATTGCCAAGAAGCAAATTGACCAACCAAGGACGATGGGGTTGTTCAAGATCTATTTGATTATAGTACAAGGAGACCTAAGGTAATGATAACTGGGGTCGGTAGGGTATAAACCCTAACCCAAAGAAAAAGGGTAAACAAGCAACCTAGCTTGCCAAGCCCTTGGAATCTCACCAAGTCGTGAATGATCCAGGATCGAATGTTGGGAGTATTCGGGAAGAAGGAATCACACCTTAGCAGTTGGTCATACGAACGACCACAGAAATGATCGTGATTGTACACTTAGGTACATTGTTTGAACTTCTTTGCTCAAGGAACTAATTCAAGGCCAAACACTTAATGATTTAGGTTAATAGCATGGAGGGAGAGGCAGGTTCCGTTACCTCCGACTGCCTGCCTGGCCCTATCCAAGAGGGTTGTTAGCCATGCCGAGTGCATGGACCGAGCCCGCCACGAGATGTCTCTTTGTGGGTGCTGCTTGGAGCGGCAGGACGATTGTGTGCCAGGGGAGGCTCTGGCTATAAATTCCTTGCCTCTGGATCCCGCATAAGAGGCTAACGTGACTCGAGATGGGATCTCAAGGCCCATGTACTAGTCTACGGGCGAAACTTGGAGTAGCAATCTTGTTGATTGTTGGGATAGCCTTCGGGTAAGATACTTGATGTATTCCAAGACTATGATAAATAAAGATCAAATATTTGGAAAATGAACTTGCTTGACATTGTTTTTTTTAATGTTAGTGCCTAAGTTACGTGAAGGAACCTGTGTTTAAATTGGTAAATTAAGGAAGTTGCCTTTGCATGTCAAACATAATGTGGTTGGTAACTAGATAACTAAGCAACTCGAGGAAAGTGTGGTGGACGTGACTTGGGTCTGTCCTACGGAAGGGTGGTCTCGGTTAACTGGGAATTTTTCTCAAAAGACGTGATAATGAAGTTGTGAAGACCTAGAGTCAGTAGAGTTAGAATCCCGATTTATGCTATTTTAGGGGAGTGGAATGGGACTATGCCTTATAGGTAGAAAGGTTGAGCTTTGCATCCCTCTCGTTTCCCATTCTCCATGAACCAAGTGCAGCATAAATCCGCTTCGACTTTGTTGTTCCTACGCAAAGTGGTTCATCTGGAGCTCGATGCTAGCTACTTCTTAGAGACTTGGCTGATAGGAAAAAAAAACCATGACTTCAGGTCGGTCCTAAGTGGGAACGGCCGGATACTTTCGCTTCTGGGCAGACTTGGGAAGACCTAGATCGCAAACCCTGTGACATTCCTCGCGAGTGCTAGGTGGCACTTTCTAGACTCTGTTCCCGATGGGCTACTAAGACGAGTCCCACAAGCGGACAAGTGGACACATTACATCCTCTATCCATTTTTAATGGTTTAGTAGAGGAAGATGTAGAACTTCATATCAATAAATTCCAAAAGTTAATGTTTAACTGTCAAATTCAAGATGGACACTTGATAATTTTCTTTAATATGACTTTGAAAGGATGAGTTGTAGTATGGTATCACAGCCCTAGAGGCTGAAACCATAACTACGATTGACTTCTTCTTTGCGGCCTTTCGAAGAGATTTTTCCCCTAAAAGGGGAATTCAGTATTGGCGACATATCCTTAATTGTAATGTACCCGCCTTTATTACGTGACGAGTAACGTTTTAGTAGTCACCTAGAGTTTACCTTCCAGCCGTCGCCATCCATACTCTAACTAGAATGATCGGATTTTGTCCGGCTCTATAACCCTAGTTCTACCCCGCAAGGAAAGTGCCATGTCGTTACCCATGGAGGACAAACTTGAAGGTTCCTAATTGACCTAAAAATCACCTATCAACAACTAGCTCACATCCAGAGGTGTCCTTCGAGAGGCTTCTTGTTCAGAAGGAGCGACTGCCATTACCCTTGGTTCATGGAGTACAACAAATTTTTCTAGTAGTAGACTAAGGATTTATGAAATCCCTCGCAGTGCTCTCGTAGCACAGCCGTCATATCTTTTCCCTAAGATAATTTACAATTCATGTTCTTAGACCAAACCCTAGATAAGTTAGCGAATTGGCCCTTCCTAGAGTTTCTTCCTAGCGTTTGTTTTTGGAAAAACCTCTTAGCTAATTGAGAGACAACCCTGCCATAGGACTAGATTCGTCATGAATCCATCCACCCACTTCCCTCTATAGAAGTTCTTAGTTACCTAATTACCTATCACATTACATGAAACATATTAGAAAAACAGCTTCATTAATTAAAAAGAATATCTTTATGCACACTTGTTTGTTTGCATAATTTACTCACAGACATACAATCAGAATAAAACAAATTTATTGATTATGTTCCATAATGTGTGTTCTCCCACCCATACAGGAGAAAAATTACAATTTCACGTGATGCCTCATCCAGCACATTTGCACATCACCAAGTTCAAAATCACCTATAGCTAGTGTTTTTAGGTGTCCCAAGTAGAACTTGGGCCATACAGGGGACTAAGTAGTTCCTAAGTGTGTAAAGGGTTTACTGGCCAGAGGCCCCCCTAGCACCTTAACCACCTCCTACATAATACGATCCCTTGCTGGGAGACCTCTCGCCATCGGAGTCGATCCATGCTTCCTCGGTAGTAAAAACATGCCCTCTTGGTATGGGGATTCAACACCTATCCTTGGGGGAGGTATAGGGCTCCTCAATTTATATTTGTTTCAATGCTTTATTCAATCAGGATCTAATCTAGAAAATAAAAAACAAGATTGATGTCTTCAAGCAATTATGACTTCAAACACTCATGCAACTTTGAAGTGATGATTAATCGTGTAGCAATTGATACTTGAATTTCACATAATGAAATCTTCCCCTTGGAATTTAACTAAGGGTATCTAAATTTTGGGGTGTCTAACTGTTAAAAATATGCGGAATCTAGAGCATGTTAGATGCGGAAGCTATGGAGGTCGAAAGAGAAAAAAGAAACTCAAGAAGACATTGAACTCGACAAGGAAAAATTGTTACACAAGTGAATTAGGTTCCAAGATTGAGACTTGGACTCATAAACACAATCTTGTGTATTGACAGTGACATGACACTTTATTGGAAAGAAAAGAGTACTATCATTGCATTAGAAAAAGAGTGCAAGTATAATGCTTTATAGGAATTGAGTGGTGGTACTTTCTCTTATTGTGCATATGGGATTCTAGTCCTGAGCCCTCACAGCTCCTCACAAAGGGACTAAAGTAGGTGTGATTGCAAATATCTCAACACCCCTCCTCAATCACAACTAGAAGTACAAAGCGTATAGAGGCTTTAGTGAAAGCAACACATGCAAAGTGTGGGCACACCATAAACATGGCACAACACCAGAGGTTGTCGCAGAAAAGGCTAAGTCTGTGTACCACAAACATGATGGACGTCCAGACACTGTAGCAGGGGCCTCACAAAGTGTACAGAGATTGTAGTACAAGGCTAATTGAGGAGTTTACAAGTTTATGTCTGAGGCATGAGGGCTAGGAAATACAAAACTAGAAAAGGCTATCTGAATAGAAGGATTGATGAGGTTTGTCCTTCTCTTGGTGGTCTTCTTCTTCCTTTTTTCTATTTTCTTCTTCTTCTTTAACTGCAACTAGATAGGAATTTTGGGACCTCTTTCTGGCATGGCAGAACTTCTCAATGTGTCCGGTTCTTTTGCTGAAGTCACAAAAGAGCTGATCCTTCTTGATTTTGTACCTATTGCCAACATATAATGCATGTTCATCTCTAGAGGTATTTGGTTCTTCCTTAATTTTTAGCTTCTTTTCCTCCTTTAACAGTGATGCCTGGATATCAAAAAGTTCAAGGTTTGACATATTAATTAGAGTTGTTGATACATTATTATATTCATGATGCAAACTCTTAAGTACAACACCAATGCAAATATCTTCTTCAATTTTAATGTTTATTCCTGCAAGTTGGGTTAGAAGTCATTCCATGTAATTTAAATGTGTCGCAAGTGATGTGCTGGACTTCATTTCAAGCCTGAAAAACTCAATCAGGAGACCATACTTTGATGATTTAGACTGTGCACACCGAACAAAGTGTCAAGTCTCTTCCATGTATCCTGTGAAGTCTCAGAATTATCCACATGGTGGATATAGTTGTCATCTAGATCTAGTTTGATAATGGCTTGAACCTTATCATTGTTCTTTTTCTAAGTGATAGCAAGATCCACATCACGAGGCTTCTTTTCTTTTCCAGTGCAATGGCCTAGAGGCCCTTCTTCATCAAGATCAGTTTGATGTGGGTTTGCCAGGTATGAAACCCGACTCCTTTGAAATGGGTAGTTGGAGAATCTTTCCCCATGTTATACTTGAGGGACCAGCAGCAAATTAGCTTTAGACTTATCAAATTTAAGAAGTAGAAGAGTTGGTTGAGATGTGTCAAAAGACGCAAGTGTTTAGATCACTAAAATGAGTGTCAATAGACACTATGTTTCTTCCCTGAGTCTTTTAAACCTGCAAAAATCCTTCAAGTTGTTTCAAATCCAGATCTTCCTCTTCTTGATTTGATGCTGGGACCTTCAGATCTGAGTGGTAGTGGGTTGTTCTAGTGGTGGTAGAAGAGAGAAAATGATGAGATTTTTTAGCTTGGTGAAGTTTGGCTATGGAGACATAGTTAGAGTTTCTAAGGGCAACCTAGTTTTTTTGACATTGCAAGAGCTACACTTGATCATTTTGCTTTTTTTATGGAAATTTAGCTCTCTTCATGCTCTACCAAAGGCCCATGATGAAGCTGAAGATTGATGCTTGATTCAAGCACACATGGTGGACAACAACAACACGTGCAATTTTCATCAATTTTCCACGATTTCGTCAATGCTGGTCATAGTGTGCATCAATCCCGATGTTTGTTGTAATAGGATGGAGCAGCTGATGTTGAGGAAGATTTCCCTAGAAGACATCATGATCAATGGTGGCATGTAGTGAGAGATTCACAAGCTCCAAGATGCCTAAGTATTGCCTGGCTATGGAGGCCACTGAACAAAACTTGAGAAAATTGACAATGTTGAGTAGAGATGGACCAGAGGTGAAGATCTAATAAAATGAGCTAAGCCATGCTCAACTGTGCTCTGATACCATGTTAAAAATATGTAGGATCTAGAGCATGGCAGATGCAGAAGCTATGGAGGTTGAAAGAGGAAAAAGAAACTCATGAGGACATTGAACCCGACAAGGACAAATTGTTACACAAGTGAATTAGGTTCCAAGATTGAGACTTGGACTCATAAACACAATCTTGTGTATTGACAGTGACATGACACTTTACTAGAAAGAAAACAATACTATCATTGCATTAGAAAAAGAGTGCAAGTACAATGCTTTATAGGAATTGAGTGGTGATACTTTCTCTTATTGTGCATATGGGATTCTGGTCCTGAGCCCTCACTGCTCCTCACAAAGGGACTGAAGTAGGTGTGATTGCAAATATCTCAACACTAACTTCCTAGTTTAAGGTTTATTCTTGTAACCAAGTTTCTTGTCCTTAAGTCAGTTTTTTTAACTTAGAGATATTTCCTGTCTTAAAATCTTCTATCAAAGCTTCTAGATTAAACTATATTCTTGATTAATTTCTTTGAGGTTCATTCTTATTAAATCCGTCTTGAAAATTTCATCATGATTTCTCTTGAGTTCTAGAATTTCGTACTTTCCCTAACAGTTTCTAGCCTATAAGATGTTCTAATAACTTACCAAGTGAATATTCTAAGATCACAATATTTCTTAAGAGACTTATCTTATTTTTATTGAATTTGGATAGAAATTTTTAGAAAAAACATGTGGTATCAAAATTGGTAAAGGGTTGTTATCTGCGCCCATGACTCCTGTGCTCGCAACTCCAACTATTGCTTCCACATTAGTAGGGTCATTCATGATTTCCACTTTTGAATTATTTTTCTTTAGGGCCATGATGGAAATATGATTCGTAGAAGAAGAAGAACACGGCAATAAAACCGCCGGTTGGCAAGGGTGTAAGACTCTCGATGATGATGATGGTTATTGCGGGATTCAATGATGTAGGCCTCACGGATGGTTTTTATTGCCTCGTGGAGAGCAATACTTATCTCTCTCTAGTAGACGGAATAGAGTAGAGGTATAACTTCTAACTGGATTGATAGAATAGGATAAATTTCTTTAATATCTTCTCTTCTTGAATTAGAGTAGAAGAGGATGAGAGACCTTCTGTGTATCCCCTTCCTTGGGTTGAATGGAATGATGTCTCTTCGTCTCGTGGAATAGAGTCTCCTCCTTCTTGATCAATGTCTCGTCCTTGTTAAGATTGCTCTTGCTCCCCCTTCCTTGTAATCCCCAAGCCCTCAATTTATAGTTTTAAAGGGGGTAAAAGAGAGAACACTTTCTTTTTAGTATTTTTTGATGACATCATCGATGACAAATGTGGTATCAAAATTGGTAAAGGGTTGTTATCCACGCACGTGACTCCGTTAGTGACTCCCGTGCTTGCAACTCCAACTATTGCTTCCACGTTAGTAGGGTCATTCGTGATTTTCAGTTTTGAATTATTTTTCTTCGGGGCCGTAATGGAAATATGATTCGTAGAAGAAGAGGAACACAACAATGATACTGGTTGGCAAGTGTGTAAGACTCTCGATGATGATGATGGTTATTGCGGGATTCAATGATGTAGGCCTCACGCATGGTTCTTATTGCCTGGCGGAGAGCAATACTTCTCTCTCTCTAGTAGATGGAATAGAGTAGAGGTATAACTTCTAACCGGATTGATAGAATAGGATAAAGTTATTTAATATCTTCTCTTCTCAAATTAGAGTAGAAGAGGATGAGAGACCTTCTGTGTATCCCCTTCCTTGGGTTGAATGGAATGATGTCTCTTCGTCTCGTGGAATAGAGTCTGCTCCTTCTTGATCAGCATCTCGTCCTTGTCAAGATTGTTCTTGCTCCCCCTTCCTTGTCATCCCCAAGCCCTCAATTTATAGTTTTGCAGGGGATAAAAGAGAGAATGCTTGCTTTTAAGTATTTTTTGATGACATCATCAATGACAAATGTGGTATAGAAATTGGTAAAGGGTTGTTATCCGCGCGCGTGACTTCGTTAGTGACTCCCATGCTTGCAACTCCAACTATTGAGGGTTGTTATCTACGCGCGTGACTTCGTTAGTGACTCCCATGCTTGCAACTCCAACTATTGCTTCCACGTTAGTAGGGTCATTCACGATTTCCAAATTTGAATTATTTTTCTTCGAGGCCATAATGGAAATATGACTCGTAGAAGAAGAAGAACATGGCAATAAAACTGGTTGGCAAGGGTGTAAGACTCTCGATGATGATGTTGGTTATTGCGGGATTCAATGATGTAGGCCTCATGGATGGTTCTTATTGCCTCGTGGAGAGCAATACTTCTCTCTCTCTAGTAGATGGAATAGGGATGAGAGTAGAGGTATAACTTCTAACTGGATTGATAGAATAGGATAAAGTTCTTTAATGTCTTCTCTTCTCAAATTAGAGTAGAAGAGGATGAGAGACCTTCTGTGTATCCCCTTCCTTCAATTGAATGGAATTATGTCTCTTCGCCTCGTGGAATAGAGTCTCCTCCTTCTCGATCAGCGTCTCGTCCTTGTCAAGATTGCTCTTGCTCCCCCTTCCTTGTCATCCCCAAGCCCTCCATTTATAGTTTTGTAGAGGGTAAAACAGAGGACACTTGCTTTTTAGTATTTTTTTATGACATCATTGATGAAAAATGTGGTATCCAAATTGGTAAAGGATTGTTATCTGCACGCGTGACTCTGTTAGTGACTCTCGTGCTTGCAACTCCAACTGTTGCTTCCATGTTAGTAGGGTCATTCCCGATTTCCACTTTTGAATTCTTTTTCTTCGAGGCCATGACAGAAATATGATTTGTAGAAGAAGAAGGACAAAGAAGTAATACTGGTTGGCAAGGGTGTAAGACTCTTGATGATAATGATGGTTATTGCGGGATTCAATGATGTAGGCCTCGCGGATGGTTCTTCTTACCTCATGGAGAGAAATACTTCTCTCTCTCTAGTAGACGGAATAGGGACGAGAGTAGAGGTATAACTTCTAACCAGATTGATAGAATAGGATAAAGTTCTTCAATGTCTTCTCTTCTTGGATTAGAGTAGAAGAGGATGAGAGACCTTCTGTGTATCCCCTTTATTGGGTTTGATGGAATGATGTCTCTTCGTCTCATTGAATAGAGTCTCCTACTTCTCAATCAATGTCTCGTCCTTGTCAAGATTGCTTTTGTTCCCCCTTCCTTGTCATCCCCAAGCCCTCAATTTATAGTTTTGCAGGGGGGTAAAAGAGAGGACGCTTGCTTTTTAGCTTTTTTTTATGACATCATCGATAACAAAGAGGAACACTTTCTTTTAGTGCTTTTGATGACATCATTGATGGCGTAAGAGAGAGAGTTCCATTTTTGTAGCGCAAAGTTAAAATTTTACAAATCTATGGGTGATCATTGCGTTGTCGGGCGGCCGTCAAGACTAAGGCGGCAACCAAGGCATAGACCTTGGCATCTTGGCCTTGGCATACTTGGCAATGGGCTATGAAGGCTTCGTTGGTGCCGTTGGCTGCACGCGAGAAGCTCCCACTAGCTTGCAGGAAAATCTTCCTGGGAGGTCACCCATCCCGACAACGTTGTCACCCAAGTGTACTTAACTACCAAATGACTATCCACTAGGCTAGTTCTTTTTGTTGTTTTATACTACAAACATAGTTTTAATAAGTTAGTCTTGGGAGGGTCTCCCAAGTCTTTCTTCCATGAACTGGCATATAATATCTCATTAATAATAATAATTATCTTCATAATTAGAGTCAGATTCATAATTAGAGCTAGTAAATCAATTTTCTTTGGAATGTATACTCAGATTAAAATAAACTAAGTAATGGGGACATTACATTAATGTAACACATCAAGAACCCCACAAGAATGTTCGTGGGTACACCAAGAAATTGAAGGAAGTATTTTGTAATTTGAAAACCGATATTCCTATTCCAGCTTGCTGCTACTAAGTTGCAATACTTTTTGTATGCCGACTTTAACATTCAAGTGCAGTTGAGTAGTGTTGCTCTTGTTGGCAGCGACTTATACCTCTAGGGAAAACTAGAATCCGAGTTTAGGGTTTGGAAATACTTTGGTATTGACGAATGTCGGTCAAGGGATACCCATGAGTCCTCCTAATGGGAGAAGAAGCATGATCCAAAATGTCCCTATGTTGCTAGCTCCTCTTCCTAGTGTGGCCATGCCTATGGATAGTCAGATGGCTCCACCAAATGTTGGAAGCCAAAAAATAAATCCTATCATTGTTCTAAGAAATCAAAATCCAATTCCTAATCAAGTGGCTAGGCTAATGGAATGATAGGTAGATGATCACGGCTATGATTCAAGTGCCTTGAATGTCCTTGGCGTAGTTAAGGATATGATGAAGCACTATACTGACATGATCACCGAACAACATAGACAAATAGCTGCTGATGTCAATTTCCTTAAGAAGCTGTAGAATTTGATAGAGGGTCGATTCCTTGATGAAAAGGGTGCCCCCTCAAGATTCAGCTATAAGTGGTGTGGCGGCCAACATTTCCCTAGGAATTTTCCAAATGTTAAATGTGACATATGTGGAAAGTCTAGCCATTTAGCTAGTACTTGTTGGAGCAAGATTAGTTCTTTCCAGCAAGGAAGTAAGCAACCAAGTATAGTTAATCATCAAGCACAAGAAAATAATCTCTAGTAAGATGAGATATTGAAGCAAATATTACAAAGAGGAAAAGCTATGGTAGAGGGGCTGCCTAGTGGCAGTGGAGTTAGCCTTATTGAAGCCATTTGCATTAATGGCACTAAAACTTCTAACCTACGGGTTATTACGAGAGGTCAAAAGGGTAAAGAAGTTGATAAATACAAGGTAAAATCTGTCGAGGGAAACCCTAAGCAAGATGATAAGGGGACTCAAGTCCTTAATCCTGATATGGAAGGCGGAGCTCTAAAGGCCGTAGATGGTAAAGCTGACCCTAAGAAGGATAAGGAGTTGCCAAAGAAGAAGGAAAAAGCCAAGAAAGAGGCACCAAAGCTAGTTCAAAGACCAAAGGAAAGAATGGCCTAGCGAGAAAAGTGAGCTCTTCCTAGCTATCATGAATTTGATTTAGCGAGTTCTCTTTTTGTGAAGTTAAGCTAGATGTAAACCTCATGTAGTTAATTAAGTTATCTCCATGAGTGCATAAATAATTTAAGAAGATTCTTTTCACTAGGTATATCATTAAGTCCATGGGAATAGCAAAAGTAGGAGATGATTGGTTTGAACATGCTGAAAAGCATTGTCCAAGGGTAGTAACATATGTTGATAGAATATTAGTGGACCATGCTATTGTGGACACAGGATTCTTCGTCTCGACGTTATGAGTTTGGAATTGATGGAGAGGTTGGGATTAGAAATAAAAAAAGATGCCTCCATGATTCTCTGAATGGCTTATGACAATTTAAGACAACTTGAAGGCTGAATTACTATAGTTCATGTGACCCTTTTCAATGTGGAATGCATTCTAGACTTTAGGGTCATTAGGTTTGTAGGAGGGTGACCTAGCTATCAAGTATTGCTAGGCAGGCCATGGATTCTACAAGCAGATTGTTAGGTTGATATATCTACTAGTTGGTTGATCTTTGGCAGAGGTGTCAGACATGTGTAGTGGATGCCTATCCTAAATCTCCTCAAAGTGAGAGAGTTCCTTTATCCTCATTAGAATTAGACACATTAGATGCTGCATCTGCTATCATGTGACAAATTCAACAAGGGGTACACTATAGAGGATATCAATCAAGTAACTTTGAATGAGCCAATAGAAGCTCAGGAGAGGATAAGAGATGTGGATGTAATTGAGCTAGACCTTGGCACGCTAAATGATTCATTGTTGAGATATCGAGCTCCACTCGTGATATGCCAGGGTGACCGTTGTGCATTTATGTCACTGACTTGTCAGTTGTTGCAGATGCGGTTGGTACACCGTCCATGAATAATAGCTAGATGACAACTATCCTTATCTACTCTAGTTCGTGGCTTAGTTAGTATGCCACCTTAGTTAGTTAAGTTTGGTTTGAGACCCATATATAGGGTTCTTCTATTTCTATGTACTAGATTTCTTTTGGCTTACACAAACTAAGAAGAGGAAAACTGTTTTCAGCCTCCACATTTGTGTGTATTCTCCTATTGTGCAAGCAAGAAAGCTACAAGTGAGACTCCTTCCTTCTCTCCCACAATCTTGACATGGTATCAGAGCCTTGTTCGTGGTAAGGAGCTCAAGAAAGCAAACCAAGTTCGCAGTATTCTGGTAAGAGGGCCAGTGTTGCTTTCATTTTCTGTTTTGGGAGCAAGTCTCTGTAGGTAGCACAACCGAAAAGTGCAAGAGTGAATTGTCTCAGATTGAGACGCCCTTCGTGGTGTAGCAAGAGGGTAGTATATGTTGTCGGATAGGCCTCTAGCCCTTAGTTGCCCTATTTTTTTGATTCGAGGCCATTTCGGGGCCTGTTTTGGAGGCGGAAGGTTTCTGCACGCACTCAGGAAAAGGCCTAGTTTTATGCTGTGCGGCCACTATTCTACAGGTCGGTGAAAAGTTACTGTAGAAATTGCATCGTATGCCTGTGCACAGATACATTGGGAGTTACAGAATCATCCTTGTTGCCTGTTGATGCAAAATCGTCACTAGGAAGTGACTGTGTGGTCAAATACCACTTTCGTCAGTTTTGTAGATTTGCCCTTGTGAGGCTGAAGCTGTGTTCTTTGCAGTGACAGAATCTTTTGCAGTGTTCTGTAATGGCATCTGATTCTCTTTCACAGATTGTCACTGAAAATCTTGACAAGAACAACTTTCAAGCATGGAAGTTTAGAATGACGAATTTCCTTATGGAAAAAGGATATTGGGAATTCGTCGCAGGAAATGAAGAAGAACCAGTTCTTCCTGATGTTCCCAATCAAGAGCAAATGTAGGCATTTAAAGCATGGCATGAGAGAGCCAGGAAAGTTATGTACTGGCTGTCTATCAGCATTTCAGACTCTATGATTGTGCATATTCAAGATGCAAGTATGCCAAAGGTGTTGAGATATCAAGCTCCACTCGTGATACGCCAGGGTGACCGTTGTGTATTTATGTCACCGACTTGTCAGTGCAGACGCGGTTGGTACACTGCCCATGAATAATAGCTACATGACAGCTATCCTTATCTACTCTAGTTCGTGGCTCAGTTAGTATGCCACCTTAGTTAGTTGAGTTTGGTTTAAGACCTATATATAGGGTTCTTCTATTTCTTTGTATGAGAGTTCTTTTGGCTTACACAACTAAGAAGAGAAAAATTATTTTCAGCCTCCACCTTTGTGTGTATTCCCCCATTGTGTAAGCAAGAAAGCTACAAGTGAGACTCCTTCCTTCTCTTTCACAATCTTGACATGGTATCAGAGCCTTGTTCGTGGTAAGGAGCTCAAGAAAGCAAGCCAAGCTCGCAGTGTTCTGGTAAGAAGGGCAGTGTTGCTTTCATTTTCTGTTTTGGGAGCAGATCTCTGCAGGTAGCACAGCCAAAAAGTGTAGAAGTGCATTGTCTCAGGTTGAGACGCCCTTCGCGGTGAAGCGAGAGGGCAGTATATGTTGCGGGAAAGGGCTTTTGCCCTTGGCGACCTTGTTTTTTTGATTTGAGGCCATTTCGGGGCCTGTTTTGGAGGCGGAAGTTTTCTGCACGCACTCAGGAAAAGGCCCAGTTTTATGCTGTGCAGCCACTGTTCTACAGGTCGGTGAAAAGTTACTGTAGAAATTGCATCGTATGCTTGTGCGCAGAGACATTGGGAGTTATAGAATCATCCCTGTTGCCTGTTGATGCAAAATCGTCACTGGGAAGTGACTGTGTGGTCAAATACCACTTTCGCCAGTTTTGCAGATTTGCCCTTGTGAGGCTGAAGCTGTGTTTTTTGCAGTGACAGAATTTTTTGCAGTGTTCTTAATGGCATCTGATTCTCTTTCACAGATTGTCACTGAAAAGCTTGACAAGAACAACTTCCAAGCATGGAAGTTTAGAATGATGAATTTCCTTATGGGAAAAGGATATTGGGAATTTGTTGCAGGAAATGAAGAAGAACCAGTTCTTCCTGATGTTCCCAATCAACAGCAAATGCAGACATTTAAAGCATGGCATGAGAGAGCCAGGAAAGTTATGTACTGGCTGTCTATCAGCATTTCAGACTCTATGATTGTGCATATTCAAGATGCAAGTACGCCAAAGGAGGCATGGGATACTTTGTCAAAAATGTATAGCACAAATACGCAAGCCAGGAAAATGCAGCTCAAGCAAGAGTTGCACAATGTGCAAGGAGAAAGTATGAGCATCAATGACTACCACATGAAGGTGAAGAAGATTGCAGATGCACTTGCTTCCATTGGGTCGCCAGTGGAAGATGATGATTTAGTCTCAGTGACCTTGAATGGTCTAGGAAAGAATTATGCACAGTTCCGAACATCCATTTCCGTCCGTGAAAGATTTCCTGATTTTGAGGAGTTGATTGGTCTTCTAATTTCTGAGGAGCAGAGAAATGGTGATGCATCTTCTTTAGGAGGAACTTCAAAAGAAGCTGTCTTCTACTCAAATGCTGGAAGAGGTAGATGCAGAGGTAGAGGAGGCCGATTTGGAGGCCGTGGTAGAAATCAGAATATGCAGCAAACTCAAGAAAACTAGTCCTATGGAGGAGGACGTGGTAACTCTAGAGGCAGGGGGAGACAAAGAGGTCGTGGTGGATGGCAAAGAGGCCAAAATGCAAACAGCAATGTTGAATGCCACTACTGTGGTAAATGGGTCATATGGCTAAAGACTACTAAAAGCAGAATGACATCATGAATGGAAAACTGCAACAAGGGAAATATGCATCTTCTAGTAGATAGGGTGATGACAGAAATGAGCATTTTTTAATGGTGCAGCATATGACCAATTCTGTGACAAGTGCAGAAGAAAGAAACGATGTATGGTATGTTGACTCAGGTGCATCAAACCACATGATAGGTCATGCAGAATGGATGCAGGATGCAAGGAAAATGGAAAAACCAGGATTTGTGGAGATTGGTGATGATACTGCACATCTTATTGTGCAGATTGGAAAAACTCCTTTGTCTATGCAGGATGGGAAAAAGAAATACCTGTCTGATGTATTTAATATCCCGAGTATCACCAAGAATCTGGTTTTTGTTGGTCAAATGGTTGAGCAGGGCTTGCAGGTCAGATTTAATTCTCATGGATGCTTTGTTGAGGATATGAAAAATAAAGGTCCCTTGATAGCAAAAGGAAAGAAGAAGGGCAGAATGTTTACGTTGGATGCAGACATGCCTGAATTGAGTGCAGCAATGTTTGCACATGGGACCGGTGTAGTTGCAGATATTGATATCTGGCATAAATGCATTGGTCATGTTAATGTACAGCGACTTAAATCAATGCAAGCCCAAAATATTGTTGCAGGATTGCCTAAATTCAAGGTTGCAGAAATGCATAAGGTATGTGAAGCCTGTCAGTTTGGAAAACAGGCAAAGAAACCATTTCTTAGACATGTTCAAGAGAGTAAGAAGCCATTGGAATTAATCCACTCTGATGTGTGGACTACTAAAGCTGTATCTCTTGGAGGCTGTCATTATTTTGTCACTTTTATTGATGACTGTAGCAGAAAAGTTTGGGTGTACTTTATGAAAAAGAAAAGTGAAAATTTTGGGCATTTCAAAACTCTTAAAGCTATGGTTGAAAAAGAAACAGGCCTGCAAATAAAATACCTAAGGTCAGATGGAGGGGGAGAGTACCTCTCAAATGAGTTTGCAAGGTTCCTGCAGGAGCATGGCATAAAGCAGCAATATTCATTCAGTCATACCTCACAACAAAATGGAATTGCATAAAGAAAAAACAGGCATATTGGAGAGGTATCTCGTGCCATGCTCAACGAAAAAGACTTGCCAGATTTTTACTGGGCTGAAGCAGTTGCTACAGTAGTCTACATAATGAACAGGACTCCCACTGCAGCAATACATGGAATGACTCTAGAGGAGAGGTATACTGGTAGGAAACTAGATATTTCTCATTTGAAAATTTTTTGGTTGCATTGCCTATGTACATGTGCCAGATGAGTTGAGATCCAAGTTGGATCCAAAAGCTGAGAAGTGCATCTTTATTGGTTACTCTCTGTAGCAAAAAGGGTATAGATGCTATAACCCTTCTACTCGTAAGTTTACAGTGAGCAGAGATGTTGTTTTTTATGAGATGAGTAGCTGGTATAAACCAGTAAATGTGATTGATGATGTAGATGCACAAAATGGTAATGTTGCACAGAATTCACAGTAGCAGTCACAAAATATTAGTGGACCTGGAGCATCCTCTAGCAGTGGTTCACATTCTTCACCATGGACAAGCAGATTGAGATCAGGAGAATCTTCTCAAAGTAATGCAGATAGTGGTATGCAGGTATCACGAAAAGGAAAAGAGAAGGTTGATCAGCCCATGTTTGATGTGAATGCAGGTCACTCTTAAACAGAGCATTGATGATGAGTTGGGTATTCCTTCTATTGTTACACCTAGAGTAAGGAAGACCAGGGATGTTTTGAGAGCACTTGGGAGTGAAGGTACTTTGCGGAGGTCTACGAGAGCTAGGTATCCTGTGGATAGGCTGAAATATGATGGATTTACAGCCATTCACTATGCATATATGGTCAAAGTGATACATGAACCAGAACCCACTTCTTTTGAGCAAGCCATGGGAAAAGAAAAATGGGAGAAAGCCATGGATGAAGAAATGGATGCCTTGGAAGCAAATGCTACATGGGAATTGGTACCTTTGCCTAAAGGTAAAAATGCAATTGGTTGTAAGTGGGTTTATAAGGTGAAGCACAATGCAGATGGTTCTGTGAACAGATACAAGGCAAGATTAGTAGTCACGGGGTATGCACAAACATATGGGATTGATTATGAAGAAACATTCAGTCCGGTTGCAAGGATGGCAACCGTAAGAGCAGTCATTGCTATGGCTGGATCAAAGGGATGGTCTTTACATTAGATGGATGTAAAGAATGCCTTCTTGCATGGTGATTTGCAAGAAGAGGTCTTTATGGAGCAGCCACCAGGTTATGTGCATGCTGTTTATCCTGAGTTTGTTTGTAGGTTGAAGAAAGCCTTGTATGGCTTGAAGCAAGCACCTAGAGCATGGTCTGACAAGATAGGATAGTATCTTGTCACTATTGGCTTTCAGATTTCCAAGGCAGATTTCTCACTTTATGTGAGAAAAACAGAGAAAGGTATTATGCTACTTGTCATTTATGTTGATGATTTGATTATGACAGGTGACATTGATGAAGATATCCTTCATGTGAAAATGCTATTGAAGCAGAAGTTTGAGATGAAGGATTTGGGAGAGCTGCGCTATTTCTTGGGCATTGAGGTGATTAGATCACCAAGTGGGATACAACTCTTGCAGAGGCAGTATGGATTGGACATGCTATCCAAATATGGGATGACAGGCTGTAAGCCTATTTCAGTTCCTTTGGAGCAGAATGTGAAGCTGATCACAGATGCAGGTGAGCTTCTAGAAGACCCTACTATGTACAGACGCATAGTAGGAAGTTTGATTTATATGACTATTACCAGGCCAGATTTGAGCTATGCTATTGGATTGGTAAGTCATTTTATGCAGGCTCCAAGGAAACCACATTTGGATGCGGCTAGACGCATACTCAGGTATGTGAAGTCCACATTGCAGTATGGACTATTTTATGAGACTGGGGTTCAGATACAGTTGCATGGATACACTGATGCTGATTGGGCTGGTAGTATTTCTGATAGACGATCTACCAGTGGATATGTGTTCTCTTTTGGGAGTGCTGCAGTCACTTGGAGCAACAAGAAACAGCCTACAGTTGCCTTATCGAGCACAGAGGCTGAGTACAGGGGTGCAGCAATGGCTACATGTGAGGTAGCTTGGTTGCATAAGCTACTTTATGATATGCATCAGCCCTATAGATGGGCCAGTTGTCATTTATTGTGACAACATGAGTAGTATACACTTGGCAAATAACCCAGTCTATCATGCTAGAACAAAGCACATTGAGGTGCATTATCACTATGTGCGAGAGAGGGTATTACTAGGTCTTATTGATCTAGTTTATGTCAGCACAGAGGATTAGGTAGCTGACATATTCACGAAGGCATTGGGCGCAGAGAAGCTGCACAAGTTCAGAGACCTGCTTGGTGTGCAGGAATTGGGATTGAGCTCGAGGGGGAGTGTTGAGATATCGAGCTTCACTCGTGATACGCTAGGGTGACCGTTGTGCATTTATGTCACCGACTTGTCAGTTGCAGACGCGGTTGGTACACCGCCCATGAATATTAGCTACATGACAGCTATCCTTATCTACTCTAGTTTGTGGCTCAGTTAGTATGCCACCTTAGTTAGTGGAGTTTGGTTTAAGACCCATATATAGGGTTCTTCTATTTCTTTGTATGAGAGTTCTTTTGGCTTACACAACTAAGAAGAGGAAAACTGTTTTCAACCTCCACCTCTGTGTGTATTCCCCCATTGTGCAAGCAAGAAAGCTACAAGTGAGACTCCTTCCTTCTCTCCCACAATCTTGACAAAAGGAGGCATGGGATACTTTGTCAAAAATGTATAGCACAAATACGCAAGCTAGGAAAATGCAGCTCAAGCAAGAGTTGCACAATGTGCAAAGAGAAAATATGAGCATCAATGACTACCACATGAAGGTGAAGAAGATTGCAGATACACTTGCTGCCATTGGATCGCCAGTGGAAGATGATGATTTAGTTTTTGTGACCTTGGATGGTCTAAGAAAGGATTATGCACAGTTCCGAACATCCATTCCCGTCCGTGAAAGATTTCCTGATTTTGAGGAGTTGATTGCTCTTCTAATTTCTGAGGAGCAGAGAAATGGTGGTGCATCTTCTTCAGGAGGAACTTCAAAAGAAGCTGTCTTCTACTCAAATGCTGGAACGTGGTAACTCTAGAGGCAGGGGGAGACAAAGAGGTCGTGGTGGATGGCAAAGAGGCCAAAATGCAAACAGCAATGTTGAATGCCACTACTGTGGTAAATGGGTCATATGGCTAAAGACTACTATAAAAAGCAGAATGACATCATGAATGGAAAATTGCAACAAGGGAATTATGCATCTTCTAGTAGACAAGGTGATGACAAAAATGAGCATTTTTTTATGGTGCAGCATATGACCAATTCTGTGACAAGTGCAGAAGAAAGAAACGATGTATGATATGTTGACTCAGGTGCATCAAACCACATGACAGGTCATGCAGAATGGATGCAGGATGCAAGGAAAATGGAAAAACCAGGATTTGTGGAGATTGGTGATGATACTGGACATCCTATTGTGCAGATTGGAAAAACTCCTTTGTCTATGCAGGATGGGAAAAAGAAATACCTGTCCGATGTATTTAATGTCCCAAGTATCACCAAGAATCTGGTTTTTGTTGGTCAAATGGTTGAGCAGGGCTTGCAGGCCAGATTTAATTCTCATGGATGCTTTGTTGAGGATATGAAAAATAAAGGTCACTTGATAGCAAAAGGAAAGAAGAAGGGCAGAATGTTTACGTTGGATGCAGACATGCCTGAATTGAGTGCAGAAATGTTTGCACATGGGACCTGTGTAGTTGCAGATATTGATATCTGGCATAAACGCATTGGTCATGTTAATGTACAACGACTTAAATCAATGCAAGCCCAAAATATTGTTGCAGGATTGCCTAAATTCAAGGTTGCAGAAATGCATAAGGTATGTGAAGCTTGTCAGTTTGGAAAACAGGCAAGGAAACCATTTCTTAGACATGTTCAAGAGAGTAAGAAGCCATTGGAATTAATCCACTCTGATGTGTGGACTACTAAAGCTGCATCTCTTGGAGACTGTCATTATTTTGTCACTTTTATTGATGACTGTAGCAGAAAAGTTTGGGTGTACTTTATGAAAAAGAAAAGTGAAAATTTTGGGCATTTCAAAACTCTTAAAGCTATGGTTAAAAAAGAAACAGGCCTGCAAATAAAATACCTAAGGTCAGATGGAGGGGGAGAGTACCTCTCAAATGAGTTTGCAAGGTTCCTGCAGGAGCATGGCATAAATCAGCAATATTCATTCAGTCATACCTCACAACAAAATGGAATTGCATAAAGAAAAAACAGGCATATTGGAGAGGTATCTCGTGCCATGCTCAATGAAAAAGACTTGCCAGATTTTTACAGGGCTGAAGCAGTTGCTACAGCAGTCTACATAATGAACAGGACTCCCACTGTAGCAATACATGGCATGACTCCAGAGGAGAGGTATACTGGTAGAAAACTAGATATTTCTCATTTGAATTTTTTTTGTTGTATTGCCTATGTTCATGTGCCAGATGAGTTGAGATCCAAGTTGGATCCAAAAGTTGAGAAGTGTATCTTTATTGGTTACTCTCCGCAGCACAAAGGGTATAGATGCTATAACCCTTCTACTCGTAAATTTACAGTGAGCAAAGATGTTGTTTTTGATGAGATGAGTAGCTAGTATAAACCAGTAAATGTGATTGATGATGTAGATGCACATAATGGTAATGCTGCACAGAATTCATAGCAGCAGTCACAAAATATTAGTGGACCTGGAGCGTCCTGTAGCAGTGGTTCACATTCTTCGCCATGGACAGGCAGATTGAGATCAGGAGAATCTTCTCAAAGCAATGCATATAGTGGTATGTAGGTATCACGAAAAGGAAAAGAGAAGGTAGATCAGCCCATGTTTGATGTGAATGCAGGTCACTCTTATGTGGATGGTGAATCCAATGGCTTAGAACAGAGCATTGATGGTGAGTTGGGTATTTCTTCTATTGTTACACCTAGAGTAAGGAAGACCAGGGATGTTTTGAGAGCACCTGGGAGTGAACCTACTTTGTGCAGGTCTACCAGAGCTAGGTATCTTGTGGATAGGCTGAAATATGATGGATTTACAGCCATTCACTATGCCTATATGGTCAAAGTGATACAAGAACCAGAACCCACTTCTTTTGAGCAAGCCATGGGAAAAGAAAAATGGGAGAAAGCCATGGATGAAGAAATGGATGCCTTGGAAGCAAATGCTACGTGGTAATTGGTATCTTTGCCTAAAGATAAGAATGCAATTGGTTGTAAGTGGGTTTACAAGGTAAAGCACAATGCAGATGGTTCTGTGAACAGATACAAGGCAAGATTAGTAGTCAAGGGGTATGCACAAACATATGGGATTGATTATGAAGAAACATTCAATCCGGTTGCAAGGATGGCAACCGTAAGAGCAGCCATTGCTATGGCTGCATCAAAAGGAATGGTCTTTACATCAGATGGATGTAAAGAATGCCTTCTTGCATGGTGATTTGCAAGAAGAGATATATATGGAGCAGCCACTAGGTTATGTGCATGCTGTTCATCTTGAGATTGTTTGCAGGTTGAAGAAAGCCTTGTATGGCTTGAAGCAAGCACCTAGAGCATGGTCTAACAAGATAGGATAGTATCTTGTCACTATTGGCTTTCAGATTTTCAAGGCAGATTTCTCACTTTATGTGAGAAAAACAGAGAAATGTATTATGGTGCTTGTCATTTATGTTGATGATTTGATTATCACATGTGATAGTGATGAAGATATCCTTCATGTGAAAATGCTATTGAAGTAGAAGTTTGAGATGAAGGATTTGGGAGAGCTGCATTATTTCTTGGGCATTGAGGTGATTAGATCACCAATTGGGATATGGCTCTTGTAGAGGCAATATGGATTGGACATGCTGTCCAAATATGGGATGACAGGCTGTAAGCCTATTTCAGTTCCTTTGGAGCAAAATGTGAAGCTGAGCACAGATGTAGGTGAGCTTCTGGAAGACCCTACTATGTACAGACGCATAGTAGGAAGTTTGATTTATATGACTATTACCAGGCCAGATTTGAGCTATGCTGTTGGATTGGTAAGTCAGTTTATGCAGGCTCCAAGGAAAGCGCATTTGGATGCGACTAGACGCATACTCAGGTATGTGAAGTCCACATTGCAGTATGGACTACTTTATGAGACTGGGGTTCAGATACAGTTGCATGGATACACTGATGCTGATTGGGTTGGTAGTATTTTCGATAGACAATCTACTAGTGGATATGCGTTCTCTTTTGGGAGTGTTGCAGTCACTTGGAGCAGCAAGAAACAGCCTACAGTTGCCTTGTGGAGCATAGAGGCTGAGTACAAGGGCGCAGCAATGGCTGCATGTGAGGTAGCTTGGTTGCATAAGCTACTTTATGATATGCATCAGCCTCCTATAGATGGGCCAGTTGTCATTTATTGTGACAAAATGAGTAGTATACACTTGGAAAATAACCCAGTCTATCATGCTAGAACAAAGCACATTGAGGTGCATTATCACTATGTGCTGGAGAGGGTTTTACTAGGTCTTATTGATCTAGTTTATGTCAACACAGAGGATCAGGTAGCCGACATATTTACGAAGGCATTGGGCGCAGAGAAGCTGCGCAAGTTTAGAGACCTGCTTGGTGTGCAGGAATTGGGATTGAGCTCGAGGGGAAGTGTTAAGATATCGAGCTCTACTCGTGATATGCCAGGGTGACCGTTGTGCATTTATGTCACCGACTTGTCAATTGCAGATGCGGTTGGTACACCACCCATGAATAATAGCTAGATGACAGCTATCCTTATCTACTCTAGTTCGTGGCTCAGTTAGTATGCCACCTTAGTTAGTTAAGTTTGGTTTGAGACCCATATATAGGGTTCTTCTATTTCTATGTACTAGATTTATTTTGGCTTACACAAACTAAGAAGAGGAAAACTGTTTTCAGCCTCCACCTTTGTGTGTATTCCCCCATTGTGCAAGCAAGAAAGCTACAAGTGAGACTCCTTCCTTCTCTCCCACAATCTTGACATTCATGGCCAATTAAATAAGGGTCCATGCTTAGCTTGGAAGAAAGGAAGGACTATGTGTCCTTAATTCAGGAATTTCGCGACATCTTTGCTTGGAGCTGAGAGATATTCCTCCTAGCTTTGGCTATTCATACAATTCCTTTAAAGGAAGATACTTGCCCTGTGCAACAAAAAGTGAGGCATATGCCTTTTGAATTAAGGGACGAGCTATTCAAAGAATTGACGGAAAGCTGGCATGATATTTTTGGTTCAACATACAAAGTGGTGTTTGCCAATTGTTATCTCACGAAGAAGAAGAACAATTAGATTCGGCTTTGCGTAGACTTTAGAGAGCTTAATAAGTAGACGGTTAAGGACTACTATCCATTGCCATTTATTAATCAGATTTTGGATCAATTAGTGGATAGGGAAATCTATTCGTTTATGGATTGCTTTGTTGGATACAAACAAATTGTTATTGCAGAGGAAAACAAGCAACGTTTATCATTTTCTTTGATACTTTTGCATATCATTTGATGGCCTTTGGCCTATGCAATGCGCATGGTTCTTGGCAACGAACAATTGATAAAACTTTTGGTGATATCTCCCCTAAGGAGTTAAAAGTGTTTATTGATGACCTAGGGGCACCCACCATAAGGGAAAGACAACTGATAATTCTAAGGAAATGTTTTTAGTGTTGTAGATAGTTATGCATTGCTCTTAATCCATAGAAGTGCATCTTTGAGGTTTCCTATGGGTTGTTACTGGGCCAAGTAGTTAGTTCAATTGGTATTGCAATTGACCCTAAAAGATAAAGGTTATAGTCACTATGAGACCACCACATACTCCAAAAGAGGTGCACAACTTTCTATCATCAATGGGATATTATCAATGATTTATCAATGCACTAGCAAAAAGAGTGTTTCCATTGACAAATCTCCTATCTTTTAACTATCTGTTTGAGTGGAATGAAGCCTGTCAAGTATCTTTTGAGGATGTGAAGTAGGAACTAGCAAAAGCGCCAATTCTGAAAGCACCCAAAAGAGATGAAGTTTTCTATATCTTTTCAACAGCCCCACAATGCATCCTATCAGCTATAACTGTTTAGCCCAAATTTGGAAAGAGAAAGTCAATTATACTTACATGGACAAATTGTGCCTTGGAATGGTCTTTGCGATGAAGAAATTTAGGCATTATATTCTCTATGAAAAGATAGTATTCTTTACAAAGGTGGAAGGCCTTAGATTGTTGTTGAAAAAGTTGTAGCCACTTGACCGTTTAGTAAAGTGGTTAATCACTTTGCAAGAGTTCGATTATGAGATTAGGAGTAAGCTACCAAAGCTGCAGGGTATTATGGAATGTCTTGTGGATTTCAAGGAGCCAAAGGAAATTCTGGCTGAAGGAAGTGATATTGAAGGTTTGTTTATTCAATATTGACACAGCTTCCATCCCATCCTGGTATGTAGCTATAACACATTATTTATCTACATGAAGATTTTGGATTGCTCTATCAAAGTCTGAAAAGAGGAAGATTAAGCAACAAGGATTACACTTTTTGATTATAGCGGGTGTCTTGTACCGGAGAGGAGTAGATGATATCTATTGCCATTGTGTAGTACCTGATGAGGTACCATTCATTCTTGAAGGGTGCAATGATTCAGCATGTGGGGGACATTTTATTGGATGGATTACCGCCTAGAAAGCTCTCCATGCTAGATATTGGTGGCCATCGATTTTCCAAGATGCTTTCAGCTATGTTAAGCATTGTGATGTCTGGCAAAGACAAGATGTGAGAGAAAATCATAAGCGAACTCTAAACCCTATTTTGGTTACGTTAACCTTTGAGAAATAGGGTATCGATTTTGTGCAACTAATATACCCTTCCTCGACTACGTGCAAGTAGTATATTATTGTAACCATGGAATACTTTACAAAGTGGGGACTAAAGCTCGAGCAATGGTGAAGGATAATGCTAAGGAGATGGCCAGTTTCATTATGGAGCAAACTGTTTTCTGTCTTGATCCACTGAAGGAAATTGTGTGTGATCGAGGGACACACTTCTTGAATAAGGTTATCGTAGCCTTGACGGAAGCTTTGAAGATTAAGCACAACAAGACTACCCCATATAATCCTCAAGCTAATGGTTAGGTTGAGAGTATAAATAAATAGTTGGTGGGAATCTTATCCAAGGTAGTATCGGAAAGCAAGTGTGATTGGGATAAGAAATTGTATGTGGAAGTGTAGGCTTACAACACGGCATTCAAGAGAGCTACATGCCACACCCCCTTCAAGCTAGTGTATGGAGAAGAGTACATTTTACCATTAGAAATAGAGTTGCCCACTGTGCGATTTGCTCTCAATCATTCATTGGGAGAGGCAGAAGCGTTATAAAAAATATATAATTCTCTTGCACATCTTGATGAAATTTGGTTGTAGGCTTTACTACATCAAGAGGTAGAGAAGCAGAGAATGAAAGCCCTTCATGACCTTCAGGGCAAGAAATATAAATTTGGGAAAGGTCAATTGGTGTTGTATTATGATGCTCGTCATGAGCTATTCCCTAGTAAATTGGAACCCAAGTGGGATGAACCATACAAGATTTTACATTTAGGAAAAAATGGCTCTACATCCCTTCTAGCATATTTATAGGGGGTAGAGTTTAAGAATAAAGATAATTTTAATAAGCTGAAGCCTTATTACGTGTGAGGGCTGGCGTTGGGCTTGGTTCCTATGCAAGTCCTTCAGGATTCAACTTTAATTTGTAGTAGGTAGCAAGATGAGTGGATGGGATGAATCATTCCCTACCTTAAGCATCCATATCTAGAGAAACATTACCACCAAGTTTGAGTGATCTGGTGGAGTAAAGGTTATCAGGTTATTGAGTGGCAAGATAGATCTTTTACGTAGGAGATTACGGTCTACTGCCACCATTGTCAATGAATTCTGACTAGCATTCCTATCGAGTTCAATGAGGAATGAGGGATTGTACTTGTTATACATACTCCCTCTTGGCTTGATTTTGCTTATCAAAAGTATGAGTGAGTGGATTAGTATGGTGTGGCCTGTCATTGAAGACTAGGTCTATACTTTGTATTTTGAGGGAGCTTCTAGAGGGCTCGTTAACCATGTGAGCATTGATGTGGTCATTAAAGACCCTTGACATAGGGTTGTCATAAAAATGGGAGTTTATTTAGGACCCTCTTTTACTAATAATATGGAAAAATACAAGGCTTTGATCATGGGACTCAACGTAGCTTGATGTTGTGGTATCTGTCGATTATTGGTTTAAGGAGACGCAATTAGTGATCAATCAGTTGAATGGGACCTACAGTGTGTGGGATCACATCTTATAGATAAACCATCATGCAGCCTTGGATATGTTGCATATCTTTGAGACAGTGACTTGTCAACTAGTTCCTCGATAGTGGAATCGCTTTGCGGATTCCCTTGCTAACTATGCTTTCGTTGAAGATGTATTTTTCAATTGTGGTCCAGGGGAGCCCTTACAACTACCTTCTAACATTATCCCTAGACTACTTTGGGGCCTTCTTGCTGACATGTCCTATTTTGGTCATTGATGGTTAGTTTGGGTTATGAGTCAAGTAGCCAGTGAGCACCTTCCTACTCTGTCATTGTAATATTCCCCCGCCTGCTCTGCATAGGAACCACCCCCCAACAAATAAAAATTAATTGAATTTTTTTAATCCTCCCCCCCCCTACCGTCGCCGAACAGGTGGCGGGGGGGAGGAAGGAGAAGACGCCAATGATGACGTGGGGGAGGTATCTGGTGGGGAAGACAAGGGAGGTGACAACAAAGCAAAGGAATATGATGGCAATGGAGAGGAGGGGAGGCCACATGGCCTGCCACTCCCTAGGCCACCTCTGCAAACTGCCACAATGCATCTGTGTGAGTGGTGGAGGCACCACCACTCCACCTTCTCCCCATGTCCCCCCCTCCCATCGTAAACAAAAGGGAGGAACAAAGAGGCCTTGATGCCCAGGCACACTGAAGGAAGAGAGAGACAGAGAGAGAGAGGGAGAGAGACTCTTTGAAGGATCTCCTTCTCTTCCCCTCCTTAGAGGGTGGCCACATGTATTTATCTTTCCCACAAAATTATCCTCCACCACAGCTTAATTTTCTCCCCAAATTGGCCCTTGTTAATGAGTAAAAGGTGCTAAAGTCTTGTGCGAATTGCGTCAAAAGGAGATGAAGATTGAGGATGACCCCCAAGCAAAAAATATCACACATAGATGGCGATCCCTCAACAAGCAATGAAGCTTCGGGCAAGAACATCACTACCAATCCAACTGTGATACTGCTTGTAAGTAATGAATTTCCAAATTAATAAGATGCTTGCTTTGATTCCCGCATGAGATACATTAGGCTCCGTACTATGACGTGCTAGAATAGGTCATTGAAAATGATAAATCTCATCTCAAATTATTCGAAGAGGAAGTTTGCGAAGTGCTTGTATTAAGGGAAGTTAATTGCACCTAGTTGCTATGTGATGAATCCATGCATAGCATAAGTAGCATATAAGATCCTAAAGTATTAAGCATCGATTAGTCTTCACCTAGGACAATATTGTTTAAGGTTCGCAAGGTTACCCTAAGGGTTGCGCACATAGACAGTACATGCATGGGAAATATTATATGAAACTTACATCGATGGTACACGAATTGATCTTGCATTAAAGTCTTGCATCCATCCTACGAAGGTTTTGAATAAAATAACAATCAAGGAGTTATCTTGTGCTGCCAAACCATGAGTTGATTACAACGCGCACAATAATTCAGGGATTATTTCACATTGGAAGATAGTCTTGCATCGTTACAAATTGTCTCACAATGGGGAAAGGAAGATAAAGACTGGTTAAAATTCTACTTAGTATTGCTCTTTGATCCCAAGGGGAAGAATAACTATACGATGGGAAGTTTATCGCAACTATTCTTGCAATGTTTGGAAAAGAATACCATTGCTTTTGTTGGTTGATCAAACAATGTCCTAAATGCTTTTGCATTAACTGATTGTTGGATTGTGGTTTGGATGATTATTTCAAGTGCTTGTGATTGATGGTAAATGCATGGCAAAGGTATGTGATGACAAGTTGCCATGGGGATGAAGGAATTTTTTTTGAAATATGATATTAGGGTTGATTGCCTTGTTTGTGCTTGATTCCTAAATGAATTAATTAAGGAAATGATATTTTGTACAAGTGGATCATCTCCAAGATCGCATCGCAAATTAACCCAAGAAGGGCACTACTCGATTCACAAGCCAAAGGTTGAGTGGTGAAAAGGCCAACCACGGAAATTGTCTTTTACTCCTAGGCCACTTGTGGGTCAGGTGGAGCTCTGGATACCCCTTGCCTAGTCCGGAACGGAGTTGAAGACTACTGCGAGTCCAATGTCTATGGCATTGGAAGATCCTATTCTAGATAATGGATGGAAATTATGGTGCATGTGATTTTGACCGGGTAGTTTTGCAAGGTAGAAGGGATACAAAATTTCTCCTGTATGAGCAGGAGACAAAGATTAACGTGAAGATAAGTTAAGGAATTTGTTTGAACTTGTTTGTCAAAGGATTGCTTGCTATGTATTCGTGTTTGTGCCATAAATTACGCAAATGAACCTTGTTCCCTAAAAGGCTTAATTAAGGAAGCTGATCTTAAATGTCACTCATATATGTGATAGGAGCTAATTAGAAAACTAAAGCTATCAAAGGAAGCGGGTGGGCGGAACCCCCGATGGGTTTGTCCTATGGTAGGGTGGTCCTAGAGAGCTGGGAGGCTTCTCACAAGGTTTTATCGTCATTCGACCTTTAGGTATTGTTAAGTTAGAACCCGATCCATGTTGTTTTAGGGGACCGAAATGAGACTATACCCTAGAGGCAAAGAGGTTGAATGGTGCATCCCTCTCATTTCCCATTCTCTTTGAACCAAGTGCGGCATGGGTCTACTTCGACTTGGGTATCTGCGTAAAGTAGGATGTCTAGGAACCTAACTCTAGAATGTTGTCAGGAGACCTTGACCATTAGGGACCCAAGTTTTAGGTCGATCCTAGTGGGTTCGGCTGTGAACATTCCGTTGCAAGGAAGACTCAAGAAACCCTAAGCAACAAACCCCGTAATATTCCATGGGAGTGTCTAGGCAGTGTCACTTAGATTCGTCTCTCGATGGACTGCTAAAAATGTGCCCGGATAGTTGATAGGCGGGCACATTACAGTCATGGATGCATATGATTGTGAATCATCATATTTGTCAAACATCCCTTGCTATCTATGCAAAGGGTTAGCTAATAACCTGATGCACTTAGTGTAGGGTCTGAGGAGCCCTTATCCTTGGTTGGTTTTGTGCCATCGTAGAGTTATGTTAGGATGACCAAGGGTTTGTTTCAGTAGTACGCTGTTGAATGGTAGTAAAGTGTTTCATCTCATAAGGCCAAGAGGGCCGTTTCTGTAGGGTTCTAATGTTTCATTTCATAAGGCCGAGAGGACTGATCTGTTGGTTGTGAATTGTTATATTCCTTTAAGCCAAGAGGGACATGTGTATGTTTGGTGCAGGTATATTTAATGGTTTTCTATTTTAGTGATTGCATCACACATGTTTGACAAAGCACCTGGAGGGAGCCTTTGTTGCGGGGGAGCTTCTTATGGCCATTCAAAGTGGTATTATCACATTTTCGAGTTTTTCCCTTAAGTTGATAATGTTATATGTGTATGTGGGGGTTATTCTCTTTTCATTGTTGGGGACTGGCAATCAAGCCATGAAGTCCTAGGGTTTGGTTAGGTGTATATGGGGAAGATTCAAGTAGTTGTCTACCTCCTGTTAAAACATTGTTAGGCATTGAAAAACATGTTTTAAAAGGCACTCGTAGTGACCCCATTCTCCTAGTCTGCTAGGCAACTATTCTAAGATTCCTTGCTAGGGTGAGGCAATTAGAGAAGCTTGCCGAAGTATACAAAAGAGAAAGTTATGAATATATCTACAGATAAAATTACAGAGGTGTGTACAAAGGGGTTCTAACCCCTCACCTAGAAAAGAAAAGGAAGGAAAATCCTAAAAGCAGCTGATTATCACCTTGCGGAGGCCTGGTAGATTACTAGGGATGAGTCAGACCCGGGGGGGAGGGGGTAGTAGCTAGCTGAAATAAAGAAATTAGGAAGGTTGGAGCGAAAACAAAAGTGAGTGAAATAAAAAAAGATTAAGTGTCACCTCGTGAGAAGCTTGGTAGGTTCTTGGATACCGAGTCAGGACCTGAGGCTAATCCCCTATTCTCCTTAGTTCACTCTACACTCAGCTCCCTCCTTTTTACATGCCCGAGTATGGAAATTTTGAAGGAAAATGTGCTAAAAGACAATATATAATGACCAGGCTATAGGAGTCCTCACCTAGTAGGAGTTCGTGGTCCAGTTGTTCTAAGTTGGGTAGGTAGTTCAGGCCACCACTAGGATGACCTCTTGGATGGTTCCAACCAGTTCGTGTTGGAGCAATTGGTTAGCGACTCACTCTGGATGTCTGTCAAATTATGCTGGGCCTATCCCTTGCCAATTTTCTTGCCTTGGTTTTGTTAGGGGGTAGGTGAGAGTTGGTATTGTGCTTTGTTGCATATATTTTTTGTGGTAGCTTGATGCTTTATTTGATTGTTGTTTGTGTAGATGAGTTCATGGGATTTGATAGGCTATGTCGCCCTATCCCGTGGTCGCCAATGAGAGTGGATTTTAAATTCTATTTTTGAAGTGGAAAAAAGCCCGAGAGGCCATAAAAGGCCAAATTTTCATGCAAAATGAAATGGTTACAGATCAATGAGCTTGAATTTTCTTGGATGGAGTTTGTTGCTAGGAACCCAATGTAAGTCGATTAGAGTCCATTTGACCCCCCATTTAATCCCTACAAGGTTTCATGTTATGAAGCAGCTACATTATCTAGAAGCCAAAAAGTGCATCATGGTAGCCACATTTATAGATTTCGACATCACGAAGTCATCTGTCTAGACGGATCTCAAATCCAAGAGGATTTTCCCCCTCAAAAGCAGAAAAACCACTTCAACAGAATTGTGAACACAACAAAGTGAACCACTTTTTTAAAAAAACAAGCTTTATGAACCAAAAGTTACATCTTCTCAAAATGTGTGTGTGCGTGGGGGGGGGGAGTAAGGGCCAAACACTGTTTTTTTTAGCGCCCCCAAATTCCTCATTTTTTATGATTTTTGATACTGTAACCATCAAGGGAATGATCTTGGTTGTGAGATCCACCATTTTCTCGCTTCTTATCGCCACAAAGATAATTAATTTTGATGCAATAAACAAAGAGATCCGATTTGAGATTTTCTCTCTCCTCTCTCCTCTTGTGGACTATTCTTATGGATCAATGTAAAAGAGAGGGGGATGGGCTGTTGAGATGGATGTTTTTGGTCAAACGATGATGCGAGAGTGAAGAGACATGTGAATTCGAGTTGGAAAAATTGTCAATGACTGTGAAAGAGCGTCAGCGGGTCTCCAATGTCGAAAAGCGCACGTCATAATGAGTGGTTTTATGAGAAAAATGTAGATTTTACTGTTTTATGATGAATTCTTGTTTGAAATGGTTAGCTATGCTTGGATTTGTTGGCCAATCCTTTGTTTGATCGGTTATGTTGAAAGAATCATAAAGAAGCAATCGGATAATAATTCTATGTAGAATACGCAAAACCTGAGACTAGGTGATTTAAGAGAAAATATGCAGTTTTTGGGTTTTTGTTGTGCATTTGCTATTCACGTTGAATGAAACATGATTAGAAAATCATTTTTATATAAGAGTAATTAATGTACACCTAAAAATTAGTAAACATATATAATTTTCTATAATAAATAGAAAAAATAAAGAAAAATGGAGAAAATTAGGTTTTTCACATCATAAATATAAGGAAAAATAAGATGTATGTTTGTGGACATATGAGAGCTGAAGCATGAGGTTTAGCCTCAATTTAATTATATTTCTTTATTAGAGTGAGTTTTTATTACTTTCAATAAAGAAAAATACATAAAAACCATGCTTTACACCTATTAACACATGCAAAATTTTAAACGATAGGGAGTGGGGGGATTGTTGAGTGACAAAGTACATTATATGCTAATGTTTCATGATGCATATCATATAGAGTTCACGGTTGTTTAAAACTTAAAGGGACTAGTAGCACGAGGAAGCTCCGTGCTAGGCCCTAAGCAACAAAGCATGATCATAGAAAAAGAAAATCATGAAAAGAATTGTCTTCGCACTTGCACGCTGCTGATTTTCAATGGTTAAATTTGTTTGAGTATGATGGTCATATTCACACTTGCATTGATACACCACATGGTATTATATCCTGGATGCATAACACCTGTTTATATGAGTGATGACCCGACGTTGAGAGTGTGAGGTATCATAAGCTGTAAGGCTAGATATTCGGTTCCTTGAGAGTTATTTGGTGAGGTTTATATATCATCTCCTGGATCGTTTATTAAAAGAGTGGACTTTGTTTCAAAAGTGTTTTATGTGCACAACGCATCTTGGGGCCAATCCCTGAGAGGTGTAGGAGAGCCCTAGTGGAGCCGCGGTGATCAAGCGAGGGGTGCTCCTTGTGTGTGTGCTACATGGTGTATAACACCAACATGTTTAGGGACTCCTTGTGGAGGAGTGGGGAAAGAATTATTAGTTGGACTACAATATTGTACAAATGCAAAGCTCATAGATGCTCCTAGTCACAAGGCCGTGTGGGGTGGTTTTAGGTGAGTGGTAGAGGCCCAGGTAGAGCCTTAGAGCCAGTGGCAGGGCCATTTTAGGTTTTGATAGTAAAGATTCTTGATTTTGTGCGATGCATCGAGTTTTTAGGTTTGTAGAAAAAATAAATTGATGTTGTGAGAAAGGTATAAAGTTTCAAGGCCTTTTGATAATACCTTCTAGGCAACAATCAAGTGCTACATCGCACTTGACTATACTCGAGTGCATGATTAGAGAAGAGAGGAAGGCTTGAGCTAAGCACCACTAGAGTGAGAATTTAAAAAGAAAAATAGATACCTTTTAAAAGAAGGTCTTTAATTTATGTAAACATGCATTGAGAAAAAGAGAATGTTGCAATGACTCACCTAGAGAGGAGATAATCACTTTCTTAGGAGAATAACTTAACATCTTGATAGTTGAAAATGATCAAAAGGATATCTTTAGATTTGGTTTCTAGTGTGGCCCATCAAAGCTAGAGCCACTCAAGGTAAAGAGAGGAGGCACTTAAGTCATGTGACTTTGGAGTGGGTGACACCATAATTACTTAAGTCACTATAAGAGATTAGGCCCATAGATGGCCACATTGACACATTTTTTGGACTTTAAAAAAAGCTTACATGCATGTCCACACTTAAACCCACACTAGAAGTCATGTTTATTTATAAAGTTATAAGTGAGATATTTTATGCATTTTTAAATACGACTAGTTTACAAACAAATATTTAAACACTTCGTCTATGAATTCCATGCATCTTTTCATGCAAGAGTAAATGTGCTAAATGCTAACCAGAAAAACTAGGAAGTTATAGATTTTATACCTCTGTCTCCAACTACAACTCTATAGCTAGTAGCTCTTTGGTCCCCCCTGCTTTCTTTTATTGTGTTTTTATGGGGTACTATTTTTAGATTCAAATCTAGACACAATAAAAAAATATTTAAGAGACACGTACAACAATAATTATAGGAGACTCAAGTTGAGAACCAAGTGGTTTTTTTAAATTCTTAAATTGTATATTCATAAGAATAAAAATTATTTGGAATCATATCAGACTTTGCTACTTAGAAGTTTTACAGAGTATATGAAGATAATGCTACAAAATGCATGGCAAGTTGCCACATTTAGCTCACCTTGAAAAAAATGAGATATGATGGAGCCAAAAAGTATATGAGAAATCCTAAAATGTGTCCACCAATATTTGTTTAACTATTATTAATAAATGAAGAGCCTTCATCACTATCTATAGGATAAGGATGATTCACAAGAAATTGTGTGACTTCTCTGAATATGTTCAGATCTAACTCCCATACATAACAAAAATGATGCATGTACATATTGTCTTGGGGTAACTACACCTCAATATCTAGACTAGCAACATCAGCATCCATAGAATCTTGTAGTGCTTTATCTAGAAAAGTTGTAACTCCTTGGGTCCAATTCATAGCATCTTCATATGCCACCCTAGTCTTTTCCCTTGCTCCTCTAACTTTCTCTTAAAAATGAAAGCTTGCATCTCATATTATGTCCATCAAGTAACATTCTTCATTATAGGTACACCCATGGATGATGGGGAATGGAACCTAATAGTAGCAAACCTTAGATTTTGCATTGCATCAATGTATATGAAATAATATCAAAGCATGATTTGCATATAACCAACAAGATATCTATGCACTCTGATAGCTCAAAACTTTTATAGTTTTAAAAATGATTTAATTAAGTTCAAATAACCATTTACATAAGATCCTAAAGAAAAACACTAGACAAAAATATAAGCTAGGTGCATGTGTTACTTGTTTGTATGTACCATAACTACGAAAAAGACTTCAATCCCCACATTTTTCCAATCTTAGTAAGCATTGAACATGGGAAAAAGCTTTGGTTCTCACATTTCTCTAATCTCATGAAGCTTTCAAGGATGAATCTCTAAGGAAAATATGGCTTGCATGTGTGATAAACCTAGTTGGATTGGTCAATGTAAAATATATTTTCTCAAAAAATCGGTAAATGTCCAATTCATCAAAGGGATCTTCTAGCATTCTCATTGGCTTCTCCATGAAAACTTCATGAGACTGAAGAAATATGGCAAGTACAAGTCTTTTCCTTCGTTTTGTTGATTTTTGGATTGATACCAACTTCCTCTATTCTTTTTGGCATATTCACATCTTTTGTATCATTATTTTATGTCAGTACCTTAAAACCTAGACATTTGACATTCTCTGACATGAATTATTTCTATACTAATGAAACACATATAAGAATCATCAATGCTTAAATGCACATGAATTATGCTACAAAATAATAGCATGTATGGTAAATTGCACATGAATTATGATGTAAAAAACATTATACATGTTGAAGTACACACGAAGTAGTGCTATTTTGATAAGAAATAGATAACCAAGGATCCAAATACCAAAACAACAAACAAATCTCTAACATCCAAAATAAACTTATGAAAACTATAGATTCTTAAGATATTAGAAATAAAGCGAACTTGAAATATTCTGAGAAGAGATTTCTCTCTATGCTAAGAAGGATCCCAAATCTTTGATACAAGCACTAGCACTAGTAGCACCCTAAACTAAATTGATGAACTAGATGGATCTGAGAAGAAGAAGCTAAAATTGATCAATAGGTGATGTAGATAGCAAAGCAAACATCTAGAACCCTAAACATTAGAGGAAACAAAGATTGTTGTTGATGCATTAAAGGATGCATATGTAGAATCATTTACAAAAAGCATTAGACAAATCATTCGTAGAAAAGTTTGATTAGACAACAACAAAGCAAACAAAGGAGCTTGTACATTTAAGAACATACAAAAACATTTATAGTAATTTTAAAAAAACATTTGCACAAAAGTTTCATCCAACATTTACGCACATGTGAGAAAAATATTTATAGAGTCATTCAACAATACGTTTACAATGATGCTTAATCCCACATTCAATAGAGCTTTTACAATCATTAACATAGGTCACCCTTTATGCAAGCATATAGCAATACAAATTAATAACCCTAAACAACAAATAGCACCATGGATCTAAATCATTCAAGAAAAACAAACAAGGTGTAAATCACCAAAATAAATGTATACAAAACATAAATTCTAAAGAGAATGGAAGCGCAGTGAATCTTGGATATTCTGATAAGAGACATCTATCTAGGACCTTAAGTATGAGCTCCAACACCTTGGATTAAATCCATTTCCCTCTCCCTCTGCCTATTTGCTTTCAACTTGCCCCAATTTTTTTTCTTTTTTGACTTCTTGAAATGCCTACTTTTTAGGTGAGGTATTTAAATTGCATTGCACATGTAATAAGGCATGAAAATTTTGCTTTAAATCCATGTGTCAATTGGTGCTAAAAGGGGTCTTTGGCAATCTAGTTATTCCCCCAATTTAAATTGTGTTTTACTTGTAGATTTAAACATGCCTAATTAAGGTTGTCTAGCTTTTGTATCTCTCTTTCCATTCTCTTGTAACTCAAAAGCACTCAAATACTCACCTTGAAATCACTCTAAGTCAAGCACTATGCTAGACATCACTTATGAGTGACTTGCTTTTGAAAAATGAGTTGTTGTGAAGCATTTGAAGCTCAATCAAAAGGCACCTAAGTACAATACGAAGAAAGGACTCGAGTTTTTATTTAAAAACCACTCACATTGAGTTCTTATTAACAAAGAACTCCACCAGCAATTGAAAGAACCTTCGCATAAGAATGCACCATGAGGAGAAGAACATAGACATTTCTAAAATTGACTCATTGACTTGAGAAGCACAAAAAACTAACTTTAGCTTATCAAGTGGCAATCAAAAGCACCAACTCCAATCAAAAGCATCAACCCAATTGGCATGGACATCGACTTGGATTGATCAAGTGTTCACTTGGATTTAGTAAGTGATCACCCATCCATGTGTAGTGTTTAAGGAGTCCTTTCTTAGACACTAGGATACTCAATCTCACATTGCAAAAAGAGTCACATAGGTCACTTGGCTCATAATCACTAGGTGCTAGTCATTACTCAAGCACCAAGTACTACACACTCATTCGAGCAACCCAACCACATAATCACACAACCACACAAGGAGTATAAGAGTTTTTGATAATAAAACACCTAGGGGCTCTTGGTGCACACTAATTGAGTGCACTTGGCCACATAGATTAGTCGACAATCATTCACTTGAGGCCACCATTTGTGAACACATCACCCTTGAACTCAACATTTACTCACCTACATCCTAATCCCTTGTGCTATCAATACTTGGAAAAAATAGCACTAATATAATAGGTATTAGGTTAGTGGCATGGCACACTAGTACAAATGGGACACTACGCATAGCAATCATGCACTTGGGCACTCCAGTAGGACACCTTGTCTAATTGCACTAGAGCACACCATGCCTTCTCACACATAGGTTCTCTTAAGTCATACACTCACAAGTCACATAAGTAGCTACTACACTTGAACACACACATGCCTGCATTTAGACTTAGCATTACCCTAGGGATGCCTAGATTTTGGAGCTTAGGAGCATACCTATTCACACATGGCCACCTCCACTCCTACTTGCAAGTTGCACAACATTCAAACATAGCTACACAACACTCTCACACAAGTGCACATATTTTCCACTTGCACTCTTCTAATGCACACCAATAAAATCACTTGTCCTTAGACATAGGCATACAACCCTAGGTTATCAAACACTCATGAATACTAGACCAGCTAGTATGCACACACCTCATTGCCTAATCACTCATGCACGCCTTCCCTACACACACCAACTCACTTATGGATATACCCCTATATGCACCCCTCATGCACATGACAGAGCACACATTATATCACCTACACAAAGCATCCATTCCCGCATACACACCATATTCTAGGATAGTCACCCTTATACTCACCAAATCCTAGTGCATGCATACTCAATCACTATAATGCTACCCTACCTATCACACACTCACACGTAGAGTAGGTTCACACCAATAGGACATGTAACACATTCTCTTAGGTCCATAGGTTGTTGGGAGTTGGTAAACATGGAAAATCGGAACCTCTATAGCTATTTAACTAGGTAAGGGAACATTGAGCCATGGAAACCAAAGCTCATAATTTACTTGAAACTTGAAAATTTGCACAAAATATCATGGAACCTTATTTAAACCTCCTAATTCTCTTATTAGTATATACATATACATTGTAGCCTTTTACACCTTTACAAACTTCTACAAAAGGAAGTTACCTTCAACTTGAGCCAATTGGAGGTTAAGTCCTCTCAAGAACCACATGCATACCATATGTCACATTTGGAAGCTCTTTTATAGCCATCATACTCTTGACACAAGAAAGAAACTCCAAGATGAGCACCCACTCATCTAAAAAAGGCTAGGAGATTACCTCCATGCATGGACAACCATACATAATCATAGCCAAAACTATGGGTGTGTGATCTAAGATAATATACAAGGTTACGAGCTTAGAGCAGGAGATACATCGAAACATGAAAAATATCTTATTTTTTAGATTGACTCAAGGTAGGGTGTAATATCAATTATGCTATCAAGAAGACTTAGAGGGATTTCATTCTGAGCAAAAGTTCCTATTGCAATGAATCTTTCATAAGAAAAATAGGTTTCATATAAAAACTCAAAAGAAATACCCTTTATGTGGATTTTTTTGACCCACAGTTCTAGACACATAACATAGAACATAAGCTTCACATTTGCAAGACCAAGGTAATGCCTTGGGATCTATTTCTTCAAGTCCTGTAGTGACACAATGAGTCATTGAACTTCCCTTTGTGAGATAATCTTGAGTTTCCAATATATAATGCCATGGGATCTATTTCTTCAAGTCTTGTAGTGACACAATGAGCCATTGAACTTCCCTTTGTGAAATAGTCTTAAGTTTCCAATAGGTACCATTGGATTTTGCAAATTTAGGTTTAGCATCATCCATAGAAATAAGTCAATAACCAAAATAAGACCATAATAATCTTTAAGACTACCCAAATGAGCTTGTAAGCTTAGCCTTCAAACCATGCTTATGGGTATCCATGTAATCAATCTTCACCAATTTCCTTCATTTGCCATGGGAAAAGACTTCAAATGTAAGCTTAGCCTTCAAACCATGCTTATGGGTATCCATGTAATCAATCTTCACCAATTTCCTTCATTTGCCATGGGAAAAGACTTCAAATGTTTGATTTTCCAAGGGTGTTGTGATGAAGATTGAGATTTAATAAAGAAAGAAGCTCTTGATGGCCCAAAAAGACAAGGTGAGGAGGTGTTGATTCATCATGGCAACTCTCCATCCCCCAAGCTAGTCAATTAATGCTGATTTTATAAATTCTACTTATGTGGAGCTCATAGTTTTCCCCAAAATGGCATCACCCTATCTTTCATGCAATGCTTTCATTGTTAAGAACTAAAATTTTATTTCTTGTTATTTTTTTAGTTTTTTGGATATTCAATGATTGATATTGTGATGGAATTTATGTAGTTGAATGATTTTAAGGTATTTTTTAGTGTTCTGCGATATGTTGAATATGTTTTATTAGGTCATCATGGTTTTTGAATGATTTATGATATGGTTATGTGTTTTATCTGATCATTGTTTGGTTCTAATGGGTCTATTTTGGTCTATTTTCTTTCTCTTTGAAAGGTTGAGATTGTGAATTGTTGAATTTAAGTGTAGTTGTTTTTTAAGGTTTGGTTGGTTTTGGTTTGAGCTATATAGTTTTTATGCTTTCTGTTGATAGTCTACTAATCTTTTGTATGTCTTCTACTTGTTTTTGTGAGTGTCCTATTGAATGAATGTTTAACTTGGAAAATTTTTAAAATCTTGGAAATGAAATAATATATTCTCAAAAGAGTTTGAAGAAGTGAAGATGTAGTTGATGAACACTTGAATTGAAGACTGAAGTGATAGTGATAGTAATGAGCCTTGAAAGGTCACTATAGTGTCTCTAGTGTCTCTTCATATCACGCATATCTCTTGAGAGGTATATTCATGTGGGGTGTCTGCCATGCTCATTCCAAGGTGTAGTTTTTTGTAGTCCATTAGTAGGTTTTCCAAATGACACCACCCGGCGCTCCCTTGGAACATCACGGGGTTTGTCACTTAGACCTCATTGAGTCTACATCGCAATGGAAGTGTTCCGGTTGAACCCACTAGGATTGATCTAAATTTCCAGGTTCCTAAAATCAAATGAGTCTCCTAACAGCCAACTAGCATCAGTAATTCCAAGTTTCCACTTCCTACAAGATTACTCAAACTGAAGCGGACTTGCCATCGCACTTGTTTTAAAGAGAACGGGAGACGGAGGGGAGTGTGGTATGCCAACCCTCCTCCCCATAAGGCAAAATCCCATTCTGGTCCCCTAAAACAATGCAAGTCAGTTCTACCTAACGACTAGTTTATCGTCTTCCTATTTCTATTGCTGATTTAGAAAAGCTCCCAGCTAACCGGGATCACCCTACCATTGGATGGACCCATCAAGGGCCACGCCCACCCGCTTTCCTTTGATGATGGAATCATCTTTAGTTTTTTAATTACCTACAGCATATTTATTGGAACTTATACAACCAGCTTCCTTAATTAGTCTATTAAATCACATGTTCCTTCAAGTAATTTATCGCACAAACACGCATACAATTCAAACAATCCTTGAATTAAAAAAACTTCTTTATTATATTGGAAGTTATTACAATTTCCATCTTTTTGACCCTACAGAAGATACACAGAATTTCATGAGGGTATTCTGCCCACCAAGATTCCACCCATGTAACTAGTATTTAGGGTTTCAGGATCCCATCGTAGGTCACAAAGGGGCTCATTAGATTCTAGGAACAATGCATAATTTACGACCAAAGTCCCCCCTTGGCACCCACATTTCCTATTGCCCCAGACTATCCCTACAGGGACAGACCTTTCGCAACAGAGGCGGTCTAAGCCTCTCGAAGCGATAACCAAGACCCCCTTGAGTAGGGTCTCGTAGCTAGCTTGGGGGTAGCCTAGTGCAACCTTTCATTTTATCCTCTTTGTCAATGCTTTTAATCAGAGATCTAGATTGTAGCAAACACAAACAATCCTTTCAAACGTAAATCAAATGATGCAATGAAAATCACACCATCGTGTAGCTCACAATTTTCATAACCAAGGTAGACCTTATCCTAAGGTAACCTTACATTCTAATGAGGATTCTCCTCCCCATAAAGAAGTGTTGAGTACATCTCTTACAACATGTTAAGCAAGACATGAATTTCCCGTTTGGATCTAACTTACCCAACATAAGTGAATTTCCTTTAGAAAAAATATTGTAACAATAATTTAACAAGATGATTTACAAGACCCTTTTAAATAGACATTCACTTTTCATAACAAGCATTAATCAACCTTAACCTGATCGCATTGACAATATATCGAGTTATTTTGTTAATCTCAAGTGCACATATAGTCTTTTACTCATTTCGTGCAATATCCTCCTACAACTATTTCCATCATGATCTTACAAATTATAATTTTGATTAATCTAACTACAAATCATAGGTAGTAGTTAACCATTAATGCATGTATAAATATACTCTCTAAATAAAATTTTCAATTCATGTAAGTGAAAATATAAAAGCTAATATTTTATGTAAAATTTTGGCATAAAGCTTATTATTTTATGTGGCGCAATAATAACCTAGTAGTGAATAACCTGGTTTGGCACAACGACATTGGGGATTTCATATTTTCTTGTGCTCGCATTTGCCACACCCAATTTTCCATTGGCAATGTCAACTCGGACAACCTCGGGCACTCTCGTATCTCTGGCAATATCCATTCCTTGACCATAGATGCGGTGGTTCCCATGGCCTTTCCACCTCGCCTTTTTGGAGCCATCGTCCGCGAGAGTGTTTGAGAGATAGAGAAGGTGGAATAAATTTGAGATGGGAGAGAATAAGAGAAGATGGCTTAGTCAAAGACCGAGATAGGGGGGAATTGAGCTAACTCTCTCCCTCGCAACCTCTCAGGGTAACTTCTCTCTCTCTCTTTCTCTCTCTCTCTCTCTCTTTCTCTCTCTCTCTCTATAGCTCCATCTCGCAGCCTCATGGAGGGGTATCCTTCTACCTCCCTCTCTCTACCTCCCTCTTGCATCCTCTCTGGGTCTCCTTGTGCTTCCCTAAACTTCTCCCCATACCTCTTATTTATAGTAGATGAATTAGAGAAAAAGGTTTGTGGCTAAGAAGAAGAGCTCTTTATGGAGAGGATCTTGGCAAAAGCAGTAATTTGAAATTTCTAAGATGCAATCTAATGCTCAAATCACAAATTTGATGGTTCCATTGGCTCAAAAAGGGGGGTAAAACAATAGGACACCTGTTCAAAAATCTTCTAGATCACTCCTTCTTCTTCTCCCTATTTGAAGTGTTGTTTGTTGCTTGTAAACTACGATCATCATGATGCGCGTGATTTTGCCAATCATTATTTTTTTGCATTAAATCTCAAAATTGGCTTTAAAAACCACTTACTTTTTTTACATGACACTTTGTTCTAGAAATTTCCATAGCTTTTAAGGATATTTACAATAAATAATATCCAAAAATATAAAAAATATGCTAGTTTTGTCCAAAAATCTAGTATTTTTGGACCATCCATACTATACACACTGACACTATGACTAATATGACTCATAACTCTCATTCACGTGGTAATCCTTGTCAATCTGAAAAAATGTCGGGTTACAATCCTCGATTTTTTTTAAATTGTTAGTTAGTTTTTACTTTAGTTAGTCTTTAGTTAGTAACCTTACTAACTTACTAATTGACTAACTAAATTTTGAAATAACCAACTAACTCTTAATTGTGTGGAAGTATTACATCCTCCTCCCCTTAGAGAAATCAAGATGTCCTCATCTCAAGAGAAACCGTAGGTATTGTTGATAAAGAACATTCTCATCTATCCATGTCACAACTTCTTCAAGATAATCCTTCCACTGGACAAGGTATTCTCTAAGGGTTCTACTCCTCAATTTTCTCTCCCTTACATTAATTACTCTGTCAGGTTGTAGCTCAAGGACTCCTTGACTAGGTATTACAACTTGTTGATAATCAAGGATATGGTTCAGGTTAGCTACATATGCTTTCAATAAGCTAACATGAAATACATTGTGGGTTTTTATATTCTCGCGGAGTTTTATATTGTAAGCTCTTGGTCCTAAGGACTTGAGAACCTTATAGGGTCCACAATATCTTGGAATTAGCTTCTTAAATTCTCCTAAAGACAAAGAACTCTTCTTTGGATGGACACGGTTGAAGATGGTGTCTCCTTCTTTGAAGATTCATTCTTGCCTTTTCAGATTAGCATACACATTTTTTCAGTCCTTGGTAGCTTGAATATCTTGTCTGATAATCTTGATTCGATCATCAATTTCTTCTAACATTTTTCTCGAAGCTTCTATCCTTAGAGTAGGATTGGAAAAATTAAGTGGCATATGAAAATCTTGACCATATAGTGACTAAAATGGATTCATCTGAATACTTCGATGATAGGAGGCATTATAAGCAAATTCCACGAAGGGTAGATACTGAATCCACCTTTTAGGTTCCTTGCTACAATATGCATGCAGAAGATCATCAATTACTTGATTAACTTGTTATGTTTGCCCATTAGTTTGTGGATGATAAGCAATGCTGCAAAGTTAGTTCCCAATGGCTTCAAATAAACTCTTCTAGAAATGTGATGTGAAAATAGAATGACAATCACTGATGATCCTTTTAGGTAACCCATATAACCTAAAAATCTATTTTACAAAAATGCTTGCAATATCTGAAGCTTTGTAATTGGTTTTTGTTGGAATAAGATGAGTGACCTTAGTTAGCATTTCTACTATCACCATTATTGAGTTATATCAACCCCCTTGCACAGAAGGTAATCCAACTACAAAGTCCATGCTAATAAATTCCCATTTCATCTGGGGAATGTCAAGTGGTTGGAGTTTTCCTGGTAACTTAACATGTTCAGATTTTACCCTTTGGCCATTTAGACATTCAATGATATACTTAAGTACATCACCCTTGAGTCTTTGGGAGTAATAGCTTTTCTTGACAGCATTAAGAGTTTTTGCATACCCTGGGTGTCCTGAAAAAGGAGAGTCATGTGCTTCCCAAAGTATCCTTCTCTTGAGATTCTGACTTGAAGGAATGCATAGTCTCATTCTAAAATAAACAAGTCCTTCGTCTTCATCTATAGAGATTTCTTGATACTTAGTCTTGAGTTTGGGATCTTGTTCCTTATTCTAAACTTCCCAAAACAATTGTTGATAGTTTGGGTTCTTATTTGCTTCATCCTTAGTTAACTGGATAATAGGATTAGTTGGCATTGATACCATTGTAGCTAGAGGTTTTGCCGTAGATGGTTCTTCAAAGATATGAGCATTAAGGAAGGCTTTACGACTAAGGGCATCTACTACTACATTTTCTTTACGAAGTCTAAACTTAATTTCAAAGTCATACTCATGCAGAATTTTGATCCATCGTTGTTGCTTCATATTAAGATCATGCTGAGTAAAAATACACTTAAGAATTTTATGATCTATGATTAAGGAAAACTTATTTCCAAGCAAGTAATGTCTCCATAATTTGAGAGCATCAATCATAGCTAACAACTCCAGGTTATGAGTAGCATGCCTCTTTTCATGGGCTTTCGATTTTCTTGAAGAGTAAGCTACAGGATGACCTTCTTGCATTAGTACGCATCCCAATGCAAGAGAGCTAGCATCTGTGAAAACTTCAAATTCCTTGCTTAAGTCAAGTAGCCTTAAGATATGAGCAGTTATCAAACTATGCTTTAGTTTCCCAAATCTAGATTGTTCAACTGGCATCCAGATAATGGCAACTTACTTTTTGAGTAGGTCTATAAGAGGTGTTGTAATTTGGGCATAGTTTCTGATGAATATCCTATACCATCCTCTTATACCTAGAAAACTTCTCACTTCCTTGATAGTGGTTGGGGGTGACCAATCTTGAACATCTTTAACCTTGGTAGGATCTACTGATATACCTTCAGCAGACACTATGAATCCCAAGTACTCAATCTTCCTTTTGAAGAAGGCACACTTCTTCTTCTTGGTATACAACTTGTGTATTCTCATTGTCTCCAAGACAATGCAAACATGTGGTTCATGATCTTCTTACTCCTTAGAATAAGTTAGGATGTCATTAAATAATACAAGAACAAAGTCATCAAGACGAGGTCTGAAAATGTCTTGCATTAACCTCTTGAAGGTAGCTGGGGCATTTGTCAACCCAAATGACATTATGATGAATTTGAAATGATTGTATCTTGTGTTGAAGGCGGTTTTAGGAATATGTTTATCCTTAATTCTGATGTGATAGTATCCTGACCGAAGATCAATCTTAAAAAAGATCATTTCTCCTTATAGATGATCAAGAAGCTCATCTATCCTTGAGATCGCGTACTTATTCTTTATTGTTACCTAGTTTGGCACTCGGTAGTCAATACAAAGACAGAGAGTTCTAGTTCTACTCCTCAATTTCTTTTCTCGAATGTCTAGGATTCTATCTGGCCAGAGCTCAAGGACTCCTTGGCTTGGCATTACAACTTGTTGATCATTGAGTACATGGCTAGGATTAGATACATATTTCTTTAGTAGGCTAACATGAAATACATTGTGAAACTTTACATTCTTGGGGAGTTGGAGTTTGTAGGCATTGGGTCCTAGGCACTTGAGGATCCTGTAGGACCTGCAATACCTTGGAGTTAGCTTTTTAAACTCTCCCAATGATAAGGAGCTCTTATTGGGTTGTACACAAGTAAAACACCATATCTCCTTCTTTGAAGAGTCGCTCTTGTCTATTTTGATCTGCATAGGATTTCTACCTATCCTTGGTGGATCTAATGTCTTGTCTGATGGTCTTGACCTGCTCATCCATTTCCTCTAGATTTCTTTAGAAGCCTCTACCCTTAACGTAGGATCTAAAAAATTCAGTGGAGTACGAAAGTCATGCCCATACAATGCTTGAAAAGGTGTCATCTGAATGCTTTGCTAGTAGGAAGCATTATAAGCAAACTCAACCAATGGTAGATATTGGATCCATTTCTTGGGTTTGCGGTAGTAATATGCTCTAAGAATATCTTCAATGACTTGGTTGACTCTTTTTGTTTGGCTATCAGTTTGAGGGTGATAGGTTGTATTGAAATAGAGTTGAGTCCCAATGGCCTCAAATATCCCAATCCAAAAATGAGATGTGAAGAGGGAGTTGCGGTCACTAATGATCCTTCTGGGAAACCCCATGGAGTCTGAATATCTCTGTAATGAATAATCTTGCAATATCTGAAGCTTTATAGTTTGTCTTGACTGGAATGAGATGTGCAACTTTGATGAGCATATCTATTATAACCATAATTGAATCCTACTTCATTTGGGGAATGTTAAGAGGCTGCAACTTCCAAGGCATCTTGACATGCTCTGCATTAATGTGATGGCAAGACAAACATTCTATGACATATTTTAGTACATTTCCCTTAAGCCTTTCCCAATGGTAGCTCTTACTAACCGTGTTGAGGGTCTTGACATATCCGGGATGACCTGAAAAGGGGGAGTCATGTGCTTCCCAAAGTATTCTCTGTTTGAGTTTCTTGATTGAGGGAATGCATAATCTTGTCCTAAAATAGACAAGTCCCCCATTGATAGAGAATTCTTGATACTTGACCTTAAGTCTAGGGTTTTGGTCCTTTTCCAAAATCTCCTTTATCATCTTTAAATATTATGGGTCATGGCTAGCTTCCTCCTTAGCTAATTCAAGGATAGGGTTACTAGGCATTGACACCATAATTGCGAATGATTTTGCCATTGAGGGTTCCTCCATAATAAGAGAGTTGAGGAACACCTTGCAACTTAAGGCATCAGCAACCGCATTCTCTTTACCAATCCTATACCTAATCTCAAAGTCATATTCTTGCAGAACCTCAATCCAAAGATGTTGCCTCATATTGAGGTCGGCCTGGGTGAAGATCCATTTGAGGATCTTGCGGTTTGTGACCAAAGAGAACTTATTGCCAAGCAAATAGTGTCGCCAAAGTTTGAGAGCATGAATAATTGCTAGCAACTCCAAGTCATGAGTAGCATAGTTCTTTTCATGGATTTTTAGCCTCCTCGAAGAATATGCTATAGGATGACCTTCTTGCATCAGTACATAGCCCAGTGCAAGTGAGCTAGCATCTAAGACAACTTTGAATTCCTTGCTCAAGTTAGTGAGTTTTAGAATTGGTGATATCACTAAGCTATGCTTGAGTTGATCAAAACTTGATTGTTTGGTGGGCATCCACGCTATGGAAACCTGCTTTTTAAGTAGATTTGTGAGGGGTGCTACGATTAAGTCATATTCCTTAATGAAGATCCTGTACCATCCTGTTAGTCCAAGAAAGCTACTCATTTCTTTGACAGTGGTTGGTGGGGCCCACTCTTGGGCATCCTTAACCTTTGTAGGGTCTATAGAGATTCCTTCTTCTAAAATTATAAATCCAAGATATTTGATCTATCTCTCTTGAGGAAGACACACTTTTTCTTCTTAGCATAGAGCTTCTGTGTTCTCATGGTCTCAAGGATGATGTGAACTTGGGGTTCATGATCCCCCTCTTCCTTGGAATAAACCAAGGTGTCCTCAAAGAAGACAAGTACAAAATCATCGAGATATGGTCTAAAAATATCCTGCATTAGTCTATTAAATGTGACAGGGGCATTAGTCAATCCAAAGGACACTACTATGAATTCAAAATGACCATATCTGGTATCGAATGCGGTCTTCGGAATATCCTCATCCTTGACGCGGATCTGGTAGTATCCTGACCTCAAATCAATTTTGGAGAAGATTTTTTCTGCCTGCAATCGATCACGTAACTCGTCTATCCTTGGGATAAGATATTTATTTTTTATGGTTACTTGGTTCAGGCCTCTATAATCAATGCAAAGGCAAAGTGTACTATCCTTCTTCTTCTAGAACAAGACTGGAGCCCCCCAAGGAGAAATGTTGTGGTGTATGTACCCTTGGTCCTATTTGAGTTGTTCTTTTAACTCAATATCTTCATGAATGGACATCTTGTAGGGCCTTTTTGCAACTGGTGTAGCACTTGGTATTAGCTTAATCTCATGATTCACTTCCCTAGGCAGTGATAATTTTGTCAATTCTTCCAAGAATATATCTGCGTACTCTTTTAACCATGATGGTTCTTCATTGGAGTCCTCTACCTATTCCGGCTTGTTTAGCTTGATCAGATAGATGCATAATCCTTTCCTTATTCCTTGAGCTATTCACATTGCCTTGGCTAACTGGATCTTTGGTTTACCAGCTTCTCCTTGAGTTGTAATTGACTCACCTTTAGGATTTCGAAAGGAGACTTGGCCATTCCCAAAATGGATATGAGCGTCGTTGGGGACTAGCCTATTCATCCTGAGTAGGCACTCATGGACTCCTAGATTCATTACCTTGAACTTAATAGATGTAGGCTCTTTTTCGAGTAGAAATTGCACCTTAGTAGTTTGTCTAGTGCAAGTGATTTCTCGTCCATTTGCTAGTTTGACAAGCAAAGTAGGTGCAATTATAGTGGCTATTCCTAACCTTCTTGCACAAGCTGGTATAATGAAGGAATGAGTACTACCACAGTCAATCAAGGTTTTGAATTTCTTACCTTGGTAATCTGATGGAGTTTGGATCACAAAAAATTGGCAATTTGGGCCCTTTTTATGGAGAGCAGCATGAATTGATGCCCTCTCAATCTCAACTTCCATGGACGGGTCTTCTTCTTCATTAACACCATATTGGGGAATATGGGAATTTCCCATAAGTTTGAGATACGTGGTCAAATCTTTGGATTTTTCATAACTTGAATACTATAGCTCCAAATCGAGCGATCTATAGCTCAATAGATTCTATTTTTCAAGCGCTTTCCAATGATAGGTCACATCATATGGTTTTGAGAAACTTATGGGCATGTTATCCGGGTGCCACCTTTTTAGTATTCAAAAAATGAAAATTGGGAGATTCCCAAACTCATTAATATTGTGTTCATTGATTTTCTTAATGGTAATATTGGAAATTTTCGCCCTTCCCATTGCTGCACGACCACAACCACACGAGTAACCCTGGCTTGCCCACTAAATTTTCCTTGATGCTGATCTTCACCAAGTTTGGGACATTCTCTTTTGAAGTGCCCAGGTTCCTTGTAGTAAAAACATCGCAGACTTTGGTCGTTTCTTTGAGTGGGGACAAAGTCACTAACTACATTTGCCCTTGGCTTCTTCTGTTGGCCTTGACTCTATCCTTGCACCCTTTTAAATTGAGCCTTCAACATCCCTGAGTACATCTCTTACAACATGTTAAGCAAGACATGAATTTCCTGTTTGGGGCTAACTTACCCAACATGAGTGAATTTCCTTTAGAAAAAATATTGCAACAATAATTTAACGAGATGATTTACAAGACCCTTTTAAATAGACAATCACTTTTCATAACAAGCGTTGATCAACCTTAACCTTATCATGTTGACAATATATCGAGTTATTTTGTTAATCTCAAGTGCACATATAGTCTTTTACTCATTTCATGCAATATCCTCTTGCAACTATTTCCATCATAATCTTATAAATTATAATCTTGATTAATTTAACTACAAATCATACGTAGTAGTTGACCATTTATGTCTGTATTAATGTACTCTCTAGATAAAATTTTCAATTCGTGTAAGTGAAAAATATAGAAGCTAATATTTTATGTAAAATTTTGACATAAACCTTATCATTTTATGTGGCAAAATAATAACCTAGTAGTGAATAGCTTGGTTTGGCAAAATGACATTGGGAATTTTGTCTTTGGTCACGCTCGCATTCGCCACACCGGCAACTCCAACAACCTCGGGCACTCCCGTATCTTTGGCAATACCCTTTCCTTGACCGGTTGCAGTGGTTCCCATAGTCTTTTTACCTCGTTGCTTTGGAGCCATCATCCGTGAGCGTGTTCGAGAGATAAAGAAGATGGAATAAATTCGAGATGGGAGAGCGTAAGAGAAGATGGCTTAGTCCAAGACAAAGACAGGGGGGATTGAGCGAACTCTCTTCTCCTCGCAGCCTCTCAGGGTAACTCCTCTTTCTCTCTTTCTCTCTCTCTCTCTGTCTCTGTCTCTCTCTCTCTCTCTCTATATATATATATATATAGGTTCGTCTCACAACCTCTTGGAGGGGTATTCTTCTACCTCCCTCTCGCAGCCTCTCGGGGTCTCCTTGTGCTTCCCTAAACTGCTCCCCGTGCCTTCTATTTATAGATAAAGTAGAGAAGAAGGGAAAATTGATGGTTCCGTTGGCTCCGAAAGGGGGGTAAAACCCCAAGACACCTATTCAGAAATCTTCATGATCAGATCTCGCTTTTTTGGTGTTTTTTTGTTTGTGTTTTGAAGTGCTCTTTGTTGCATGTAAACTGCAATCGTGACGTGCACAATTTTGCCTGTCATTCTTTTTTTGCATTAAATCTCCAAAATTGGTTTAAAACCCCACTTGTTTTTTTTACATGACACCCTATTCCATCAATTTTCATAGCTTTTTAGGATATTCACAATAAATAATATCCAAAAATATAAAAAATATGCTAGTTTTGTCCAAAAATCTAGTATTTTTGGACCATCCATACTATACGCACCGACACTAATGACTAATATAGCGCATAACTCTTGTTCACATGGTAACTTCCATGATGGGTGGCTATAGTCCTTGTCAATCTGGAAAAATGTTGGGCCACAATCCTCAATTTTTCTTTAAATTGTTAGTTAGTTTTTATTTTAGTTAGTCTTTAGTTAATAACCTTACTAACTTACTAATTGAGTAACTCACTTTCAATTTAGTCAACTAGCTTTTAATTGCGTGAAAGTATTACAATTCACGACCAAGAAAAGATTATTGTGTATTATTCTATTGTATTGGATGAGGATTATGACGTATGAGCTATTGAGAGCATATGTGTGAGAGAGATTGTGAATGATAGTTATTTTTTCTATGCAAAGCATTGTATCTATGAGAGACTGTGAGAGATTTAAAGGAAGGAGACTATGGATTATGACTAATAAAGTTTATTGATCAATTTCTTTCATAGATTTTTGTGTTTTCTTAATCTTGGATGCATATGAATAAAGATATAGTGAAGATTTGTTGTGATAAATTTGTGGGAGATTCATTCTATGATGTTGCATAGAAAATTCATGTTCTCGGTGTTCTTTTTCTTCTTGTGGTTTCTCAAAGCATGAAGAACAAGCTTGTTGGGGTGACAATATATATTTTCTTATAGTAATTTCCCTATTTCTTTAAATTTTTCTAGAGAGCTCCATGTTTTGTGCATAGCTAGGGAAATTTGCCATCAACAAGCACCCAATAAAGGCTAAAAATGGAAGCAATGGCACTATTAAGGCAAAAGAAAAGCAATGGACGAGTGGAGAATTCCTACTACCCTTGAAGAGTCGGAAATTTTCATTAGCAAAAGCCACTTTTTACAAGAAGGTTATCCCTCAATGGAAAAACACATTGCTATCTTAATGAAGACTCTCTGTAGACAAACTAATTCCACTACTTCTGAAGCTACAAAGAATTGTATCGCTATCTTAATGCAGACTATCTACATACAGATTGATTCCACTATCTTCTGAAACCATAAAGAATTGTATTGTTCTAGCTAACTATCTTCTTGAAAGCTAAAGAAGCTGAAACAGAGAGAATGAGCATCAATGGGAGATTTAGCTTTCATTGAGGAGTTCTCCGACATTATTATGTGGGAAATTGTGAAGAAGCTCTAGGAGTCATGGTTAGTGGAGGTCCACAAGAATAAGAATGAAAAGAGTTGGGACTTGTTCATGGATGCACAATAGAAAGACACATGATGGAGCGCCTCATATACTAACAATTGGCCCACTAGAAGCTAATTGACAATTTTATTTGTCCAATTGGCAACCACTGGAAGTTAATAGATAGAGTGTTCTTCACAACTTATGCTATTTCCACTACCAAAACGATGTTTTTGTTTTTTTTTTTGTTACTTCCTTATGATTTTGCTACTTCCTTCGGGATAATATCCTTGGAAGACTCCGCTTACCACCCAAATGACAAAGCATGGGTAGGTACCTAGCACCTCGATTCAAGGGTCCAAGTAGTGTTGGATTCCCTTAGAGGGATGCCATACCCCAAGGTTGGACATCGGCTCAAAGTACCAAAATGATATCACTATGGAAATTCTGAGAATAATGAATTTTGCTACCATCAGAACATAATATCTTCCTCTCTACAATGGAATGAAAGCTGAATTTAGATATTGTGAAAAGAAAAAATAGAAGAAATGTTGGCAAGAGAGTCTTCCAAAGACTAAATCCCTTATGTTTCCCTTTTGTGGAGCATAATCAAATTGAGTGGAGCCAACTCCTTGATGAATGACGCAATAAAGAGGCAAGTACTAGAATGAATCTAGAGGTATGTGAGAAGAGAGAATGCAAAAATCAAAGCTAAGAACAAGCTAGCAATAGAATCCTCTTTTGACACCCTTGTAGCACTCATCATTGAAGTCCTAATGGTGAATCAATGTCTCCTTCCTAGCCAAATTACCCCAGAAATTTTGATGATAGCATGCCAATGAATGTAATCCCATTGCCAATTTTCAAAAGAGAGTGCAATGAAGACCCTAATTGTAGCCGAGTTGATGATATTCAGTAATCCTTCAAATTTTCTTCTCTTGGAGAACTTATAGTAGGATTTTAGAGCATCTCTGTAATTACCACATAGGCTGGTTGGATTGATGTAAATGGTCCTCTCTTTAGATTGTGATTCAAAGTTCTTGTTAGGGCTACTAGTTGTTGATTCCAGTTAGTAAGGTTCAATTGTTGTTACTGATTTGCCATTGGGAGAATTATTTGGTCCCACTTCTGTTGTGGTTCAACCATCATTTGAGGCATTGTCTATGGCCATTGTGGATTCCATGCATTGTATTGAAGCACTATTGGTATCTATAGGTAGGGGTAGGGAACAACCCTTAAGATTGCATTTGGTGCATACACTATTCCTAGCATTGGAGGAGGTAGAACTCCTCAATTGGAGGTCATAGAAAACCTTACTTCAATTTCATAATACAATCTTGCACCTTCCATTGCAATTTGCAAATTATTTGATCTTCTTAGTTCCACAAACTTTCAAACTTCTAAAAGGCCCCTAAGAAAAACTCCCTTCTAGATGCATCTAAGTTATGGTTAGTCTATCTTTTTAGTATAGATTTCATTCTAGAGGACTATGCTTCTACCCTTTCTTTAGAGGACTTACTTAAATTTGTGAACTCTCCCATATTTGCTCTTCAAAACCTTAATAAAAACCCCATATGCACTAGATTGATCAACAACATGGTCAAGAATAAGAACTAGTAGAGTAGCTATAAGTTGCCAAATTATTGCAAATATCAAGAAGAAGTTGATGGATGTGATTAGAGAATAGTTATATACATAAAAGTGAATATTGCCAGCCTATTAAACACTATAGGAGCAAGAAGAGATGTCATGTGATCAATGACTTGATGTGGAAAATTCCACTAAGTGGTAGATATATTTAGCCATTGAATGTACCAAGAGGCAAACTATCCCTAGAGCCTTTGCATGAGAAAGAACCACACATAGGATATTTGCTCTCTCAAGGAGACGCATGACAAAAGGAAGAAAGATAAAGAAGCAAGGTTCAACATGATAGAATCCAAGATGACACTACAAGCCATTGGTCCAAATCCTAGATATTTTGGTCCTAATTTTGGTCCCATGAGATTCCGCTCCCAAAGTTACAAAGAAAGATAGTGTGGTAGTGGATAGAGATCAGAAAAGGAATGCTACAAATGGAGAGAGAAGAGTCACATCTCCCCAAATTGTCCAAACTCTATAAGGTCCATAGAATATAAGCCCCTCTATAGTCAATGGAAATGAGAAGGTAAGACAGCTAAAGATTATCCCAGTCCAGCCCAATGCTAATGCCATAGATAACCAACAAAAGAATTAGGAACTTGCCTCCAACTTGATAGAATTGGAAGTAGCAGCAATAATGCAAGCCAAGAAAGGAGAACTTATGGTTCCAAAACAAATTGTTCCACCTACAAAATCTATCAAGTTCAAGCTCCCAAAAAATCCAAAGAGTAACATAGAATAGGACAGTATAGTACGTAGCACTCTAGTGCCACAAAAGACTACAAATATAGTCCAAGACAAAGAAGCAAATATCCAAAAGATGGAAGAGGTGGATGTACCTCCAATAATAGAAGATGTAGTGGTGTAGCAACTAATTGAAGAGAATGGAAAAATCAAAGTGGGCATTATCCCATTCCCTAGTCAGTTGGAGTAGCCAATGGATCCCATAAAAGACTATGACTTGGTGAAGGATCTGGATACCTTCCATCCTAATTTGATATTCAAACAATTGTTAATGTTATCTCCTAGTTGCAAAAAGAGATTCAAGAGCATTCTTAAATGAAGATGTGGCCTAAGAATTACCAACTTAGCAATTGCTACCAATATTAATAAGACCCCAAAGCCTATGAATTAAGTGCATGTGGCCAACACCTTCATGGACCCTAGCACTTCAAAGACTGGCATGTGGATAGAAGGTGGCTTTATCGCAAGTGTATTGATAGATGGAGGTTCTTCTCAATGAATTTCATGACACATGTGATGATGAAGGATTTGGGCCTACAAGACATGTAGCCAACATAGTGGCTTATCAGACTGAAAAATCAAAGTAAAATCAAGCCTTTAGGCATCCTTCCTTATATCAAGACCATAGTTGTAGGAATATATTATTGGATGAAATACCTCTTACCCCTTATTGCTAGGAAGAACATGGCTTTTTTAAGCATAAGAAAGGACACCGATTTGTTCAAAGGAACCCTAACCCTTGATAAGGGGCCCAAAAAAGTGGTGCTAAAACTCTATGGTTTGTAGAAAGGACATGGATCCACCTCCATAGAAGTCTCTTCTGAATCTTCCAATGAAGCATAGGATAGAACCTAAATCGAAGAAGATGTTGCCAAGAAAATTTTCCTTAATAAGAAACCTAAAGCACAGTCCCTAATAGTAGGCACTATTATAAGCCATCCCTTAAAAGATGCAAAGTCATTGTCAATGGGTGAATACCTTCTACTTGAACCAAGAATTACTTTTGAAATTACCTTTGATAGTGGATGTATTTTTCTCTCTATTACATGGCTAGAATAGAGCTAGGGCACAGAAGTAGAAGTAGAAACAGAGAGCTTGTTCTTCTCTTACAAAGCCTCTACAGAAATAAAGACAAAGCTTGAGGAGGAAGATGATGAATCTGACAACAAAATTAATGAAAGCAATGAAGAGTAATAATCTCTTCCATTTAAAGAGGATGTCCATGACAAGGAAATGATAGAGGCTTCAGAGGATAAAGAGCCCCTATTCTTGGATGGAATGACAATGGTCCCTTTTGGGCTCATCGATGGTTTGCAATGCATGCAGATGAGGTACACAAAGTGGAAAAGATAAATAGCAATCTCCTTTGCCAGTGTCTATTGTTGCCCTATGCCACTAGTTTCCCAAATGAATGATTATGATGAACCATGCCAACAAGTGCTAAGATCTTAGCAGAAAAGAACCTTAGAAGGTCCCTGTCATGTTATATTCCTAGATGCACCCTTAGAAGATGAGTCCTCAAGTCAAGTAGTGAGTGTTCCACAACCAAAATCAGAGACAACTCTCATACCATTTTAGCATCCAAAAGGATTAGAAGAGTTGGAGTCGAGAGAAATATGGTTCCAATGGAGCATTAGAGGAAGAAGCTACTCTCTTGAAGGAGTCAAACCTTATCTAGAAGTAGTCCATGGAACCTTCATCAAAGAGGTAGAAGGTGAAAAGAATTTGACCTTTATCAATGCAAATGGCATAGATAGATATCTCAAAGTGGGCAATAGTCTTCTAAAAGAGGAGTTGTTGACCCTTCGTAACTTGTTGAATGAGAATTTGAATGTGTTTTCTTGGTCTTACGAATACTTGAAGGGGATTGATCCCATTGTGTGTTAGCATTACATTGACATGGAGCTTGATGCCAAGCCTATACAACAACGTCAAAGGTGTATGAATCACATTTATTTTGCCCTCATTAAGATACAGCTGCTAAAGCTCTTGAAAATTGAATTTATCTACCCATTGGCCAATAGTGAATGGGTTTTCCCCATTGTGGTCATACCAAGAAAGAGTGGAAAGCTTTGAATCCATGTGGATTTTCATAAGTTGAATTCCAAAACAAAGAACAATCATTTCCCTATTCCCTTCAATAACCAATTTTTAGATACAATGGCAGGGCATGAGCTATATTCCTTGCTAGATGGTTTTAGTGGATACAATTAGGTCCATATTGCAGAAGAACGTTGCAGCTCTCATGAGCAGCTGTTGCCAAGACCCACTAACCATTTATTGCTTCAAGTGTTTCAAACCGAGAGCTATGGCTACCTCTCACATAGCCATGTGTACTCTTATACACACAAATGTAGTGAGTTTATCTTTGAATCTGATCAAGTGTCTCCTCCCATGAACTTGTCGATAGCTCCAAGATCCAAAATATGCTCTCAAACAAGTTTCATCTCCAAGCTTTGAGCTTCAACCTCCATAGCCATGTGTGCAAGAAAGGAGAAGAGAAGAAGAAGAAAATGAAGAGAGGAGAAGAACTTCTTCATGGTTCCTCACTCTCTCACACACACTTTGTCCCTCTTTCATGCATAATAATGAGCTTCTTCATTCACTTTTTGACTTTTATACATGCCCTATCCCCCCCTTGGGCAACCATGCCCTTTTTGGTCATCCTTTGTCCATTCCACTATTCTCTTTTCTCCTCCTTCCTACTAGCATTGGTCTTAGCTCGCGCCTCTCATTCTTTGCAACTTGCATGGGAGAGAGCCCAGAACTCTTTTACAAAATGAATTACAATGCACCTAGCACTCTTCTTATTAAAATATTAAGGTATGCTTATTCTTTTGCACTTCCTTCTACATTTTAGATTTTTTCCTATTCTTCATGTCTTCATATTCTTTCTAAGTGCACCTTTGTCCTACGTTTTCCTCTTGCCTTGGGACTGTCTTCCACTTTTGCTTTTTTAGATTTTTTCCATCTTGGTCTTCTGGTTAACATTATCCCCCTCCTAGCTAAGTATTAGTTCATTGACACTTGGTGGTATGGGCTAAAAATGTTGAGATGAGGTGTGGGATGGTTCTTAGGGCCTTTGGAGAGGTAGGTCATGTTGGGGGCACTTTGTGAAGCAGGTTTTGGAAGTTGTCGATGTTGGAGAAAGATGGTTGGTTGAATATGGCCTCCATAGTTATTGGCTTGCCACGCCATTATGTGCAATGTACCTGAAAAGAAGAAGATTGCATTTCCTAGGGGGTCGTGTCTACCTTACCGTGTGTAGTGTATTATACAACTGATGGTGAAACTAGGAGATAGGTCAATGAAGCCTAAGGTGTTGTCCCATACTTGAGGACCAAGTTCGTATAAAGAAAGGTGTTGTGAGAATGACTTAGGGAGATAGGTTTGTCAAAATGACCTACCCTTGATGTGCCCTAAGTTGTGAAGTGGGGCAGGGCTAGGGTGGTGGTCCCTAGATGCAGTGCTTGTGACGATCATAGAGTGTAGCTAGACGGATTTCATGTTTTTGTTCCTGTTCTTTTTCACTTCTTTTTTTCTTTTCTTTTTCTCTTTTTTCTCTTTTCTTTTCTTTTTCTCTTCTTTTTATTTTCTTTTTATTTTCTCTTCTTTTTCTTTTACTTTTCTTTATCTTTTCTTTTCTCTTTTTTTTTGAATTACAAAGGGAGCACATTAAGTGGCATCTCATTCATGAGGAGAGGTCAAGCTCTATGGAGGCTTAAGGTATTTGCTTAGGAAGGCCCTACTTTGCATATACCCCTTCAAGTTAGCTCTTATATTGAGGGGCGTAGATGATAAAAATAGGTGGTTACACCAGTGAATCTACTATCACTCATATCCTCTAGTAGGCATACAAAATGCTGACAAGAGAGTGACTCTCATCATGAGGACCATTGCTTAGCTATCTATTCTTGCATTAATGTCCAAAAAGAGGGATGGTAAGCACTCTTCCTCTATAGTAGGTTTTTGTTTTAGTAGTATTCACAAAAGGGAGAGATAGTTACTGTTGAGATATCGAGCTCCACTCGTGATACGCCAGGGTGACCGTTGTGTATTTATGTCACCGACTTGTCAGTTGCAGACGCGGTTGGTACACCGCCTATGAATAATAGCTACATGATAGCTATCCTTATCTACTCTAGTTCGTGGCTCAGTTAGTATGCCACCTTAGCTAGTTGAGTTTGGTTTGAAACCCATATATAGGGTTCTTCTATTTCTTTGTACTTGAGTTCTTTTGGCTTACACAACTAAGAAGAGGAAAACTGTTTTCAGCCTCCACCCTTGTGTGTCTTCCCCCATTGTGCAAGCAAGAAAGCTTCAAGCGAAACTCCTTCCTTCTCTCCCACAATCTTGACATGGTATCAGAGCCTTCTTCGTGGTAAGGAGCTCAAGAAAGCAAGCCAAGATCGCAGTGTTCTGGTAAGAGGAGCAGTGTTGCTTTCATTTTCTGTTTTGGGAGCAGATCTCTGCAGGTAGCACAGCCGGAAAGTGCAGGAGTGCATTGTCTCAGGTTGAGACGCCCTTCGCGGTGAAGCAAGAGGCAGTATATGCTGCGGGCGAGGGCTTTAGCCCTCGGCGACCTTGTTTTTTTGATTTGAGGCCATTTCGGGGCCTGTTTTGGAGGCGGAAGTTTTCTGCACGCACTCAGGAAAAGGCCCAGTTTTATGCTGTGCAGCCACTGTTCTACAGGTCGGTGAATAGTTACTGTAAAAATTGCATTGTATGCTTGTGCGCAGAGACATTGGGAGTTACAGAATCATCCCTGTTGCCTGTTGATGCAAAATCGTCACTAGGAAGTGACTGTGTGGTCAAATACCACTTTCGCCAATTTTGCAGATTTTCCCTTGTGAGGGTGAAGCTGTGGTTTTTGCAGTGACAGAATTTTTTGCAGTCTTCTGTAATGGCATCTGATTCTCTTTCACAGATTGTCACTGAAAAGCTTGACAAGAACAACTTCCAAGCATGGAAGTTTAGAATGACGAATTTCCTTATGGGAAAAGGATATTGGGAATTTGTTGCAGGAAATGAAGAAGAACCAGTTCTTCCTGATGTTCCCAATCAACAGCAAATGCAGGCATTTAAAGCATGGCATGAGAGAGCCAGGAAAGTTATGTATTGGCTGTCTATCAGCATTTCAGACTCTATGATTGTGCATATTCAGGATGCAAGTACGCTAAAGGAAGCATGGGATACTTTGTCAAAAATGTATAGCACAAATACGCAAGCCAGGAAAATGCAGCTCAAGCAAGAGTTGCACAATGTGCAAAGAGAAAATATGAGCATCAACGACTACCACATGAAGGTGAAGAAGATTGCAGATGCACTTGCTTCCATTGGGTCACCAGTGGAAGATGATGATTTAGTTTCTGTGACCTTGAATGGTCTAGGAAAGGATTATGCACAGTTTTGGACATCCATTTCAGTTCGTGAAAGATTTCCTGATTTTGAGGAGCTGATTGCTCTTCTAATTTCTGAGGAGCAAAGAAATGGTGGTGCATCTTCTTCAGGAGGAACTTCAAAAGAAGCTGTCTTCTACTCAAATGCTGGAAGAGGTAGAGGCAGAGGTAGAGGAGGCCGATATGGAGGCCGTGGTAGAAATCAGAATATGCAGCAAACTCAAGAAAACCAGTCCTATGGAGGAGGACGTGGTAACTATAGAGGCAGGGGGAGCCAAAGAGGTCGTGGTGGATGGCAAAGAGGCCAAAATGCAAACAGTAATGTTGAATGCTACTATTGTGGTAAAATGGGTCATATGGCTAAAGACTGCTATAAAAAGCAGAATGACATCATGAATGGAAAACTGCAACAAGGAAATTATGCATCCTCTAGTAGACAGGGTGATGACAGAAATGAGCATCTGTTTATGGTGTAGCACATGAACAATTCTGTAACAAGTGTAGAAGAAAGCAACGATGTATGGTATGTTGACTCAGGTGCATCAAAACACATGACAGGTCATGCAGAATGGATGGAGGATGCAAGGAAAATGGAAAAACCAGGATTTGTGGAGACTGGTGATGATACTGCACATCCTATTGTGCAGATTGGAAAAATTCCCTTGTCTATGCAGGATGGGAAAAAGAAATACATGTCCGATGTATTTCATGTCCCGAATATCACTAAGAATCTGGTTTCTGTTGGTCAAATGGTTGAACAGGGCTTGCAGGTCAGATTTAATCCTCATGGATGCTTTGTTGAGGATATGAAAAATAAAGGTCACTTGATAGCAAAAGGAAAGAAGAAGGGCAGAATGTTTACATTGGATGCAGACATGTCTGAATTGAGTGCAGCAATGTTTGCACATGGGACCGGTGTAGTTGCAGATATTGATATCTGGCATAAACGCATTGGTCATGTTAATGTACAACGACTTAAATCAATGCAATCCCAAAATATTGTTGCAGGTTTGCCGAAATTCAAGGTTGCAGAAATGCATAAGGTATGTGAAGCCTGTCAATTTGGAAAACAGGAAAGGAAACCATTTCCTAGACATGTTCAAGAAAGTAAGAAGCCATTGCAATTAATCCACTCTGATGTGTGGACAACTAAAGCTGCATCTCTTGGAGGCTGTCATTATTTTGTCAGTTTTATTGATGACTATAGCAGAAAAGTTTGGGTGTATTTTATGAAAAAGAAAAGTGAAGTTTTTGGGCATTTTAAAACTCTTAAAGCTATGGTTGAAAAAGAAACAGGCTTGCAGATAAAATGCCTAAGGTCAGATGGAGGGGGAGAGTACCTCTCAAATGAGTTTGCAAGGTTCCTGCAGGAGCATGGCATAAAGCAGCAATATTCATGCAGTCATACCCCACAACAAAATGGAATTGCAGAAAGGAAAAACAGGCATATTGGAGAGGTATCTCGTGCCATGCTCAATGAAAAAGACTTGCCAGATTTTTATTGGGCTAAAGCAGTTGCTACATCAGTCTACATAATGAATAGGACTCCCATTGCAGCAATACATGGAATGACTCCTGAGGAGAGGTATACTGGTAGGAAACCAGATATTTCTCATTTGAAAATTTTTGGTTGCATTGCCTATGTACATGTGCCAGATGAGTTGAGATCCAAGTTGGATCCAAAAGCTGAGAAGTGCATCTTTATTGGTTACTCTCTGCAACAAAAAGGGTATAGATGCTATAACCCTTCTACTCGTAAGTTTACAGTGAGCAGAGATGTTGTTTTTGATGAGATGAGTAGCTGGTATAAACCAGTAAATGTGATTGATAATGTAGATGCACAAAATGGTAATGCTGCACAAAATTCACAGCAGCAGTCACAAAATATTAGTGGACCTGGAGCGTCCTCTAGCAGTGGTTCACATTCTTCGCCATGGACAGGCAGATTGAGATCAGGAGAATCTTCTCAAAGTAATGCAGATAGTGGTATGCAGGTATCACGAAAAGGAAAAGAGAAGGTTGATCAGCCCATGTTTGATGTGAATGCAGGTCACTCTTATGTGGATGGTGAATCCAGTGGCTCAGAACAGAGCATTGATGATGAGTTGGGTATTCCTTCTATTGTTACACCTGGAGTAAGGAAGACTAGGGATGTTTTGAGAGTACCTGGGAGTGAACCTACTTTGCATAGGTCTACGAGAGCTAGGTATCCTGTGGATAGGCTGAAATATGATGGATTTACAGCCATTCACTATGCATATATGGTTAAAGTGATACAGGAACCAGAACCCACTTCTTTTGAGGAAGCCATGGGAAAATAAAAATGGGAGAAAGCCATGGATGAAGAAATGGATGCCTTGGAAGCAAATGCTACATGGGAATTGGTACCTTTGCCTAAAGGTAAAAATGCAATTGGCTGTAAGTGGGTTTATAAGGTGAAGCACAATGCAGATGGTTCTGTGAACAGATACAAGGCAAGATTAGTAGTCAAGGGGTATGCACAAACATATGGCATTGACTATGAAGAAACATTCAGTCCGGTTGCAAGGATGGCAACCGTAAGAGCAGTCATTGCTATGGCTGCATCAAAGGGATGGTCTTTACATCAGATGGATGTAAAGAATGCCTTCTTGCATGGTGATTTGCAAGAAGAGGTCTATATGGAGCAGCCACCAGGTTATGTGCATGCTGTTCATCCTGAGTTTGTTTGCAGGTTGAAGAGAGCCTTGTATGGCTTGAAGCAAGCACCTAGAGCATGGTCTGACAAGATAGGACAGTATCTTGTCACTATTGGCTTTCAGATTTCCAAGGCAGATTTCTCACTTTATGTGAGAAAAACAAAGAAAGGTATTATGCTACTTGTCATGTATGTTGATGATTTGATTATGACAGGTGACAGTGATGAAGATATCCTTCATGTGAAAATGCTATTGAAGTAGAAGTTTGAGATGAAGGATTTGGGAGAGCTGCGTTATTTCTTGGGCATTGAGGTGATTAGATCACCAAGTGGGATTTAGCTCTTGCAGAGGCAGTATGGATTGGACATGCTATCCAAATATGGGATGACAGGCTGTAAGCCTATTTCAGTTCCTTTGGAGAAGAATGTGAAGCTGAGCACAGATGCAAGTGAGCTTCTAGAAGACCCTACTATGTACAGACGCATAGTAGGAAGTTTGATTTATATGACTATTACCAGGCCAGATTTGAGCTATGCTGTTGGATTGGTAAGTCAGTTTATGCAGGCTCCAAGGAAACCACATTTGGATGCGGCTAGACGCATACTCAGGTATGTGAAGTCCACATTGCAGTATGGACTATTTTATGAGACTGGGGTTCAGATACAGTTGCATGGATACACTGATGCTGATTGGGCTGGTAGTATTTCTGATAGACGATCTACCAGTGGATATGTGTTCTCTTTTGGGAGTGCTGCAATCACTTGGAGCAGCAAGAAACAGCCTACAGTTGCCTTGTCGAGCACAGAGGCTGAGTACAGGGGTGCAGCAATGGCTACATGTGAGGTAGCTTGGTTGCATAAGCTACTTTATGATATGCATCAGTCTACAGATGGACCAGTTGTCATTTATTGCGACAACATGAGTAGTATACACTTGGAAAATAACCCAGTCTATCATGCTAGAACAAAGCACATTGAGGTGCATTATCACTATGTGCGAGAGAGGGTTTTACTAGGTCTTATTGATCTAGTTTATGTCAGCACAGAGGATCAGGTAGCTGACATATTCACGAAGGCATTGGGCGCAGAGAAGCTGCGCAAGTTCAGAGACCTGCTTGGTGTGCAGGAATTGGGATTGAGCTCGAGGGGGAGTGTTGAGATATCAAGCTCCACTCATGATACGCCAGGGTGACCGTTGTGTATTTATGTCACCGACTTGTCAGTTGCAGACGCGGTTGGTACACCGCCTATGAATAATAGCTACATGATAGCTATCCTTATCTACTCTAGTTCGTGGTTCAGTTAGTATGCCACCTTAGTTAGTTGAGTTTGGTTTGAAACCCATATATAGGGTTCTTCTATTTCTTTGTACTTGAGTTCTTTTGGCTTACACAACTAAGAAGAGGAAAACTGTTTTCAGCCTCCACCCTTGTGTGTCTTCCCCCATTGTGCAAGCAAGAAAGCTTCAAGCGAGACTCCTTCCTTCTCTCCCACAATCTTGACAGTTACACGTGGTAATGAAAGTGAGATCTGGGCATGAGGAGAAATCTCTGAGAAAACCTGCTATTAATGGGAAGAGGTCCCTTTCAGTGAAGATTGGGCATTCTTCAAGAGACACGGCATTCACATTGTAGATCAGAGGGAAGTCATACTTGCCATGCACCTCCAAGTTGAAGTCAACTCTAATCCTACGCAAGTAGGGCATGTAGGTAGGATCATCCCTCTTGTGTGGTAGGGTGCTACAAAAAGCCTTCCATGCCTCTAAGTTAGAGGCCCAAATGCTTTTGTGCCATTTAGATTAAGCTTCATATCCTTCCACCCTCTAGGGCACCTCCACCGCCTTGTCTTACCAATTATCTACTGGCTCTTGTTTGCCACCTCATGGGGTGCCTCATTCTTTCCTCCAGTAATCTCCTTTCCAACCTAGTTGAGAGTTTTACTATGTTCTCCACCACCCTTGGAGATAGTATCTAGTCCATCATTGGAGGGAAGGTGAAGACGAATTTGAATGGACGACTGTAGTTCTCCTCGTGCTCCCACACTGCAAGGTCCTGATGACCTTAGTTTACAGGGTTGCCCTTCTCTCCTTGAGGGCCACATGTGGAACTTACAGGGTTGCCCTTCTCTCCTTGAGGGATGGCCACATGTGGAACTTACAGTGGCTTGGATTGGAGCTTTTTACAAGCTAATTCCGTGTAATCTCTTCATTTTTACCTCTTCTCCACCATTCTTTCGGGTGGTACGGCTTCCTTTCCTTGCTCTTCTAGTTGTATTGGTGGTTGTAGAGGGGGGCTCGGTTCATGTAGTTATTTTTCCTCTTCCTGGTCACTCAAAATCTAGACCTTTCTTCATGGATTGGCTATGTTGGCTCTTGTGGGGAAGGTTACGCTCATTGTTCTAGCTCCCCAAACCCTAGCAAGTTGAGTTCTCATGTGGTTAATCCAACTAAGATTAGATGGGCTCGTTGCTCCTCCACTCTTAAGCTGGTGCTAGGTTTGGGTACCTTGGCATGGAGTCCATGTTGTAGTGCTCTCCTTGTCAGCTCTAATGTCCTTTTTACTTCCTTGAGGATCTCTTCTTCTCATGACTATGTTATGTTCAGCACTATCCTTTAGAAAGCTCTTTGTTGCTCCAACATCCCCATCTCTACAACTACAGATTTTCTCTCTGCCACAAGGCATTCACTCTTTGAATGGGCTAGCTGATAAGCTAAGTATTTGATTCTATCCTCATTTTTGGCTACTTATTCCTCTACTTTCTCTTTCATCTACTCTAGCCCTTGATTTTGATACTAGGCCAGAGTGGTGATTATACTCCTGCTCCCACCATAGTACATGCATTTGCTCTTTTTTTTGGTTTCTGTGCTTTACTTTCTCCTTTAGGATTGCCTATTCATGGAGAGTTGCTTGAAGTTGGTTATGTAGCTCTACCAACTTCTTTGTGTCCTCCTCATCATTTTGTGTTTTTGCTACATGTAGCTCTTTCCCTGCCTTTTCTCTTTGCTTTTTCAACTCCTTGTTTTCTAGCTCTAGGCATCTATTTTCTCTAGAGTTGAAGGCACATATCTCCTCTAGAGCCATATGGCTGTCTCTTTCTTTATTGTACAGATCTTTAAGCTTTTCTTCACCTTGCCTTGCCTTCTTTAAGGCCTCTTTTAATGCAATCATATCCTTGTTTATGATGATCATTATCCCTGGTTTTTCTACCTTATAGGTTGCAAAGGCGTTCTTCTCTTCTTCTAGCTCTACAAAAGTGTGGAATTTTTCTCTTTAGTTATCTTGTTAAGTTGGTTCTAAAGTTCCTTTACCAACTCATTGTATTCTTTAGTGTTGCGGATGTAGCACAATTTGACATCAATTGCTATGGTTGGCCTTTTCATTCCTACAAGGGGGGACTCCTTTGCTGGGTGTAGGTGCAAGTTCTTGCACTCTACTCACTATATACTGCACCCAAGCCATGATACTGCTTTCATTAACCACCCCTTTGGTGGTTTCTTGCATTGATGTAATTGTCAGGGTGACCATGATAGGTGGGATTGTGTGTAGAGGGGACTTTTCCTTGCCTTCTATCCCCTTGACCTTTGTTCTCTGCCTCTTTTTCCGTAGAACTTGTGCTTGGCATATTGATCTCTTGATAGCCATAGGTATCTATTCCTCTTCTTGCTACCTCAATCTTTCTTCCTCTTCTTCTTGTTTCTTCACGTGCTTCTTTTCAAGCCTCTTGGACTCTTCCTCCACCCTATGTAGTTCTCTATGTTCTTCTGAGGTAGAGTGGGCTCTCCTGATGGGGATTTTCAGTGTGATCTTCCTTCTTCCCCCTTGTCTTGATAGCTCTGAGACTTGTTGCTTGTTGATTTTCCTTTCGCTTGAGGTCCCTTGCTTCTGAGTTGACTCGTCAACCTCTTTATTTTTAGCATATCATTTTATTTTATCCTACTGATCCCTATTGAATTCGTCATTCCCCTATTCTTCTGCTGAGAATGAAATAGGCAGGTTCACTAGATTGGGGGACCGATGCTCCTCTTAGATCATTGGTGGTTCCAAGGTTTTCTCTGCTACTTCTTCTCTTTCCATCTCCCCTAGGGCTTCCTAGATTATAGCTATGAGTAGCCCTCCAAACCTTATGGTATCAGCCTTGGATGCTAGTTTTCTCCCTTTTGACTCCACTATGGTAGCCAAAGACTCCCATGCTGCCCTTGGCACTATTGTTAGCACCTTTTTTTATGCCTAGATTTTTTTTTGGACATAGGCATTTTAGTTTACCTCATTCATTGTGTTTGTTGCAAGGCTCTTAAGCAATGGCACTCCTATTCTGTTCATGAAGGCATCGTATCTTTGGCTTGAGAGTATGGACCATTTTTGGTTGCAATCAGATGGTGGGATCAGGGATGTCAACCAAGTTGATTCCATTGTTTGTGTAGACTTTCTTTTTGTCCATCCTCAGCATCCTATAGATATCCCTCTTCGGCCTATTCTCTGGCTTATCCACTACTCCTAGGGCCTTCTCCACAATTTCTGGGCAAAGTACAACTTCCACCCTTCTGGTAGCATCTCCTTATTTGATTGTTATTGTGCCACTTCTTCAAGGCATCAAAGGTCCTCAAGAACTTAATTCATTTGCTATGGTCGATGTCCTGTCATCCCACCTTCTTCAAGTACTTGGCAAGATTGCATCATTCGATCATCTACCTATAACAGCCTCTTCATATGTCATCAACCCCCCAGGTTGTGGATGTTGTAGTATTTTAGTTGGTTGAATGCTCCATTCTCCATGGCTAAGCTGTATCTTCTGTGTTCCTCGTCCAAGAAGGGGAGCCTATTGGCTTTATCCTATTGCCCTGCCATTTGGATTCCAGTCACCACACAATAGCCCATAATTATTTTTCCTTAAAGGGAGTTTCTGTAATACTTTCACGCAATAAAAGTTAGTAATAGTTCCACGCAACAAAAGTTAGTTGGTTAGTTCAAAAGTTAGTTAGTCAATTAATAAGTTAGTAAGGTTACTAACTAAAGACTAACTAAAGTAAAAAAAGTAACTAATGTTAATAACTAACTAACATTTGAAATAAAAAATAAATAAAACCAAGGATTGTAACCTGATATTTTTTCCAAATTAACAAGTACTGCAGCCACCCAGCATAAAAGTTACCACATGAACCAGAGTTATGAGCTATATTAGTCACTAGTGTTAATGTGTATAGTATGGGTGGTCCAAAAATATTAAATTTCTGGGTAAAACTAGCATGTTTTAGATATTAAATATCTTAAAAAGATATGGACAATTTTTTAAACATGATGTCATGTTTTAAAAAAAAGTAAGTGATATTTTTTCAGCCAATTTTGGAAATTTAATGAAAAAGAAAGGATTGGTAAAATCACGCGCATCGCGATTGTAGTTTACAGGCATCAAACAACACTTTGAATAGGGAGAAGGAGTGATTTGGAAGATTTCCAACCAAGTGAAGTGTATTGAGCTTTTACCCCCCTTTCGGAGCCAATGGAACCATCTGATTTGTGATTTGAGCATTAAATCACTGATTTTGCCAAGATCCCCTTCACAAAGAGCTCTTCTTCTTAGCCACAACCCATCTTCTCTTGTTAACCTATAAATATGAGGCATGGGGAGCAGTTTAGAGAGGCATAAGGTGACATCGAGAGGCTATGAGAGAGAGGTAGAAGGATACCCCTCCAAGAGGCTGCGAGAAGGAACGAGAGAGAGAGAGAGAGAGAGAGAGAGAGAGAGAGAGAGTTACCGAGAGAGGCTGTGAGGGAGAGAGCTAGCTCAATTTCCCCCTATTTCGGTCTCCAACTAAGCCATCTTTTCTTAGGCTCTCCAATCTCTAGTGCACAAATCAGATGTTGTATGCATTCGTAGTGAGTGCCGGAAGGTCCCCAAGAATAAAGAACTCTACTTTTTGCTCAAAAACCAAGAGAGAAAACTTGCACGACATGAAGCAAGAAAACTCATTGGGTACAATCTCCCCCCATGCCTACAAATCATGTATTTAATATATTATTCATCTCTAAGCTCAAAAATAGCCCAAATTTACAATTAGTATGCTTTAGCTTTTGTGTTTGCTTTTGTCCAAATAAAGAATAAAATGATTGGGCACCCAATGAGTCAGGCTGTGCCCAAATACAATGTCCAATAACAAATATTTCAATCGTGCGCCCATGCACATACAAAATAATAAATATATGTCAAGCGCTTTAATAAATGAGCACGTCAAAATAAATATTGGCACCATGCCTAAGATGCACGCCCATCAAAAATGATAATTTCTTCTAAATAACTTGAATACATGCTATCGCCCAGTGCTTCCCAGCGTCACCTGCTCTACACATTAATTGAAGCATTCACAATTATTAGAAAAATAATAAAATTAAATCGATAAAAGTGAATACCTAGCAATCTTCAGCTACAAAATAAATAAATTGGTCAGAACTCATTCCTAACCTTAATTTATTACTAGTGCGCACTCTAAACTCATAAACATTCATTAATTTAAATATGTATTTTATAGAATCACCCGTTATGGAATCACCCAATTGCATATTAAATTAATGAGACGCCCGAAAAGGATAGGCATCCCCATCGACTTTTTGCACAAGGAATCCACCTTGTATATGAGCCCCGGCAATAAATATAATTTTATGGAATCCACCGCAAAACCTCACGGAATCCACTATAGAATATGCCTCTTGGCATCATACCCCCCCGGGGTGGGATAGCAATTGTCCTCAATTGCTATTAGCTCAATGTGAAGCGAGCAGTGAGGGGTAAGCACTTAGGTCACGAGCGTGCATCCATTGGGCCTCTTCAACAATATAATTTTTAAATTTCACCAAATATCTAGAATATCTACGGCCAGTTCTAGTGGTCATAAAGTCGGTATCTAGAATAGTCTTAGGTTCAAGGATTTCAGTTTCTTCTTCTAACAAAGGAGGATTTTCATAAATAGGATGGACAGGTAATTCGCATTTGAAAGGTTGTAACAAACTAATATGAAAAGTGTTGTGGATTTTCCAGTTTTGGGGTAGTTCTAGTTTAAAGGCATTATCATTGATTTTGGGAATGATTTTGAAAGGTCCATAAAATCTAGGAGCTAACTTTACAACAGGGTGTTTCTCAACACTTTGTAGTCTTCGCTTTTCAATTCGTAACCACACATAATCATCAACTGTAAAATTCATAGCTTTTCTTTTCTTGTTTGCTTGTTTGGTATATGATTGCTGGGCTTTCGCAATCATATCTTTAACTTCATAAAAAATAGTAGCATGCATGTGAGAAATATCATCAGCAGTTTTAACTTTGTTTGACAATGAAGTAAGAGGTTAGGCAATCTATATCCATAAATGATTTCAAAATGTGTTTTTTGTGTAGATGTATGGGGTGTGTTATTATATGCAAACTGAAGTGAATACAAGTGTGTATCCTAGGTTTATGGTTTTGAAATTGCGTATGCACGTAAAATATCTAAGATTGTGCTACTTGTAGCTTCTGTTTGAACATTTGTTTCAAGATAAAATGCAGATGAAAAATCAATCTTTGTTCCTAAGTTAGCAAACAAAGTAATCCAAAAATTATTGCAAAATCTAGAATCTCAATCAGAAATAATAACTTTTGGTAAACCATGGTTAGTGAAAACAAATTTCAAAAACAATTGAGCAGCTTGAGATGCAGTTACTATTTTCTTGCATGGAATGAAATATGCATATTTGCTAAATCGATCTAGAATAGTCCATATCATATCATGATTAGCTTGTGTGTTAGGCAGACCAGTAATAAAATCCATTGAAATATGCTCCCATGGTCTTTTAGGGATTGGTAAAGGCATTAACAAACCATACTATTTACCATGGTATTGCTTAACTCTTTAACAAATTAAACACTCAGATACAAAATTAGAAACATCAGATTTCATCTACGGCCAATAAAAATCTTCAATCAAAGTATGTAAAGTAGAAATAATACCTCTATGGCCTTGATATGGGGGACAATGAATTTCGTGCAACAGAAAAGATCTAAATGGAATAGTTACACATAACCTTTTCTCATAAAACATAAATCCATCAGTGTAAGACAATGAATCAATTGGAATCCAGTTATTGGTAATTAATTAATTCCAAGCAACTTGAAAACTAGGGTCTTGGTCATAGGTATCTTTCATAGGGAGAAGAGAATCAAAAGATATCACAGAGATATTATGAATAGTTAGTCTTCTACTTAAAGCATCGGCAGCAACATTTTCTTTTACGGGTTGATATTGGATAAGTGGATGAAAACTTTGAATAAAAGCAGCCCATTTAATGTGTCCGTTAGATATTTGAGGCTGACTAAGGAGATCTTTAATGCTTTGTTGGTCAGTTTTAATCATGAATTCAAATCCCATTAAATAGTGTTTCCATTGACGTAAAGCTTGTACTACAGCTAGCAATTCCTTATCATAAGTAGAGTACTTGAGTTCGGAGGGTTAAAGTTTGTAGCTGGAGTAAGCTATGGGATGGTAATCTTGATTAAGGACAGCTCCTATTCCAGATCCACTAATGTCAGTGACTACTAGGAAAAATGGTCTTGTAAAGTCAAGAAGTTGCAATACAGGAGCATGAGTTAAAGCATGTTTCAGTAAATCAAAGGACTTTTGCTGATTGTCGGACCAATGATACACAATACATTTCTTTAATAATTTTGTTAAAGGTAATGTAAGCAATGAAAAATTTCTCACAAATTTTCTGTAGAAGCTAGCAAGACCTAAGAAAGAACGTAGTTCATGCACAGTTTTAGGTATCGGCCAATTCAAAATTGCTTCTATCTTTTTAGGATCAACTTTAATACCTTTAGACGAAACAATATGTCCTAAGTATTCAATTTGTTTTTGGAAAAATTCACTCTTTTCAGGGTTGGCATATAATTGATTCTCTTTTAGTAATTTGAAAACGAAAGATAAATGTTCATAATGCTCGTTCTCATTCTTACTGAAAACCAATATGTCATCAAAGAAAACAATGACACAATGCTGATGCTTCAAAAAGATGTGATTCATCATACAACTAAATGTAGCTAGTGCATTAGTTAATCCAAAAGACATAGCTAGGAATTCATAATGTCCAAATTGAGTTCTAAAAGTAGTTTTGAAAATGTTAGATGTGTCCAGTCGTACTTGATGGTATCCAGATTTAAGATCTATTTTGCTAAATATTCCAGCCCCTTGTAGTTTGTCCATAAGATCGTCTACCCTAGGAATGGAATATCTATTTTTTACAGTGATTTTATTTAGGGCACGATAATTAATGCACATCCTAGTATAAGTGTTGTTTTTCTTTTTAACTAATAGAATAGGTGCACCAAATGGAGACTTGCTGGGTCTAATGAGTCCTCGGGTTAGTAATTCCTCAACTTGAGTTTTAATTTCTTTCTGTTCAATTTGATTATGTCGATAAGGTGCTTTACATGGTGGTTGAGAGCCTGGAATTAGGTCTATTTTATGATCTTCAAGACGTGTGGGTGGTAAACCAGGTGGTAAATCAGCAGCAAAACAATCTTTAAATTGTAAAAGAAATTGTGTGTGCCTAGGATGCATCTTATTTTCCTTAACTTCAATTTCATGCACCCAGATTAAATAAGATTTGCTACCTTTTCTTAATGCTCGTTTAGAATGTGTATGACTAAGTAATGGAAAATTATCAAAGGTGTGCATACCATGCAATGTGATTTGTTTTCCATGACAATGAATCTTCCTTGAATGCATAGAATAATCTATATCGGGATTATATTGATGACGCCAAGGCATGCCTAGAATAATATCACTAGATTGCAAAGGCACAACTAGGAAATTTCTACATTCAACATAATCACCAATTTTAATTTCTAAGTCATGCACTTCTTGTGTTCCATTGTATCTAGTGCCTAAGAATACAGCCTTGATGCGATAATGAGTAGAAACAGTATGTAATTTCAATTCTTTGACCAATTTTGCAGAAATAAAGTCGTGTGTACTCCCATCATCATGTAAAACAATCTTTTCTTTGCCATGCACAAAACATTTCATCGTTAATAAAGAATGGGAATTTGGTATACCTGGTAAAGTATCTGAAGTAGTACCGTTATCGTCATCGTCTTCTGTGAAATCTGGCATTTCTTCTTGGTCTTCATCTTATGTCGCTCCCAAATAGTTGATGTGAACAGTTGGCTTTTTGGATTGACAATTCGCCACTAGATGTCCAGGTTGATGGCATCTGTAATAGACTATGGATTTGGCCCTAGACACATTATTGGTAATAGCGGGAAGTTTAGGAATGTTGGGATTTGGCTGAAGAGATGGTTTAGGATTTGGATTTGTGTTTGATGGTAAAGCAAGGGATCGTGTCCAAGATTTACGGAATGAAGATGGAAGGAAACAATTTTGATTGAATCTTCAAAAATTAGAATTGAATTGTTTTGTACCGAAGTTACTATTGTTTGAAAATTGTTGTGGTCGCTTCTGTCATCCTCGAATCTTGTCTTCAGCATCATGGGCCAAGGAAATTGCATCTTCAAGACTCGTTGGCTTAAACATGTTCACTTCTGCATAGAAGTGACCAAGTAACCCAAACATAAACTTCCTCTTATGAGTCGCCTTAGGTACATCTTCAAGCATTCGTAGTTTCAATAAAGCATTCCAAAAACACTCAGTATATTGGGAAATAGGCTTGCGATCTCTTTGTTTTTGCAGAAGATCCCACTGTTTGATTGCTTTTTTGTGGAATTGGGGTGGAAGAAAATTCTGCAAAAAATTCTTTTGGAAAGTCTCCCAAGTAGCAAGACAATCAATGCTTTTGCAAACAATAGTCCACCATAAGGATGCTCTATCCACTAAATGATTAGTGACATACTTAATTTTGTCTTTTTCAGCATACTGTTCTTCGTGGAGATAATCATCAAACTGGTTGATAAAAGCAAGTATAGTCTTTCCATCGTGTGACCCACTAAAAGTACGATATTTGAAATTTCTTTTACTTATCTTTGTTTCTTTCCGAATAGATTGTGCTTTAAGTGTCGCATCGATCGTGCATCGTATATTATATTCAAATTGCGGCCCATATTGATCGGCAGTAGATTTTTGCAGACTGGCCAATTGAGCTTGCAAAGTTTGGCGTGCTGTTTGTTCCTCTTGAAGCTGCATCATAATTAGGTCCATGTTTTGCTCCATTGTTGGTTTCGATAAATCACCTTTAGCCATAAAAGCTTCCATATTTTGATCGGTTATCTTGCAAACTTTCACACAACCTCACACACTCAAAATCTTGTTAGTGGGATGAGCATAGCTCAAATTCGGGTTACAAGGCTTGCTTTTTTTTAAAAGTGGCTTTTGATTATCTTTCTTCTTCACGGTTATGGGAATTGATGTTGGCCTTCTTCCAAAAGAATATGTTGTCCGTGCAGACTGCGTATAGCAATCTGTGTTGAAAGAGGGGAGAGAGAGAGACGGGGATGGAGCTTACCGAGAACCATCAAGTTCTTCTCTTTTTTTTTCTTTCATTATTCAACACTAGAGTAAAATCCACACTACAAAGAGTAGCCTAGTGTAAGTGTAACTAGACTGACTAACTCACTGACTAACTCTAGTCAGGTCACCGACTAGCTAAACCAACTTATTCAATGTAGTCACATGCAGACAGCTGTACACTAGCTGTCACAGATGTCGGTCATACATAAATATGGACAGATGGGAGAGCTTGACTTCTAACACTCCCCCTCAAGCTCAAGATAGCATCTGCATACCAAGTAGCTGTCTAAAACCACAAAACTTATCTTTACCCAGAGACTTGGTAAAGATATGTGCAACTTGCTCATCAGTCCTCACATGCATGAGATAAACCTTTCCTGCAAGAACCATCTCTCGAATGAAGTGGTAGTGTACCTCTATGTGTTTTGTCCTGGCATGGTAAACTGGATTCATGGCTAGGAGTACACTATTGAGATTGTCGCATAACAGTGTCACTGGAGCATCACCCTGTATATCCAAGTTAGCCATAAGCTTGAGCAGCCATGCAATCTCACATGCTGCCAATGCAGCTCCCCTGTACTCAACCTCAGTACTAGATAAAGCAACCGTAGGCTGCTTCTTACTGCTCCAGCTAATCATGCCGCTACCAAAGCCAAAAGCATAGCCACTCGTAGACCGTCTGTCAAATGAGCATCCTACCCAATCTATATCTGTGTATCCAATCAGTGCTAAGGGCTTATCTCTGACATAGAACAGCCCATAGTCTACAGTGGACTTGACATACCTCATGATGCGTCTAACTGCATCCAAGTGCGGCTTCCTCGGCTTCTGCATAAACTGGCTTATCAACCCTACATCATAGCTCAAGTCAAGCCTAGTGATGGTTAAGTAAATCAGACTGCCAACCATCTGCCTGTACATAGTCACATCTTCAACTTTAGCCCCAGTGTTCATGTCTAGCTTTACATTCTGATCCAGAGGTGTATCCAATGGTTTGCATTCAGCCATGCCATTCTTCACAAGCATTTCCATGGCATAGTGCTTTTGCATCAGCCATAAACCATTTTCAGTTGGTACAACCTCAATACCCAAGAAATACTTCAGATCTCCTAGATCTTTCATGTCAAATTCAGATTTCAACATCTCATCTCTAGTAATTATCAGGTCATCAACATATATGACCAGCACTACCAAGCCATTGTCAGTCTTCTTTGTGAACAGGCTGTGATCAGCCCTGCATGCCAGGCTCTCGGAGCTTGCTTCAGCCCATACAGTGCCTTTTTCAGCCTGCACACATAATACTGAAAATTGGGGTGCTCATATCCTTCCGGCTGAACCATATATACATCCTCAGATAAATCACTGTTGAGGAATGCATTCTTGACATCCATCTGCTGCAATTTCTAGCCTTTTGCAGCACCCAAGGCAATTACTGTACGTATGGTTGCCATCTTTGCAACCTGGCTGAATGTTTCATCATAATCCAATCCATACTGTTGAGCATATCCTTTAGCAACCAGCCTGGCTTTGTATCTTTCCACAATGCCATCAGAATTACATTTGATTTTATAGACCCATTTGCAACCAATGGTCTTTTTCCCATCAGGCAGTGGCATCAGATCCCAAGTCTGATTTTCAGCCAAGGCATTCATCTCTTCGTCCATAGCATTGCACCAATTTTCATCCTTTATTGCTTCAGCATAAGTACCTGGTTCTTTGATCTCCATCACTTTTGTCATGTAAGCATAGTGCTTTGCAGCATAACCAGTGTACATAAACCTGTCAATAGGTCTCCTGATCCTCTTTGATCTCCTGAGCTGTGGCTCACTCTGAGCTTGCCTCGCATGAGGCGGCACATAACGGCTCTGCCTAGGACCTAGTGTCATAAGAGACGGAATCCCCAGTTCGTTGTCTAAGCTGTCACTGCTCGATGACTCATAGCCTGCTGTGAGTGGTCCTGTCACATCCTCAAAAACCTTTTCTTTTCCTTTTCCCTTGTCATTTCTCCCCCTCACTGACATGTCCGTCTCAGTGGACATAGATTTACGGTTCCGTAAGCGTCCTGACCAAGGACTCACTGCGGAAGATACATCTGTTGTCTGACCACTCATAGAAGTACTCTCTGTAGGAGTATTTTCAGCATGAGTCATACTAGGTGCTCCATTAGTAGGCACCACAACCGGATTCCCATACCACGATGCTAACTCATCAAAGACTACATCTCTGCTGATGAGTGTCTCATGCGTAGAAGGTACATAACACTTGTATGCTTTCCGTTCCTGTGCATATCCCAAAAATACACTCTTCACTACCTTAGGATCCAATTTCTTCCTCTTCTCATTCGGTATATGCACATACACAATACATCCAAAGACTTTCAAGTGCCTGATGTCAAGTCTATGACCATACAGTTTCTCATAAGGGGTGACTGCATGTATTCCTGCTATAGGAGTGCGATTTAACACATAAACTGCAGTCATTACTGCTTCAGTCCAATAGGCATTAGGCAAACACTTCTCATTTAGCATAGCTCTTTTCTGACTCAATTAAGACTCTGTTCTTCCATTCTGCAACACTATTCTACTGCGGTGTATAGCTACATGTGAGCTGCCTTTTGATCCCATACTTGGCAAGATATCTATCAAATTCTTTGGATACATATTCACCTCCTCCATCTGATCTCAAGCATGATATGTAGCAGCCAAGTTCATTTTCAGCATATCTTTTAAAATCTCTAAAGACTTCAAACACCTCATCTTTATGCTTCAAAATGTACAGCCAAGTGTACCTGCTGAAATCATCAATAAATGAGACATAGTACCGTGCACCTCCAAAAGACGCATTATGCGACGGTCCCCAGACATCAGAGTGCACCAATTGCAAAGGCCTAGTGTTGTCTTGTACATGCCTTATGAAAGGAAATCGTGACTGCTTCCCAAACTGACATGCAGGACACACATGCCCAAAGTCATTATACTTGAATTTCAGTAATCCAAGTACGACTGCCTTCTGCTGCATGGATTTCAGTTTCTGTACATTTACATGTCCAATTCTCTTGTGCCAAATCTCTACATATCTGATGGCACTCTTATCATGAGCAAACATAACTGCTTTAAGTTCAGGAATGGTCGCTTCCAAACTAAACATCCTACCATCCCTTCTGCCCTTGGCAATTAGCTTGCAGCCATTTCCATATTCCTCAATGAAACATCCATCCTTGTTAAATCTCACTTGCAGATTATGTTCTGCCATTTGACCCACAGACAACAAATTCTTTGTTATGGTCGGTACATGTAAGACATCATGCAACCCTTTCTTCTTGCCATCAGGCATCATTAATGGAACAATCCCTTTATGCTTTATGTCATGTTGGGTATCATCCCTAGTACATACATGACCATGTGTACCTGCAACCATCTCATCAAACCACTCTCCATGTGGAGTCATGTGGTTTGACGCACCAGAGTCAATGTACCACCTATCATCTCTGTTCTGCCTTGACGCAGACTTGGACACATGCTGCATGGCAAAGAGTCTATCAACCTGATCATCTTGACCACCACTAGAGGATGCATAATACCCATGTTGTTTCCCTTTTGCCTTCATGTCATTCTTCTTTTTGTAACATTCCTTCGCTATGTGCCCATACCTGCCACAATAATGGTAATCTTTGTCCCTGTTGGACTGATCAGAAGACTGCCAAGTTCCAAATCCACCTCCTCTTCCTCGAGGTGATCTCCCCCTGCCTCTAAAACCACCAGATCCTCACTGGCCCTGTGTATTGGCACCATGCCAATTTCCCTGGTACTGCTGCTGTCCATAGGCATTACGAGTGTCACCACGACCTCAATATGAACCATGGCCTCTGCCTCCTCTGCCACGCTGGCTAGATTATAACACAATGTCTCTGTTCTGAGAGGCACCGAAACCTGTATTTAGGCCAAGTTTGACCTCCTCATGTAGCAACAATGCAACCAGTTCTTCCTAGTCAGGGGGTTTTTTTCTCTAACTGAGATGGAAGTGTCAAATGCTTTGTATTCTTTCCCTAAACCATTCAATGCAACAACAATCATATCATCTTCTGATACCCTTGAACCAATGGTAGCTAACTGATCAGCTATGGTCTTGATCTCTATGGTATACACCTGGATGCTCCTGCCATTTCTAGACATATTATTGAACTACTGTTTCAACTGGATCTTCTGTGCATGTGTCATGGTTCCATAATTTCTCATCAGTATATCCCAAGCATCCTTCGGAGACTCACAGCCAGTGATTTGAATAGCCACAGCATCAGATATACATAGTGAAAACCAATGTAGTACCCTACATGCTCTTTCAGTCCATAACCTGTGAGCTCTCTTCTATTCATTTGTTGCATTTGCTTCAGGCAATTCAGGAGCTGCTTCATCTCCTGTGCATAAGTCCCAATATCCTCTGCCAACCAGAAAATTTTTTTAATTCTGAATTTCCATAATGCAAAGTTTTTATTGTCTAGATTTTCTCCAACTATTTGTGTGATATTATCAGTCCCATGTGCATTAGCCATGATGCAACAGACTGTATGTCAAATGCCTGACTCCCTACAAGTCAATAAGTCAACTTGACTGACTTTAGCCCTTGGCTGTTTATGACAGTTTGTTGGTTATTCTTTGCTCAGATACACAGTATTTCAGTCTGAAAAACACGGGTACATACTCCCCCTGACACTTGGCAAATCACTAAGATATTTCAACCTGTGTGTATGGACTACAATCAATGCAAAGCCAGCATGTATTCAAGCAAACTGTTTATGATCAGACGTGCAATCTGTAGGCATAAAACTTGAGTGACTAGCAGCTTATTTGCAATCCAAAAATGAGTGTATATGATCCAAAAATACACCTACAGTAGTCCAGATGTTGACCTCTACATACGAGGTTCCAAACAAGTCAATCTGACACTTTATGCATGTACTGCAAGTACCAAAACATAGTAATCTGGCTACAAATTTCAATCAGCCAAAGACATTCAATCACAGTGTATTTCAGTCCAAGAACTGCAAATACATTCCATCCATTCACTACTTGATGACAAACTTAATACATGAGCATTCGGTTAACCAAAGACAACCCGTCTTCAAGGAGTCAAACTCGTCCTGGAAGAGGCAAGTCGAGAGTTGCATCAACTGTTTGTAACCAGCCCATAGTCAAATAAGCACAAATGACAGTTTCTATGCAGCTTCAAATTAGTCCAGATTTGAGCATTCAATGCCCTTGGTACTTCACAAGTACTTTGCATTTATGAAGACCCACCTAGCATTTACTGTGACCAAGTAAGTATCTATAGGCTCTCAACTTCGAAATGTAAACTGCCATAAGAGTAAAAACTGTTTTCAGCCAGTTAACTCTCTACAAATCTGAGAGTTTAACTCTTCAAAGGCATTTCATTCTAGCCATGATGAATATAAGGCATCCCATGAAGTTTGTATATGCCAACTCTACTATTTAATGACAAGAACTATCTGCTAGTATATTACAGATCTATCTCAACCTTACATACAGTCCATGTCTATATGCAGGTTGAACATGGAGCTGCTAATGCTGCCCATAGCACTGACTTATTGCATAGTCTCAATAGCCTTCAACTAACATGCCCTTTGTGCATTGTCTTGAGGAGGTATGGTGCTACCAATTTGTCCATACATCAGGCGCATTTTCCTGGGAGTCGTGTGGCCTGCATGCTGAATGTACTCATGTTTTTACTGCTATTTCTGGTATGGGAGATGCCAAGCACTAATCAGTGCGCACTATTCTTCAACCACCAAGTGAAATGTCACCATTAATGTCAAGCATATAGGTGAATGCTTCATCACGTTGACCATCAAAACAGGCGTAGATTTTCAGACAGTTCACACTATTTTCCAGGTGCTAATTTTCAGATATATTTTCCACTATTTGTTGCTTCCAATGCTGGTCATAATCTACTGCATAGCATGATTCAAATCAAGCTCTTCAACCCTTCCTTCAAGCCTTGATGACCTCTTGTCAGTCGTATGCATACAGACATTGATACATACCTTCCCTTTGACTATGGCTTCATTTGCAGGTGTCCAGCTTCTTCTTCATTCCTTACTTCATCTTCTCTGCATTGCAAGTGGTCATGCCCATTCTCCCACAGCCTCATGGATGAGGCTCTGATACCATGTTGAAAGAGGGGAGAGAGAGAGACAGGGATGGAGCTTACCAAGAACCATCAGGTTCTTCTCTTTTTTTTTCTTTCATTATTCAACACTAGAATAATACCCACACTACAAAGAGTAACCTAGTGTAAGTGTAGCTAGACTGACTAACTCACTGACTAACTCTAGTCAGGTCACCGACTAGCTAAACGGACTTATTCAATGTAGTCACATGCAGACAGCTGCACACTAGCTGTCACAGATGTCGGTCATACATAAAGACGGACAGATGGGAGAGCTTGACTTCTAACAATCTGTGAGCTGGAACTTAACTCTGTCAGACCGCAAGTGCATATGGGGGCTTACATGGAAGTTGAAAACATGTTCAAGAATTGTTGTGTATGAACTCCCCCTATGGGAGAGGTTTAAACCTTGAGAATTTAACCTTTGTAGCTTAGTAGGCTTTAAGCTTTAGTAAGCTTAAGCTCTAATTTTTTTTTAAAAAAAACGTGACCTCCCTAAATCAATCATGATAGGAGGCGGCAGCTTTTTGGTGATGACGGCGACCTTCAGTACATACTGCCACCATCGATGATCAACTTTTGAAGAGCTAAAGCTTCTCTTAAGCTTTGTTAAGCTTCTTAAACTCTAACTTGGTTAAAATTCTTGCATGTTCTTTCTCAGAAGAAGAAGACTTAGCAAAGGAACTTCCCAGGTGGTCCTCTGCCTATAGAGGCTGGTCCTTCGCGATCGTAGCAGGGGGTTATTCACTGCTAGGAATACGCTGGAATTGACGGGTTGTCATGAGATTGACTGCAGAGCTCGATCATTCTAGGAGCTTTGCCTTCGCTGGAGATGGTAAGCGATTGGAAGCCCTTGATCTCAGCTTCACTCTGATACCATTGGTACACAAATCGGATGTTATATGTGTACGTAGTGAGCGCAAGAAGGTCCGCAAGAACAAAGAACTCTACTTTTTGCTCAAAAACCAAGAGAGAAAACTTGCACAACATGAAGCAAGAAAACTCATTGGGTACAATCTCCCCCATGCCTTGTATGAGCACTCCAAAAAGCGTGTATTTAATATATTATTCATCTCCAAGCTCAAAAATAGCCCAAATTTACAATTAGCATGCTTTAGCTTTGTGTTTGCTTTTGTCCAAATAAAGAATAAGGGGGTTGGGCAACTAAAGAATCGGGTGACTAAAGAGTCGGACTATGCCCAAATGCAATATCCAATAATAAATATTTAAATCGTGTGTCCATGCGCTTACAAAATAATAAATATATGTCAAGCGCTTTAATAAATAAGTGCGTCAAAATAAATATTGGCGCCACGCCTAAGATGTGCGCCCATCAAAAATGATAATTTCTTCTAAATAACTTGAATACACGCTATCGTCCAATGCATCCCAGCGCCACCTGCTCTACACATCAACTGAAACATTCACAATTGTTAGAAAAATAATAAAATTAAACCGACAAAATTGAATACCTATTAGTCTTCAGCTACAAAATAAATAAATTGGTTAGAACTCAGTTCGAACCTTAATTTATTACGAGTGCGCACTCTAAAATCATAAATATCCATTAATTTAAATATGTATTTTGTAGAATCACCCGTTATGGAATCACCACTTGCACATTAAATTAACGAGACACCTGAAAAGGATAGGCGTCCCCATCGACTTTTCGCACAAGGAATCCACCTTGTGTATGAGCCTCGGCAATAAATATAATTTTACGAAATCCACCGCAAAACCTCACGGAATCCATCGTGGAATATGCCTCCCGACATTAATCTCAAATTCATTTCTCCTTTATTTCTCAATTCCACTTGCGAAGGATGGCTATAAAGCGACGAGGTGGAAGGACCATGGGAACCACCATAATTAGTAAATGAATAGGTATTGCTAGAGATACAGGAGTGCGCGAGGTTGCCAGAGTTGCCACTACCAACGGAACATCGGGTGTGGCAATTGCGAGCACAAGCAAAGGCAAAATTCCCAATGTTATCGTGCTGCCAAACTAAGGTATTTATTACTAAGTTATTATTTTACCACATAAAATAATAAGGTTTAATTCAAATTTCTTAAAAAAAATGTTAGTCTTTGCATCAAACGGTACAAGAGCTACTTGTTAGATTGTGCATAGACATCATCTATATAAGAATTAATCATGTAAAATATTAGCTCTATATTTTACACTTACACGAATTGATAGATCATTTAGAAAGCATACTAGTACATGAATAAATAATTAATTGCTATGATTTGTAGTTAGAGTAATTGAGATTCTAAATCATGGAATCATGATGCAAATAGTTGCAAGAGGTTATTGCACATATGACTCTATGCGCACTCGAGATTAGTAAAATAACTCAATATGATTATCGTCAAATGCAACAAGGTTAAGTGTCGCTTAAAAGGTGAAACTCTATTTAAAGGATTTGTAAGTCATCTTGTTAAGTTATTGCCACAATATATTTCTTTAAGAAATTTCGCTTATGTTGGGTAAGATAGCCCAAACTGAAAATTCATGCCTTTCTTAACATGTTGTGAGAGATGTACTCAACACTTCTTTATGGGGAGGAGAATCCTCATTAGAATGTAAGGTTACCTTGGGATAAGGTCTACCTTGGCTATGTGAAGTTGTGAATTATATGATTGTGTGATTGTCATTGCTTCATTTGATATATGTTTGAAAGGATTACTTGTGTTTGCTGGAATCTAGATCTCTGATTGAAAATATTAACAAACTCGATAAAAGGAAGGATCGCACTAGGCTACCCCCAAGCTAACTATGAGACCCTACTCCAAGGGGGTCATGCTTATCACTTCATGAAGCTTAGACCGGGTTCGTTAGTGAAAGGTATGTCATTAGGAATAGTCTCGGGCAATAGGAAATGTGGGTGCCAGGGGGGCCTCTAGTTGTAAATCCTACATTGTTCCTAGAATCTAACGAGCCCCTTCGTGACCTAGGATGGGATCCTAGAACCCTAAGTACTAGTTACATGGGTGGAATCTTGGTGGGTAGAATACCCTCGTGGAATTCTGTGTATCTTTTACAGGGTCGAAAAGATGGAAATTGTAATAACTTCCAATATAATAAAGAAGTTTGTTTGATTCAAGGATTGTTTGAATTGTATGTGTGACTGTGAGATCAATTGTGTGAAGGAACATGTGATTTAAAGGACTAATTAAGGAAGTTGGTATATGTTCCAATAAATGTGTTGTGGGTAATTTAAAAACTAAAGATGATTCCATCATCAAAGGAAAGCGGGTGGGCATGACCCCCAATGGGTCCGTCCAACAATATGGTGGTTGCAATTAGTTGGGAGCTTTTCTAAATCGGAAATAGAAATAGGAAGACGATAAATTGACCAACAACTAGTCGTTAGGTAGAACCGACTTGCATGTTTTAGGGGACTCGAATGGGATATGGCCTTATGGGCAGGAGGGTTGACATATTGCACTCCCTTCCATCTCCCATTCTCTTTGAACCAAGTGCAATGGCAAGTCCGCTTCAGATCAAGTAATCCTATAGAAGTGGGAACTCAAAATTGCTGATGCTAGCTAGCTATTAGGAGACTTGTCTGATTTTAGGAACCCAAAAATTCAGGTTGATCCTAGTGGGTTTGACCAAAACTCTCCCGTTGTTGCAAAGTAGACTCAGTAGGGCCTAAGTTACAAACCCCATGATGTTGCAAGGAAGCACCGAGTGACATCATTTTTGAAAAACCTACTAATAGACTACTAAAAGGTGTGCCATGGATGGAGACTAAGGCACACCTCACAGGTGGTATCAGAGTACATGTCAGTATAGAATATGATGTAAGCTTAAGAAATAATTTGAGTATCAAACTCTGATATTAACACTATATAAATTTTCTAAAGTTTAACTAAGAAATTGTTGAAAATTTCCCAAAATACCACAATAATTCCCAACGAATCTCAAGAGAAAAGGAATCTTTTGAAGTAAGTCAAACCTTTGAAATTTGATGGGAAAGGCGAGAATGTGGAAGCCGATGCAGAAATTTGGATCGAATCCATGGAAGATTATTTTACTATTGTTGGAAATGTCCCAGCCAACCAATCCATGATAGCTAAGCTAAAATTAATTGTCAAAGCTCGAATCTGGTGGAAGCAGTGGTGCCAAGATCAAGGTGTCCCTAAAAATACCATTACTTGGGATTTTCTTAAAGAAGTTGTAAGAGGAAGATATTTACCTCCAGCTTATTGCACCCAAATGATGAATGAGTTCTTTAATTTGAAGCTATGCACCCTCCATGGATATTGTTCAACAAGTGTCCAAGTTTTACAATGGGCTAAATTATCCTCTAAACACTTGTTTGGAATCAATGTGTCCCCAATAGACCTTCAAGATGCTTTGATTCAAGCGGTTCTTATTGTGCGGGAAGTTCAATCAAAGCCTAACAATAATAAGTTTTGGAGCTTCAATAACCAAAACAAAGGAGGATTCAAAGGTCAAGAAAAATGAACCCAATGACAATTCTACCAAGGTCAAAAGAAAAAGGCAAAATCCAATGCAGTTGGAAATTTTGTTCCTACCCAGGGAAACAAGGATAGTCTTAGGTGCTTTCACTATAATGAGCCAAGACATTTTAGGAGAGATTGTCCAAAGCTTGGTGGAAACCATTACCAAGGCCAATTTCAAGGTCAATGTAGAGCTACCCAAGGCTATGGTCCAGTAGCTATGGCAAGAGGAAGAACGTCAAATATTACTAATAGGGAGGAAGACCCTACTATGGAAGAAGATATTGAAAGAGCAACTATTCATGCTGCATTCCACAAGAAAGGTCCAAATCGTCAATATTCGGTAATATAGACACCAGCTAGTCACCAAGGTAAATCATTTAAATTTTTGATTGACTGTGGAAGTACACACTAATTTGTTTTATCCAAGTGTGCTAAGAAGTTAGGAAGAGATACAGTAAATGCATCAAAACTTCTCGTGGAATTAGCAAATGGAAAGGAAGTACTTTCCACACAGCAAACTACCAAGGTAGATTTCAACATAGGAGAAAACCTTTCAAGTATGAGGTTCAGAGCAATGAACTTAGGAGCTTATGAATGTTTACTAGGAATGGATTGGCTGATTTCCAATGATGCTCATATCCATTTTGGAAAATGTCAAGTCACATTTCAAGATTTGAACGGTGAAATAGCAACCACACAAGGTGAAATAAGGAAACCTAAAGTTCAATTAGCAAAAGCTTCTCGAATTGTGAAAGGCTTGAAGAAGGGATTACATGTTTACTTAATCAATCTTAACAAGGTAAATCAAGATGGTTAGATAGAAGAAGAACCATCCTGGTTAAAAGAGTACACTGACATATTTCCTAAAGAAACTGAGTTACCTCCGAAAAGAGAAGTTGATCATGAGATCAAACTTGTTCTAGGAGCCGCTCCAATTGCAAAAAGATAAAATGTATATTCCTGAAGCCATCAAAATAAAAGAGCGACTGCTAGAACAAGGGTATATCCAGCCAAGTAGTTCACCATGGGGGATGGGGAGCCCCAGTATTATTCCAAAAGAAGAAAGATTGAACTCTCTGTCTTTATATCAACTATTGAGGTCTAAACTAGGTAACAGTAAAGAATAAGTACCCAATCCCGAGGATAGATGAGCTTCTTGATCGTCTACAAGGAGCAAGGATCTTTTCTAAGATCAATCTTTGGACAGAATATTACCAAATCAGAGTCAAGAATGAATATATTCCTACAACTTCCTTCAACACAAGATACAGTCGTTTTGAATTCATTGTGATGTCATTTAGGTTGACAAATGCTCCAGCTACCTTCAATAGGTTAATGTAATACATTTTCAAACCTCATCTCGATGATTTTGTTCTTGTATTCTTTGATGATGTCCTAACTTATTCTAAGGAGGAAGAAGATCATGAACCACATCTTTGCATTGTTCTGGAGACAATGAGAACACACAAGTTGTATGCCAAGAAGAAGAAGTAGGCCTTCTTCAAAAGGAAGATTGAATACTTGGGATTCGTAGTGTCTGCAGAAGGTATATCAGTAGATCATGCCGAGGTCAAAGATGTTCAAGATTGGCCACCCCCAACTACTATCAAGTAAGTGAGAAGTTTTATAGGTCTAACAGGATGGTTTAGGGTATTCATCAGAAACTATGCCCAAATTACATCACCTCTTACAAACCTACTCAAAAAGCAAGTTGCCATTAATTGGATGCCAATTGAACAATCTAGCTTTGAGCAACTAAAGGATAGTTTGATACCTACTCCTATCTTAAGGCTAACCGACTTAAGCAAGGAATTTGAAGTTGTCACAAATGCCAGTTCTCTTGCATTGGGATAGTTACTAATGCAAGAAGGTCATCGTGTAGCTTACTTCTCGAGAAAGTTGAAAACCCATGAGAAGAGATATGCTGCTCACGACCTGGAGTTGTTAGGTGTGATTCATGCTCTCAAATTATGGAACATTACTTGCTTGGAAATAAGTTTTCCTTAGTTACAGATCATAAAAGTCTTAAGTGGAATTTTACTCAGTCTAATCTTAATATGAGGCAACAATGATGGATTGAAATTCTACAAGAGTATGACTTTGAATTAAGTTCAAACTTGGTAAATAAAATGTAGTAACAGATGCCCTTAGCTGTAAAGCCTTCCTTAATGCTCTTATAATTGAAGAACCATCTAAGGAAGAAACTCTAGCTAAATGGTATCAATGCCAACTAATCCTATCATCGAGTTAACCAAGGATGAAGCAAATAAGGACCCAGAATATCAACAATTGTTTTGGGAAGTTTAGAATAAAGAGCAAGATCCCAAACTCAAGACTAAGTATCAAGAATTCTCCACAGATGAAGACGAGGGACTTGTTTATTTCAGAATGAGACTATGCATTCCTTCAAGCCAAACTCTCAAGAGAAGGACACTTTCTAAAGCACATGATTCTCCTTTTTCAGGACACCCGAGATATGCAAAAACTCTTAATGCTACTAGAAAAAGCTACTACTGGAAAAAACTCAAGGGTGATATACTTTAATATGTCACTGAATGTCTAAATTTCCAAAGGGTAAAATCTGAACATTTCAAGTTACGAGGGAAACTCCAGTCACTTGATATTCCCCAGATGAAATGAAAATTTATTAGCATAGTTTTTGTAGTTGGGTTACCTTCTGTGCAAGGAGGATATAACTCAATAATGGTAATAGTAGACATGCTAACAAAGGTCGTTCATCTTATTCCAACAAAAACCAATTACAAAGCTTTAGATACTACAAGCATTTTTATAAAAATACATTTTTAGGTTACATGGGTTACCTAAAAGGATCATCAGTGAACATGATTCTCTATTCACATCACAATTCTGGAAGAGTTTATTTGAAGCGATCGGAACCCAACTTTTTTTCCAGTACTACTTATCATCCAACCACAGATTGATGGGAAAATTGAACAAGTTAATCAAGTAATTGAGGATATTTTGCGTGCATATTGTAGCAAGGAACCTAAAATGTGGATTTAGTATCTATCCTAAGTGGAATTTGCTTATAATGCCTCCTATCATCGAAGTATTCATATGACTCCATTTCAAGCACTATATGGTCAAGATTGTCGTATGCCACTTAAGTTTTTTAATCCTACTCTAAGGGTAAAATATTTGAGAACTTTTTTAGAAGAAATGGATGATCAAATCAAGATTATTAGACAATATATTCAAGCTGCCAAGGATAGACAAAAGGCGTACGTTGATCTCATAAGGCAAGAACGAATCTTCAAGAAAAGGAGACATGGTCTTCATTCATGTCCGTCCAAATAAAAGTTCTTTGTCCTTAGGAGAATTTAAGAAGCTAAGTCCAAGATATTGCAAACCCTATAAGGTTCTCAAGTGCTTAGGACCAAGTGCTTACAAGATACAACTCCTTGAGAATATAAAAATCCACAATGTATTTCATGTTAGCTTTTTGAAAACATATGTAGCTAACCCTAACCATATCCTTGATGATCAACAAGTTATAATACCTAGGCAAGGAGTCCTCGAGCTACAACCCTAACAGAGTAATTGATGTAAGGGAGAAAAAAATTGAGGAGTAGAACCCTTAGAGAATACCTTGTCAAGTGGAAGGATTATCATGAAGAAGATGCTACATGGATAGATGAGAATGTTCTTTATCAACAATACCCACGATTTCTCTCGAGATGAGAACATCTCGATTTCCCTAAGGGGAGGAGGACATAATACTTCCACACAATAAAAGTTAGTTTGTGAATGAATAAGTTAGTAAGGTTACTAACTAAAGTAAAAAAATTAACAAGGATTGTAGCCACCCGTCACGAAAATTACCACTTGAACGAGAGTTATAAGCCATACTAGTCACTAGTGTTAATGTATATAGTATGGATGGTTCAAAAATATTAAATTTTTGGGAAAAATAGCATATTTTAGATATTATTTATTGTAAATATCCTAAAAAGATATGGAATATTTCTAGAATAGGATATCATGCAAAAAAAAGTAAGTGATTTTTTTCAGTCAGTTTTGGAAATTTAATGAAAAAGAAAGGATTGGTGAAGTCGTGCACATCTCGATCCTAGTTTGCAGGCAACAAACATCACTTTGAATAGCGAGAAGGAGTAATCTCGAAGATTTCTAACCAAGTGTCATATATCTTGAGGTTTTACCCCCCTTTTGGAGCCAACGAAACCATCAGATTTGTGATTTGACCATCAGATCGCTGATTTTGCGAAGATCGCAAAGAGCTCTTCTCAGTCACAACCCATCTTCTCTTATTTAACTATAAATATGAGGCATGGGGAGTAGTTTAGAGAGGCGCAAGGAGACCCCGAGAGACTATGAGCGAGAGGTAGAGAGAGAGAGATAGAAGGATACCCCTCCAAGAGGCTACAAGAAGGAACTTGAGAGAGAGAGAGAGAGATAGATAGATAGAAGGATACCCCTCCAAGAGGCTACAAGAAGGAACGAGAGAGAGAGAGAGAGAGAGAGAGAGAGAGAGAGAGAGAGAGAGAGAGAGAGAGAGAGAGAGGAGTTACCCCAAGAGGCTACAAGGGAGAGAGCTAACTCAATTCCCCCTATTTCGGTCTCCGACTAAGCCATCTTTTCTTAAGCTCTCCCATCTCAAATTCATTCCTCCTTCTTTATCTCTTGAATCCACTTGTGAAGGATGGCTCTAAAGCAAAGAGGTGGAAGGACCATGGGAAACACCACAACCAGTCAAGGAATGGGTATTGCTAGAGATACGGGAGTGCTCGAGGTTGCCGGAGTTGCCACTACCAATGGAACCTCGGGTGTGGCAATTACGAGTGTGGGCAAAGATAAAATTCCCAATGTTGTCCACGGGGGGTTTACTAGTAGTAATAAGGAGATGTCGCCTGCATGCAAGAAATATATAAAAATACCCCTTATCTACCCCCTATTTAAGGGACCTTACCTTATAAAATGTACCTTTCTTCCCTTATATAACCCCCTCCCTTATACTCACGTGGTACCATACGGTAAAACCTAGTGGACCCCCTCGGATGTCATCGTGTTGCCAAACCAGGATATTCATTACTAGGTTATTATTTTGCCACATAAAATAATAAGGTTTATATCAAATTTCTACAAAAAAATAAATGTTAGCCTTTGGATCAAATGTTAGATTGTGCATGGACAGCATCTATATAAGAATTAATCACGTAAAATATTAGCTCTATATTTTACACTTATGTTGGGGGTAAAGGCACCTCCGCCTAGCCGCTCATGTATTATTACACTGACAGTCACCACCACTGCACACTGCAGGTGGCGGGCACTTGTCACCATCACTTTATTCTTTATTCTTTTAGTGACAGTTTGAATAAAGGAAGGCCCGGTCACACATTGTGACTGTTGGAGTTCCCATTTCTTGTCTCTCTCTTTCTTGCTCTTGCTCTTCCACCATAGCTCTCGAGTGCAAGCTTCGATCCTTCTCACCTTTCAACTGGTATCAGAGTACGGCTTTCGACTCTTGAGCTTGGCTCGTGGCGTTCTCAGCTTCTTATCGACTCCCCACTCGCATTGGGTCTCCTTCCCAACAACCATAGCTCATTCTCTTGAGCTCCCATCACTCCCCGACTTGATAGCCTCTAGGATGTACTAAATAAGACCTTCTTCATCAATAGGTGGCAACTCATCAATTGTATCAACACAATCACCATAGAAAGGCTTGAGCTGATTAATATGGAATACATTATGAATCTTAGTGGAAGAGGGTAGCTCCAATTTATATGCCAAGTCTCCAATGTGCTTTAGGATCCTATAGGATCCATAAAATTTGTGAGCAAGCTTGTTACTAGATCCATCTTTTAAAGTAGAATACTGAGACTTAGGTACCTTCAACAAAACTAACTCTTCTTCTTGGAACTCTAAAGGTTGCCTCTTCTCATTTGCATACATCTTAATTTGGTCTTGGGCTTTCTTAAGATTCATCTTACACTACTAAAGAAGGGGTTGCATTCTTTCCAATTCTTCTTTCCCATGAGGATTGATTCTTTCATTGAAGATGACTATGGGTAAGCGCACCTTATAACCATACATAGTCTCAAAGGGCGAAACTCCAATACTAGCATGAGTGGAGTTATTGTTGGCAAACTCAACCAAGTGTAACCAAGAATCCCATGAATTCTGGACATAATAACAGAAATGGCGAAGGTAAGTCTCCAACCGCTTGTTTACCCTTTCTGTCTATCCAACAATTTATGGATGATAACTCGTAGAGGAAGTCAATTGAGTATCAATGGATGTGAATACCGAGAAAAAGTTACAAACTTTGAATCTCTGTCATGAACAATTACCTATGATAATCCATGTAATCTAAAAATCTGCTCCATAAACTGATTGACCACTTAAGAAGCAGTAAATCGGGTCTTGGTTGGAATGAAATGGGCCACCTTGGTGAGTTTATTCACCACCACATATATGCTATTCCATCCATTTTTGGTAGTAGGCAAGCCAATAATGAATTCCATGGTAATGTGCATCCATTTGCCTATAGGAATAGGTAATGGCTGCAACAAACCATCTAGCTTATGGATACTGTCCTTATTTTGCTGACAAGGCATGCACTTCATGAAAAAATCTTTGACATATTTCCAAAGTCCTTTCCAATAAAAGCTTTTACTAATCTTATCATTAGGCTTTGAAAACTCCAAGGTTTCTAACTAAAGGCAAAGAATGAAACTCCTCCATAATTTTCCGTGTAAAAGAAGAAGTAGAGGGAATGACAATATTGCCATTTAACCTTATTAGGCCAGTTTGAAGTTGATAATGTGAGTTTTCTTCCATGAGACCTTGTTGTAATTTCTAAAAACTATGGCTGAGCTCTTCATCCAAAACATAAGCTTCCTGTAATTCTTCAATCCAGTCGTAGCTCAGTCATTGCTAAAAACTTTGCAGGTCCAAATATGAGAGAGAATCAACCACTACATTATCTTTGTCCCCCATTTGAGTGATCTCAAAATCATAATTTTATAGTGTAGCTACCCACCTAGGCTACTTAGGAGTAAGATTGAACTGAGTGAGGAAATACTTAAGGACCCTGTGATCACTTTGAACTCTGAATTGGCTGCCATACAAATAACGGTGACATGTCTTTATTGCATGTGAGATAGTCAACATCTCTTGGTCATAAACATTCATAGCCATTTTCTTATTTATAAGCTTGTGACTTTCAAAGACAATCAGTCTATGGTTCTATTACAAAACAGCCCCTATACCTCAGCCACTAGCATCACACTATATGGTAAACTCCTTTGAAAAATCCGAGCATACTAGAATAGGAGTAGAAGTAAGGAGTTTCTTTAATTGGTTGAAGCTACTATCAATAACAGCATCCCGAAAGAAACCTTCTTTCTTCAACCTATCAATTAAAGAAGTGACAATAGCCACATAATGTTAGATGAATTGGCGATAAAATAAAGATAGATCAAGAAATCCTCTAAGTAGTGGTAGTAGGTGTTGGCCAATCTTTAACACACTACACCTTCTTGGGGTTAGCTTGGATCCCTTTTTCATTGACAATATGTCCCAAGTATTTCACTTCAATTTACATAAAAGAGCATTTCTTCTCCTTAGTAAAGAATCTGTGATGCCTCAATACATCAAAAACCTTCCTCATGTGTGATAAGTGGTCCTAAAGGGTCTTATTGCAAATCAAAATGTCATCAAAGAAGACCAGGACAAACTGAAAGAGGAAAGGCTACAAAAGCTTTTTCATCAAACTCTCTGGAAGGTAATGGGAGCATTTGTAAGCCCAAATGGCATCACTAGAAAATGGCAGAGCCCTCGATCAGTCCTAAAAGCATCATCACCCTCTCGCATACAAATCTGATGATACCCTAACCTCAAATCAATCTTTGTAAAGAATCCAGTCCCCTTGAGCTCATCAAGCAAATCATCAATTCTAGGTATTGAGTACCTATTCTACACTATGATCTTGTTAAGATCCCTGTAATCAATGCACATCCTGAAAGATCCATCTCTCTTTTTAACTAACAATACCAAATATGAATAGGGTGAAGAACTAGGCTCAATGAATCCCATTTCAAGAAGCTCCTTGATTTGCTTCACGCTCACACTTGGACAATCTGTAAGGTGGCTTATCAATTGGCTTTGAGTTGGGCCCTAAATCAATGGGCTAATCAACTGCTCTCTTGGGAGGCAATGAGGTAGGCACTTCAAACAAATCCTTGTACTCCTCAATAAGAGCTTTCAAAGCTGGATGACTTTGTTGAATTTGTGGACTAATCTTCAACCACTTTATCTAGATGCAAAACAAAGATCTAAGAGCACCTCTTGTACTCATTTTTGAGTTGTTGAATGTGGCTAAGCTAAAAATCCGATTTACTAGGAATTCCTTGTAGATGGATGAGTTTTCCATCAAAGATAAACTCCATATACATCTGTGAGAAATCCATAGTAATTTTTCCCAATGTCATCAACCAATCACAATCAAGTGCAATATCTATAGGCCCCATTTCCAAGGTTATCAAGTTTAATTTTGCTTCATAATTTTCAGTCAACTGTAAAGAAACCTATGGGTATATTTGAGTGTTGATTTCTTCTTCACCATTGGCTATTAAACTCTTATGGGCTATTGTAAGTTAGTGGGAAGACAATTTGACTTGTCAATAATGGACTTATTCACAAAACTATGTGTATTGCCGCTATCTACCAGGATGAACACGTCCTTCCCATGAATATTACCCTTCATATAAAGTGTATTAGGACTCTTAGAACTTGTCCAAGCATCCATGGAAATGGAACAACTAGTGACAGCAAGTGGATCATGATAAATCCCTTCCGAGTCGAAATGAACACTCCCACCTAGATCAAAAGGAAAAGAGTCGCAAGGATCATAAAAATATTCTTGCCAACTTCTTCCTCAAGATCATCATTTTTAGTATTAGGTACAAATGTATTTTTCCCACATTTGAAGCATAAGCATTTTTCCTTTCTTTCTTGGTAAAGGCTCATAGGAATAGACTTTGGATTCATATTGGTGGCTAAAATAGATTTAGGCTTGGTTTCCCCTTGTTTGAAATCCACTCGTGAATTATTTGTTGTCCTGAAATTGCTTTGAGGTCGTGAAGCATTGAATGAAGGATAAGTCAGCACTCTTAAGCTTCCACTTGGTGCATGATTGCTGCCATAAGCATTGCCAACTTGTCCCTATTCTAAAACAATCCTTGGATATCCATAACTAGATTGAAATGGAGACTCCCTTCTATATTTTCTTCCATAGCACTCTGCAAGCTCAATAGCTTTGAAAAGAGTGGTAGGGTTTTGCACCATAACATCAACTAACAAAGATGGCTCCAAACCATACATTTACATATGGAGTTTAGCTTCATCACTAATGCTCTCTACATACATGGTAAGATTGAGGAATTGGTTGGTATACCCTTGTACACTTAGGCCTCTTTTCTCTAATCCATACCATCTTCGTGCCAATTTTTCTTTTCCAAGAGGAGAGATAAAGACCTCAGCCATAAGTGTCTTGAATGCATCCCAATTCTCTACAAGTATGTTCTCCTTCTTAATGTATCTCCACCAAGTATGCGCAAATCCCATCAAATGCAAGGATGCAAAATGAATCTTTATATCATTAGTTATATGGAATATATCAAAGTGAGATTCCAATTTTGAAATCTATTCCTCTAGATCGGATGGTGAAGATAATTGACCATTGTACTTTGCCAAAATGATCTTATCCTTTAGCTCTCTTTCATGAAAGAGTTATTTCCCCAAAATAAACTATTCATGGGTATTAGGCATGGAACCCCAAAAATAAGATGGGACTCTTCCAATAGGTGGCTGAGAATTAGTATAAAACCTTCTCGTTGGTAGACAACTTGTAGGAAGTTGGGTATTTAGCCCAAAAGCTTGGAAATTAGCATGATTCAAATTGCCCAAATAGCCATCATGCCTTTGTGAAGTCTCACCTACTTCATATTGGCTATTTGAAATACCCCTTTGTCCAATGATACCATGACCTTGATCATTTTGTTTAGGTGGCTAAAGTGGGACTGAAGGTTCACTGTTTGAATGAGCTTTCTCCTTAGTCTCCTTAGTTCCCATTTGTATTTGCATCCATTAGGAGAATTGTGCCATTATTTGAGTATTAGATTCTAAGAACTTATCAATTGAAGCCTTTATTTGGGTAGTGAAATCCACCAACTTCTCAAAGGAAGACTTCGTTTGACTAGTAGACAATATCACCTGCTCCACTCTAGTTAACAGCTCCATATATCTTTCGGCATGCCTATTCTCATGTTCACACGTGGTGTTATTAAGTGCATTGATTTCCCCATGCACTTGAGGCTCTTTAGGTCTCTCTTGAGGTGTATTATCTAGCATGGAATCTCTAATTTATTGTGCATACTCATTCTGGGTCTTATTCTTGTCTTTATGTCCTACCATAGTAGTGCAGTCATGCAGTACCCCCTATCAAAAAATTGGCTATAACTTGAGCTAGGAAACTTCGGTTCCCAAACTATTTGATTCAAATTGAAGCCAAAAATGATGTCTTTAAGATGAGCTAGAGCACGTCATAATAGGTTTAGGACAAAAAAAAATTGCAATTCAATCGCTGAGCCTAAACTGTCTAGGCCTGCACCCTGTTTCCACATGTAAGAGTAAACTAGTGTAATATTCCACCCCCCCCCCCCCCCCGTGCCACCTAGATAAGAACGCTCCCCTTTAAAAAAATTTAATTTTTTTTACTCTCTCCCCTTGCCGACTGCATGGTGGGGAGAGAGAGTGTGTGTGTGTGAGTAAAGAGGAAGAGAGGGGGGGCATGCAGCCCCCCAGGTGGAAGGGGTGGCGGCCGTTAACGGTGGTCTCCCCCCCCCCCCCCCCCATACCACCTTCCTCCCCCTCTTTAAAAGGGGAGCCCTCCCCTCCCTCCGGGACGGCAGCCCCCTCCTCCTCATCAGCACGCAGCCCCCCCCCCCCCTCGTCGTTGGCAGCAGCCTCCCCCCCTCCCTCATCGTCAGGAAAGGAAACCCCCTCTCATCATCATCACAACAAAGAGAGAGAGAGAGAGAGAGAGAGAGAGAGAGAGAGAGAGAGAGAGAGAGAGAGAAGCTTTTGGAAGCTTCTTCTCTCCCTGCCTAAAGAGAGGTCACACACCCCTCTTGATATTTCCAAAAATACGCCCTCCCCCCTTCATTATCTTTTCTCCACTCAAGGAGAGGCGGTGAGCATTTTGCATAGGAGAATGCGGAAATTCTATCTCTCGTACATGCGTCTTCAAGTATGGCCCCAAAGCGTAGTTCCACAAAGATGGCTAGAAACCTTGCAAGTGTGGATGGAGGTTTGAAACAAGGTGGCACCACAACAGCGAACGGTTCATCAGGCATCAATACCACTGGAATCAAGGCATCACTCCAAACCCAGGTTGCTCTATTATTAAATCATAGGTTATAAATATCACGGTGAAAAATCATATTCACCTGCATCACATTAATTGCCTGTTTGACAATTTCCTAGGTATGAACTTAGTTGTGATGTATGTAACAAGCAAGATAATTTCCGTTGTAAGATGACATCACAATAGGTGAAATTGATTAGATAAATGCATCGTAAATTACCAAAAACGTCTTGCAAGAATTCTTGCATAAAGTGCATTGCTCCTTGCACAAATTCTTGCTTAAAATGCATTTCAGAGGACATTGAAAGAAACAAAAGTGCATCTCCGTATCGCAAGAAGGATTCTAAGGTACATGTAATAAGCTACAGAAAAGATTAAAGCGCAGCTAGACTCATACAATAAATACATTAAGTTATAAAGATCAGATCCTTCAAGAAGGTTATAGATCATGTAAATAATTACATTGAGGATAATGCTAAGATTGCATGCATAGAAAGTACCTTCACATGTGTGGCATAAAATATCGTATGGATTATATCAAAATTGTAAGCATTGAAATGAAGGCATGGCATTACGTTGCATGCATTAAAGTTGCTAAACGTTGTTGTAATCTACCAAATGGGACTGAGATCCATGAGTCCCATGTCAAAGTCCTTGGTGACTTCAAGAGGGATAGGTAAAAGCTTAAGCACCGATGAGTATTATTAAGAGGGCTTAAGAAGATTATACTTAAGATGGAGTAGGAACTGTTCTAAACAAAACCATCTTGAACAACCATGGTCAAGGGGATAGACAATCTTGATCAATTAAGATCAAAGATAAAGGTACATAGGTACTACAAGGGATCTAGGAGACAACTAGCAAGTTGACCAACCGAGGACGACGGGGTTGTCCATGATCTATTTTACAAGGAGACTTAAGGTAAGGATAATTAGGGTCGGTAGGGTACAAACCCTAACCCAAAGAAAAAGGGAAAACAAGCAACCTAGCTTGCCAAGCCCTTGGAATATTGCCAAGTCGCGAACAATCCAAGATCAAATGCTAGAAGCATCCGAGAGAAGGAATCACACCTTAGCAATTGGTCGTACACACGACCTCTGAAATAATCATGATTGTACACTTAGGTACATTGTTTGAACTTCTTTGCTCAAGGAACTAATTCAAGGCAAAATAATTAATGCTTCAGGTTAAAGGCCTGGAGGGAGTGGCAGGTTCAGTTACCTTCGACTGCCTGCCTGGCCCTATCCAAGGGGGTTGATTAGCCGCACTGGTTACACGGACCGAACCTGCCGCGAGAGGTCTCTCCGTGGATGCTGCTTGGAGTGGGAGGACGCTTGGGTACCAAGGGAGGCTCTGGCTGTAAATTCCTTGCCTCTGGATCCCACACAAGAGGCCGACGTGACTCGAGATGGGATCTTGAGGCCCATGTACTAATCTGCAGGCAGAACTTGGAGCAGCAATCCTGTTGATTGCTAGGATAGCCTTCATGCATGATACTTGATGTATTCCGAGACTATGATAAATAAAGTTCAGATATTTGAAAAATGAACTTGCTTGACATTGTTTTTGTGTCAGTGTCTAAGTTACATGAAGGAACCTGTGTTTAAATTGATTAATTAAGGAAGTTGCTTTTGCATGTCAAACATAATGTGGTAGGTAATTAGATAACTAAGAAACCCAAGGAAAGTGCGATGGACATGACTTGGGTATGTCCTACGAAAGGGTGGTCCCGGTTAGCTGGGAACTTTTCTCAAAAGATGTGATAACAAAACTGTGAAGACCTAGCATCAGTAGAGTTAGAATCCCGATTTATGCTATTTTAGGGGAGCGGAATGGGACTATGCCTTATGGGCAGAGAGGTTGAGCTTCTCATCCCTCTCGTTTCCCATTCTCCATGAACCAAGTGCAGCATAAATCTGCTTCGAGTCTGTTGTTCCTACGCAAAGTGGTTCATCTGAAGCTCAATGCTAGCTACTTCCTAGAGACTTTGTTGATAGGAAAGAAACCCTGAGTTCAGGTCGGTCCTAAGTGGGAATGGCTGGATACTTCCGCTCGGGTAGAATCGGGAAGACCTAGATCACAAACCTTGTGACATTCCTTGCGAGTGCTAGGCGGTGCTTTCTAGATTCTCTTCTCGATAGGCTGCTAAGACATGTCCCACAAGTGGACGAACGGACATGTTACAGTTGGTATCAGAGCGAACCAACGAGATCTAAAGGTGGTAAGGGAACTTATTGGAGGAAAATAAAGGGAATAAGGGGATAAATAGGGGAAGGTGAGTGGAATAGAGCAGTGTTTTCTATTGAAAACATTTCTTTACTCACTTATGGATGCTGGGTTGAAGAGTCACAAAGCATGGAGCAAGTTCTTGGTGTTCTAGGTCATGTTCATGACTGCAATGCATGCCTCGAATTATCGTCAAAGGCTTGGCATGATGGATATTCTAGACCACATCTATAATCCTTCACCCCTATATGCAGAGCGGAGATGGATGGGAGACTCAGGAATATACTACATAGCAGCCCACCGACTCGCGTACCTTCAGACCAACTTGAAGAGAATCAAGAGGATGGAGGATTTAAAGATTGTGAAGCTGTTCATCTTTGTCGAAGCTCGCGTAAACAGAACTTTTCACGTCAGTGGTCGGCAAGTCAAGCAGAACAAGTATGTCTATGAAGAAGTGACCCGGGTGATCTCTGCTGATGGACAGAATCAAAGTGTTAGGGTGTTATGAGAAGAACGGGTATCAAAGGAAGGGATACCCCAAGCTTCCTATGACTTACCGTTTCCTGAAAATCCATGACCCCACTCCATATTATTATTATGTCCCTATAGCCAATTGTAACACAATCCTATTTTCCCCAAACTGATGTATCAATCAGCCTGTCCTACTTATCCAAATAAATGTACTCAAAGGGTTATGCCCTCATGAATAAATAAGACTTTTTACAATTGTCTATCTTGATCATAAATGCTAATTGAGGTGTTAAGTGATTAAATCACTTAGCTAAAAAGCTATGCTAGTCATATTAACATATTATGGGAACATATGATAAGATGTTAACATAAAGAATCTTATTGTTTAGACACAACCCCAAGTGCAGGTTCCAAATTCGACTCCTGCACTAAGTCCAGCTGTGGTTCAAGAGAAGAAGTTCCTTCTCAAACAAATTAAGCCACCCGAATTTGATAGCAAGGGAAGGACAGTTCAAGCCGACGCAGAGATCTGGATTAAGTCCATGGAGGACTACTTTAAGGCAGCAGGAACTACACCTGCTAACCAAGCCATGCTCACCAAACTTAAGCTAGCATGCGAAGCGAGACTTTGGTGGAAATAGTGGTGCAGAGACCAAGCGATCTTGAAGGGGACAGTCACTTGGGATAAGCTTAAGGAAGCTGTGCGAGGGAGGTATCTGCCACCTGCCTACCGCACACAAAAGATGAATGAATTCTATGACTTGAAGCAGCTAGGATTATCCCTTGAAGCATATTATTTGAAGTTCATTTCACTCCTAAAGTATGCGCCTCCAATGGATATGACACAACAGGTGTCAAAATTATGTGTTGGGTTGAATCCACCCATAAACAATAGATTGGAATCAATGCGCCCAACGGACCTACAAGACGCACTCGTTCGAGCTGCTCCAATAATATAGGAGGTGCATACCAAACCAAGGAACAACAGGATTTGGCCTTACAAAGATCAAAATAAGGGCATGTCTAAGGATCAAACTAAGAGAGCTCGGGGTCAAAATCAGGGCCAAAGAAAGAAAGCTAGGGCCAATGCTGTCAACAACTTTGTTCTAACACAAAGCAATGATTGCAACCCATGTTGCTTCCATTGCAACAAGCCGGGACACTTCAAGAGGGAGTGTCCCAAGCTTAGCAGAGGACATTGCCAGGGGCAATTCCAAGGTCAAAATAGAGCTGCTCATGGCCAAGAAACCACCATTATGGCCAGAGGGAGAACCTCCAATGTTTCCAACAAGGAGCTGGACAATGAAGAAGATCCACCCATGGATGCTGACATTGAGAGGGCAATGGTTCATGCCACTCTTCACAAGAAGGGTCCGAATTGCCAATTCTCGGTGATTCAAACTCCATCAGAATATCAAGGTAAAAGCTTCAAAACCTTGATTGACTATGGCAATATACACTCCTTCTTTCAGTTCGATAGCTTCCAGGATGGACATCTTATACGACCTATTTGCAACCGTTGCAGCTCCTGGCACAAGTTTGATTTCATGGTCGACTTCCCTTTAGGGAGGAAGTTTTGTCAGATCTTTAGGAAATACGTCTGCGTATTCCTTTAACCATGAAGGTTCTTATCCAGATTTCTAATTTTGATCTAGCTTATTCAGTTTAATCGGATAGACAGGTAGGCCCTTTTGAACACCTTTTATTATCTATGTTGCTTTTTCCAACTGTATTTTTGGCTTACCAGCCTCACCTTGAGTCTTGACTAGTTCCCCTTTAGAAATTCGAAAGGAGACTTGGCCCTTCCCACAATGGATGTGGGCATCATTGGGTATTAGCCAATCCATTCCGAGTAAACATTCATGGACACCTAGGTTCATTACCCTGAATCTCACAAAAGTTGGCTACCCACCCAATAGGAATTCCACCTTAGCAGTTTGCCTAGTACAAGTAACCTCATGACCATTTGCTAATTCCACAAGCAGAGTAGGTACATCTATTGTGGCTATCCCTAATCTTTTTGCACAGATTGGTGAAATGGATGGAATGCTTCGCCTATGCATTGACTACAGAGGGTTGAATCAAGCAACCATAAAAAATAAATACCGCATTCCAAGAATAGATGAATTACTTGACCGTCTTCAAGGGGCAAAGATCTTCTCAAAGATAGATCTCAGATCTAGATATTATCAGATACGAATCAAAGAAGAAGATATTCCGAAAACTGCATTTAGTACAAGGTATGGACACTTTGGATTCTTAGTTATGTCATTCGGGCTGACGAATGCTCCTGCCACCTTTAACATGTTAATGCAAGATATCTTTAGGCCCTATCTTGATGACTTCGTACTCGTCTTCTTTGACGATACCCTAGTCTACTCAAAACAGGAAAAATATCATGAACCCTAGCTTCACGTTGTTCTTGAAACAATGAGAGCACACAAGCTTTATGCCAAGAAGAAGAAGTGCGCATTTTTCAAGCGATAGATTGAATATCTGGGATTCATTGTATCAGCCGAAGGAATTTCACTAGATCCAGCCAAGGTCAGAGACATTTTGGAATGGCCAATGCCAACTTCTGTCAAAGAAATACAAAGTTTTCTTGGGTAGATAGGCTAGTACAAAATTTTCATCAAAGATTATGCTTTGATTGCAGCACCTCTGATTGATATACTAAAGAAACAAGTAGCAATTGCATGGTCACCTGCTTAACACACTAGCTTTGACAAACTAAAGCAAAGCTTAGTATCAGCACCCATCCTGAAACTTCTTGATCTGAGTAAGGACTTTGAAGTGGTAATTGATGCTAGCTCACTTGCTTTAGGATGTGTACTTATGCAAGAAGGTCATCCCGTAGCATATTCTTCAAGAAAATTGAAGAGCCATGAAAGGAATTATGCTACCCATGATCTGGAGCTATTGGGTGTCATCCATGCTCTCAAAATTTGGAGACATTACTTGCTAGGTAACAAATTTTCCTTAGTAACGGACCACAAGAGTCTTAAATGGATCTCCACCTAGAATGAGCTTAATATGAGGCAACATCGATGGATCGTAGTGCTGGAAGAATACGATTTTGAAATCAAATATAGGCCTGGAAAAGAGAATGTAGTTGCCGATGCACTCAGTCAAGGCATTTCTAAATTCTCTCATTTTGTAAGATCCATCAACAGCAAGGTCTCTAGCCAAAAAGGTATCAATGCCAAACAACCCAATTCTCAAGCTAGAAAAAGAAGAGGCATATCATGACCCAATCTATCAGAAAATGCTAAGGGAGATCCCCATCAAGGGTCAAGACCCGAAGCTAAAGATGAAGTATCAAGAATTCTCCATCAGTAGTGGGCTTGTCTACTTTAGGACAAGATTATGTATCCCTGCAAGCCAAACTCTCAAGCAAAAGAAACTGTGGGAAGCCCATGAATCCCCTTTCTCAGGACATCGTGGTTATGCCAAGACCCTTAATGCGGTTAGAAAGAGCTATTATTGGGAAAGGCTCAAGGGAGACGTACTCAAATATGTCACGGAATGTTTGTCTTGTCAACGCATTAAGGCAGAACATGTTAAAATGCCTAGGAAATTGCAACCACTTGACATTCCCCAAATGAAATGGGAATTCATTAGTATGGACTTCATTCTTGGCTTACCCCAAGTTCAGGGAGGATATAACTCTATTATGGTTGTAGTAGTTATGCTCACCAAGGTCGCGCATCTCAAGATGAACTATAAAGCTTCAGACATTGCAAGATTATTCATCAAGGAAATATTCAAACTTCATGGGTTACGCAAAAGAATCATTAGTGATTGTGACTCTCTTTTCACATCACACTTCTGGAGGGCTATCTTTGAGGCTATTGGAACTCAACTCTGCTTCAATGCAGCTTACCATCCCCAAATTGATGGTCAAACAGAATGAGTCAATCAAGTCATTGAAGATATGCTTAGGGCATACTGCTATTGCGAATCCAAAAAGTGGATTCAATACTTACCATTGGTTGAGTTTGCCTACAATGCTTCTTACCAACAGAGTATTCAAATGACCCCTTTCCAAGCATTGTATGGGCATGATTGTCGCACCCCTTTGAACTTCTCGAATCCAACTTTGAGGGTAGAAGCTTCAAGACAAATGCTGGAAGACATGGATGTTCAAATCAAATCAATAAGACAAGACATCCAAGTTGCCAAGGATAGATAGAAGGCTTACGCTGACTTGAAACGGCAAGACAGATCCTTTGTTGAAGGTGATATGGTCTTCATCCGTGTATGCCCTAAAAAGAGTTCACTATCCTTGGGAGAGTACAAGAAGCTAAGTTCGAGATATTGTGGACCTTACAAGATCACCAAGTGCCTAGGGCCTAATGCTTACAGACTACAACTGCCCGCAACTCTAAAGATTCATAATGTATTCCACGTTAGCCTATTGAAAAAGTATCTACCTAATCTGAATCATGTACTTGATGATAAGCAAATTGTAACGCCTAGCCAAGGAGTCCTTGAGCTATGACCCGATAGAATCAGTAACGTGTCTGCTCGTCCACTTGTGAGACACGTCTTAGTAGCCCATCAGGAAGGGAGTCTAGAAAGCGCCACCTGGCACTCGCAAGGAATGTCACATGGTTTGCAATCTAGTTCTTCCCAAGTCTGCCCCGAGCGGAAGTATCTGGCCGTTCCCACTTAGGACCAACATGTAGTCAAGGTTTCTTTCCTATCAGCAAAGTCTCTAAGAAGTAGCTAGTGTCGAGCTCTAGATGAACCGCTTTGCGTAGGAACAATAGAGTCGAAGTGCATTTATGCTGCACTTGATTCATGGATAATGGGAAACGAGAGGGATGCGAAGCTCAACCTCTCTACCGATAAGGCATAGTCCCATTCCGCTCCCCTAAAATAGCATAAATCAGGATTCTAACTCAATTGATTCTAAGTCTTCACAGTATCGTTATTACGTTTTTTGAGAAAAGTTCCCAGCTAACTGGGACCACCCTTTCGTAGGATGGACCCAAATCACGTCCACCACACTTTCCTCAGGTTGCTTGGTTATCTAATTACCTACCACATTATGTTTGACATGCAAAAGTAGCTTCCTTAATTAATCAATTTAAACACAGATTCCTCCACGTAACTTAGGCACTGACACAAAAAAAATGTCAAGCAAGTTCCTTTTTTCAAATATCTAATCTTTATTTATCATAGTCCTTGAATACATGAAGTATCATGCCCGAAGGCTATCCCAGCAATCAACAGGGATTGCTGCTCCAAGTTCCGCCCGTAGACTAGTATACGGGCCTCAAGATCCCATCTCGAGTCATGTTGGCCTCTTGTGCAGGATCCAAAGGCAAGGAATTTACAGCTAGAGCCTCCCCTGGCACCCAAGCATCCTCTCGCTCCAAGCAGCACCCATGGAGAGACCTCTCGCGGTGGGTTTGGTCCATATACCCGGCACAGCTAACAACCCCCTTAGATAGGGCCAAGCAAGCAGTCGGAGGTAACTGAACCTACCACTCCCTCCAGGCCTTTAACCTGAAGCATTAAGTGTTTTGCCTTGAATTGGTTTCTTGAGCAAAGAAGTTCAAACAATGTATCTAAGTGTACAATCACGATCATTTCAGTGGTCATTCGTATGACCAACTGCTAAGGTGTGATTCCTTTTTCCCGAATGCTCCCAGCATTCGGTCCTGGATCATTCACGACTTGGCGAGATTCCAAGGGCTTGGCAAGCTAGGTTGCTTGTTTTCCCTTTTTCTTCGGTTTAGAGTTTGTACCCTACCAACCCTAATTATCCTTACCTTAGGTCTCCTTGTAAGATAGATCATGGACAACCCCGTCGTCCTCGGTTGGTAAACTTGTTGGTTGACTCCTAGATTCCTTGAAGTACCTATGTACCTTTATCTTTGATCTTAATTGATCAAGATTGTCTATCCCCTTGACCATGGTTGGTCAAGATGGTTCTGTTTAGAACAGTTCCTACTCCGTCTTAAGTATAATCTTATTAAGCCCTCTTAATGATGCTCACATGCGCCCTCTTCAAGTCACCAAGGACTTTGACATGGGTCTCATGGATCTCAGTTCCATTTGGTAAATTACAAACAACGTTGAATTTTCCCAACAACTTTAATGCATGCAACATAATGCCATGCCTTCATTTCAATGCTTACAATTTTGATATAGTCCATCTTATATTTTATGCCACACATGCAAAGGTATTTTCTATGCATACAATCTTAACATTATCCTCTATATAATTATTTACAAGAGCTTTAATCTTCTTGAATGATCTGATCTTTATAATTTATGTGATTATTGTATGAGTCTAGCTGCACTTTAATCTTTTCTGCAGTTTATTACATGTATCTTAGAATCCATCTTGCGATATGGAGATGCGCTTTGTTTCTTTCAATGTCCTTTGAAATCCATTTTAAGCAAGAACTTGTGAAAGGAACAATGCACTTTATGCAAGAATTCATGCAAGTTTTTTTTGGGTAATTTCGATGCAATTATCTAATGAATTTCACCTATTATGATGACATCTTACAACGGAAATTATCTTGCTTGTTACATACATCACAACTAAGTTCAAAACACGCAATTAATGTGATGCATGTGAATATGATTTTTCACCGTGATAATTATAGCCTATGATTTAATAATAGAACAACCTAGGTTTGGAGTTATGTCTTGACTCTAGTGGTATTGATGCCTGATAAACCGTTTGCGGTTGTGGTGCCACCTTGTTTCGAACCTCCATCCACACTTGCAGGGTTTCCGGCCATCTTTGTGAAACTACGCTTCGTGGCCATACTCGAAGACGCATGTACGAGTGATAGAGTTCTCGCACTCTCCTATGCAAAAATTCTCACCGCCTTTCCTTGAATGGAGGAAGAGATTGAAGGGAGAGGGGCAAATTATTGAAAATATGAAGAGGGGTGTGTGATCTCTCTTTAAGGAGGGGGAGAAGAAGCTTCCAGAAGCTTCTCTCTTTCTTTCTCTCTCTCTCTCTCTCTCTCTCTCTCTCTCTCTCTCTCTCTCTCTCTCTCTCTCTCTCTCTCTCTCTCTCTCTCTCTCTCTCTCTCTCTCTCTCTCTCCTTGTGATAATGATGATGGGGGAGGGTCGTTTTTGTGATGACGCGAGGGGGGGCGGGGGGGGTTTCGCTGCCTAACGATGAGGAGGGGTTGCTTCCGTTGACGAGGGAGGAGAGGGGCTGCTGCTATCGAGACCACCAGGGGGGAGGGCGCTGCCTTTTAGCCCCACGAGGGGGGCTCCCTTTTATAGGGGGAGAGGGAGCTAGTATGGGGGGGACACGGCCATTGAATGGCCACCACCCTGGGGGGCTGCATGCCCCCCTCTCCCACTTTATTCTCTCTCTCTCTCTCTCTCTCTCTCTCTCTCTCTCTCTCTCTCTCTCTCTCTCTCTCTCTCTCTCTCTCTCTCTCTCTCTCTCTCTCTCTCTCTCTCTCTCTCTCCGCGCCATGCAATCAGCTGGGGGAGAGAGTAAAAAATTTTGGTTTAAAATTTAAAAAATTTTAAGGGGGGGGTTCTTATGGGGAAGGTGGGGGGGTATATTATATCCTCTCCCCTTAGAGAAATTGAGATGTCCTCATCTCGAGAAGACTTGGGGGTATTGTTGGTTGAGAGTATCTTCATCCATCCAGGTGGCATCCTCTTCTGGATAATATTTCCACTAGATGAGGTATTCTCTCAAGGTCCTTGATCTCAAATGCCTCTCCCTAACATCTAAGATTCTATCGGGTCATAGCTCATGGACTCCTTGGCTAGGCATTACAATTTGTTGATCATCAAGTACATGATTCGGATTAGCTAGATACTTTTTCAATAGGCTAACATGGAATACATTATGAATCTTTAGATTTGTGGGTAGTTGTAGTTTGTAAGCATTAGGTCGTAGGCACTTGGTGATCTTATAAGGTCCACAATACCTCTGACTTAGCTTCTTGTACTCTCCCAAGGACAGTGAACTCTTTTTAGGGTGTACACGCATGAAGACCATATCGCCTTTGACGAAGGATCTGTCTTGCCATTTCAAGTCAGCGTAGGCCTTCTGTCTATCCTTGGCAACTTGGATGTCTTGTCTTATTGATTTGATTTTATCATCCATGTATTCCAGCATCTGTCTTGAAGCTTCTACTTTCAAAGTTGGATCCGAGAAGTTCAAAGGGATGCGACAATCATGCCCATACAATGCTTGGAAAGGGGTCATCTAAATACTTTGTTGGTAAGAAGCATTGTAGGCAAACTCAACCAGTGGTAAGTATTGAATCCACTTTTTGGGTTCGCGACAGTAGTATGCCCTAAGCATATCTTCAATGACTTGATTGACTCGTTTTGTTTGACCATTAGTTTGGGGATGGTAAGTTGTACTGAAAGAGAGTTGAGTTCCAATAACCTCAAAGATAGCCCTCCAAAAGTGTGATGTGAAAAGAGAGTCACGATCAGTAATGATTCTTCTGGGTAACCCATGAAGTTTGAATATTTCCTTGATGAATAATCTTGCAACGTCTGAAGCTTTATAGTTCATCTTGACAAGGATGAAATGAGGGGCCTTGGTGAGCATATCTACTACAACCATAATAGAGTTATATCCTCCCTGAACTTGGGGTAAGCCAACAATGAAGTCCATACTAATGAATTCCCATTTCATTTGGGGAATGTCAAGTGGTTGCAATTTCCCACGCATTTTAACATATTCTGCCTTAATGCATTGACAAGACAAACATTCCGTGACATATTTGAGTACGTCTCCCTTGAGCCTTTCCTAATAATAGCTCTTTCTGACCGCATTAAGGGTCTTGACATAACCAGGATGTCTTGAGAAAGGGGAGTCATGGGCTTCCCACAATATCTTCTGCTTGAGAGTTTGGCTTGCAGGGGTACATAATCTTGTCCTAAAGTAGATAAGCCCACTACTGATGGAGAATTCTGGATACTTCGTCTTTAGCTTCGGGTCTTGGCCCTTGATGGGGATCTCCCTTAACATTTTCTAATAGATTGGGTCATGATATGCCCCCTCTTTTGCTAGCTCAAGAATCAGGCTGTTTGGCATTGATACCTTTGTGGCTAGAGACCTTGCTGTTGATGGATCTTGCAAAATAAGAGAATTTAGAAATGCCTTGCGACTGAGTGCATCGGCAACTACATTCTCTTTCCCAGGCCTATAATTGATTTCAAAATCGTATTCTTCCAGCACTTCAATCCATCGACGTTGCCTCATATTAAGCTCATTCTAGGCAAAAATCCATTTAAGACTCTTGTGGTCCGTTACTAAGGAAAATTTGTTACCTATCAAGTAATGTCTCCAAAGTTTGAGAGTATGGATGACAGCCAACAGCTCCAAGTCATGGGTAAATAATTCCTTTCATGGCTCTTTAATTTTCTTGAAGAATATGCTACGGGATGACCTTCTTGCATAAGTACACATCCTAAAGCAAGTGTGCTAGCATTAGTTACCACTTCAAACTCCTTGCTAAGATCATAAAGCTTCAAGATGGGTGTTGATACTAAGCTTTGCTTTAGTTTGTCAAAGCTGGTCTGTTCACCAAGTGACCATGCAATTGCTACTTGCTTCTTTAATAGATCAGTTAGAGGTGCTGCAATCAAAGAATAATCTTTGATGAAAATTCGGTACCATCTTGTCAACCCAAGAAAACTGCATATTTCTTTGACAAAAGTTGGTGTTGGCCATTCAAAACGTCTTTGACCTTAGCTGGATCTACTGAAATTATTTCTACTAATACAATGAATCCCAGATATTCAATCTGTTGCTTGAAAAATTCGCACTTCTTCTTCTTAGCATAAAGCTTGTGTACTCTCATTGTTTCGAGAACAATGCAAAGCTGGGGTTCATGATCCTTTCCCTATTTTGAGTAGACTAGGGTATCGTCAAAAAAGACAAGTACGAAAACATCGAGATAGGTCCTAAAGATATCTTGCATTAACCTGTTGAAGGTAGCAAGAGCATTCATCAGCCCGAATGACATCACTAGGAATTCGAAGTATCCATACCTTGTACTAAATGCAGTCTTCGGGATATCTTCTTCCTTGATCCTTATCTAATAATATCCAAATTTGAGATCTATCTTTGAGAAGATCTTCGCCCCTTGAAGACGGTCAAGTAATTCATCTATTCTTGGAATGGGATATTTATTTTTTATGGTTGCTTGATTCAACCCTCTATAGTCAATGCATAGGCAAAGCGTTCCATCTTTCTTCTTTTGGAACAACACTAGAGCTCCCCATGGAGAACTGTTAGGATGGATGTAGCCTTGATCTAACAGTTGCTTGAGTTGCTCTTTCAGTTTGATAGCTTTCGGGATGGACATCTTATACGGCCTCTTTGCGAGACCGGTGCAGCTCCTGGCACAAGTTTGATTTCATGGTCGACTTCCCTTTAGGGATTAAGTTTCGTCAAATCTTCAGGAAATACGTCTACGTATTCCTTTAACCATGAAGGTTCTTCTCCAGATTCCTGATTCTGATCTAGCTTATTCAGTTTAATCAGATAGATAGGTAGGCCCTTTTGAACACCTTTTATTATCCGTGTTACTTTTGCCAACTGTATTTTTGGCTTACGAGCTTCACCTTGAGTCATGACTAGTTCCCCTTCAGAATTGCGGAAGGAGACTTGGCCCTTCCCACTGTGGATGTGGGCATCATTGGGTATTAGCCAATCCATTCCGAGTAAACATTCATGGACACCTAGGTTCATTACCCTGAATCTCACAAAAGTTGGCTTTCCACCCAGTAGGAATTTCACCTTAGCAGTTTGCCTAGTACAAGTGACTTCATGACTATTTGCTAATTCCACAAGAAAAGTAGGTGCATCTATTGTTATCCCTAATCTTTTTGCACAGATCGGTGAGATGGAGTGTGTACTGTCAGTCAATCAGGGTTTTGAAGCTTTTACCTTGATAATATGATGGAGTTTGAATCATCGAGAATTGGCGATTTGGACCCTTCTTGTGAAGAGTGGCGTGAACCATTGCCCTCTCCATGTCAGCATCCATGGATGGATCTTCTTCATTGTCTTTTTCATTATCCAGTACCTTGTTGGAAACATTGGACGTTCTCTCTCTGGCCATAACGGTGGTTCCTTGGCCATGAGAAGCTTTATTTTGACCTTGGAATTGCCCTTGGCAATGCCCTTTGCCAAGCTTGGGGCACTCCCTCTTGAAGTGTCCAGGCTCATTGCAATGGAAGCAATGTGGGTTGCAATCATTGCTTTGTGTTGGAACAAAGTTGTTGACAGCATTGGCCCTGGCTTTCCTTCTTTGGCCCTGATTCTGACCCTGACCTCTCTTAGTCTGAGCCTTAGATATGCCATTATTCTAATCTTTGTAAGGCCAAATCCTATTGTTTCTTAGTTGGGTTTGCACCTCTTGTATTATTGGAGCAGCTTGAATGAGTGCGTCTTGTAGGTCCATTGGGTGCATTGATTCCAATCGAGTGTTTATGGGTTGATTCAATCCAACATAGAATTTTGACACCTGTTGTGTCATATCCATTAGGGGTGCATACTTTAGGAAAGAAACGAACTTTGAATAATATGCTATCCTAGCTGCTTTAAGTCATAGAATTCATTCATCTTTTGTGTGTGGTAGGCAGGTGGCAGATACCTCCCTCGCATGGCTTCCTTAAGCTTATCCCAAGTGATTGTCCCCTCCGAGATCGCTTGGTCTCTGCACCAATGTTTCCACCAAAGTCTCGCTTCGCCTATAAGCTTAAGTTTGGCAAGCATGTCTTGGTTAGCAGGTGCAGTTCCTGTTGCCTCAAAATAGTCCTCCATGGACTCAATCCAAATCTCAGTGTCGGCTTGAATAGTCCTTCCCTTGCCATCAAACTCGGGTGGCTTAATTTAATTGAGAAGGAATTTCTTCTCTTGAACCATAGCTGGACTTAGTACAGGAGTCGGATTTGGAACCTGTGCTTGGGGTTGTGTCTGAACAATAAGATTCTTTATGTTAACATCTTATCATATGCTCCCATATTATGTTAATATGACTAGCACAACTTTTTAGCTAAGTGATTTAATCACTTAACACCTTAGCTAGCATTTACGATCAAGATGGACAATTGTAAAAGTCTTATTTATTCATGAAGGCATAACCCCCCTGAGTACATTTATTTTGGATAAGTAGGATAGGCTAATTGATACATTAGTTTTGGGAAAAATAGGATTGTGTTACAATAAGCTATAGGGACGAAATAATAATATGGAGTGGGGTCATGGATTTTTAGGAAATGGTAAGTCATAGGAAGCTTGTGGTATCGCTTCCTTTGATACACGTTCTTCTCATAGCGCCCTAACACATTGATTCTGTCAGCAGAGATCACCCGGGTCACTTCCTCATAGATAAACTTGTTGTGCTTGACTTGCCGACCGCTAACATGCAAGGTTGCATTTACGCGAGCTTCAACAAAGATGAACAACTTCACAATCTTTAAATCCTCCATCCACTTGATTCTCTTCAAGTTGGTCTAAAGGAACGCGAGTCGGTGGGCTGTTATGTAGTATATTCCTGAGTCTCTCGTCTATCTCCGTTCCGCATACAAGGGCGAAGAATTATAGATGCGATCTAGAATATTCATCATGCCAAGCCTCTGACGATAATTCAAAGCATGCATTTCGGTCATGAATATGACCTAGAACACCAAGAACTTGCTCCATGCTTCGTGCCTCTGTAACCCAGTATCCATAAGTGAGTAAAGAAATGTTTTAAATAGAAAACACTGCTCTATTGCATTCACCTTCTCCTGTTTATCCCCTTATTTCCTTTATTTTCCTCCATTAAGTTCCCTTGTAATCTTTAGATCTCATTGGTTCGCTTTGATACCAACTGTAACGTGTCCGCTCGTCCACTTGTGGGACAAGTCTTAGCAGCCCATCGGGAAGAGAGTCTAGAAAGCGCCACCTGGCACTTGCAAGGAATGTCACAGGGTTTGCGGTCTAGATCTTCCCAAGTCTGCCCTGAGTGAAAGTGTCCGAACGTTCCCACTTAGGACCGACCTGAAGTCAGGGTTTCTTTTCTATCAACAAAGTCTCTAAGAAGTAGCTAGCGTCGAGCTCCAGATGAACCGCTTTGCATAGGAACAACAGAGTCGAAGCGCATTTATGCTGCACTTAGTTCATGGAGAATGGGAAACGAGAGGGATGCGAAGCTCAACCTCTTTACCCATAAGACATAGTCCCAATCCACTCCCCTAAAACAGCATAAATCGAGATTCTAACTCCACTAATTCTAGGTCTTCACAGTATCGTTATTACGTTTTTTGAGAAAAGTTCCCAGCTAATCGGGACCACCCTTCCATAGGACAGACCAAAGTCACATCCACAGCACTTTCCTCGGGTTGCTTAGTTATCTAATTATCTACCACATTATGTTTGAATACAAAAGCAGCTTCCTTAATTAATCAATTTAAACACAGGTTCCTCCACATAACTTAGGTACTGACACAAAAACAATGTCAAGCAAGTTCCTTTTTTCAAATATCTTATCTTTATTTATCATAGTCCCAGAATACATCAAGTATCATGCCCGAAGGCTATCCCAGCAATCAACAGGGATTGCTGCTCCAAGTTTCGCCCATAGACTAGTACATGGGCCTTGAGATCCAATCTCGAGTCATGTCAGCCTCTTGTGCGCCGCCTCTTGTGCGGAATTGAAAGGCAAGGAATTTACAGCTAGAGCCTCCCCTAGCACCCAAGCGTCCTCCCACTCCAAGCAACACCCACGGAGAGACCTCTTGCAGCAAGTTTGGTCCATATACCCAACGTGATAACAACCCCATTGGATAGGGCCGGGTAGGCAGTTGGAGGTAACAGAACTTGCCACTCCCTCCAAGCTTTTAACCTGAAGTATTAAGTGTTTTGTCTTGAATTAGTTCCTTGAGCAAAGAAGTTCAGACAATGTATCTAAGTGTACAATCACGATCATTTCAGTGGTCGTTCATACGACCAACTGCTAAAGTGTGATTCCTTTTTCCCGAATGCTCCTAGCATTCGATCCTGGATCGTTCGCGACTTGGTGAGATTCCAAGGGCTTGGCAAGCTAGGTTGCTTGTTTTCCCTTTTTCTTTGGGTTAGGGTCTGTACCCTACTGACCCTAATTATCCTTACCTTGGGTCTCCCTGTAAGATAGTTCATGGACAACCCCATCGTCTTCGGTTGGTCAACTTGCTGGTTGACTCCTAGATTCCTTGAAGTACCTATGTACCTTTATCTTTGATCTTAATTGATCAAGATTGTCTATCCCCTTGACCATGGTTGGTCAAGATGGTTCTGTTTAGAACAGTTCCTACTCCGTCTTAAGTATAATCTTATTAAGCCCTCTTAATGATGCTCACATACGCCCTCTTGAAGTCACCAAGGACTCTGACATGGGTCTCATGGATCTCAGTTCCATTTGGTAAATTACAAAAAACGTTGAATTTTCCCAACAACTTTAATGCACGCAACATAATGCCATGCCTTCATTTCAATGCTTACAATTTTGATATAGTCCATACGATATTTTATGCCACACATGAGAAGGTATTTTCTATGCATGCAATCTTAGCATTATCCTCTATGTAATTATTTACACGAGCTTAAACCTTCTTGAATGATCTGATCTTTATACTTTATGTGATTATTGTATGAGTCTAGCTACACTTTAATCTTTTCTGCAGTTTATTACATGTACCTTAGAATCCATCTTGCAATATGGAGATGCGCCTTGTTTCTTTCAATGTCCTCTGAAATGCATTTTAAGCAAGAACTTGTGCAAGGAACAATGCACTTTATGCAAGAATTCATGCAAGATTTTTTTTTGGGTAATTTAGATGCAATTATCTAATGAATTTCACCTATTATGATGACATCTTAAAACGGAAATTATCTTGCTTGTTACATACATCACAACTAAGTTTAAAACACGCAATTAATGTGATGCATGTGAATATGATTTTTCACCGTGATAATTATAACCTATGATTTAATAATAGAACAACCTGGGTTTGGAGTGATGTCTTGATTCCAGTGGTATTGATGCCTGATGAACCGTTTGCAGTTGCGGTGCCACCTTGTTTCGAACCTCCATCCACACTTGCAAGGTTTTTGGCCATCTTTGTGGAACTACGCTTTGGGGCCATACTCAAAGACGCGTGTATGAGTGATAGAGTTCTCGCACTCTCCTATGCAAAAATTCTCGCCGCCTTTCCTTGAGTGGAGGAAGAGATTGAAGGGGGAAGGGCGTATTATTGGAAATATGGAGAGTGTGTGTGACCTCTCTTTAAGGAGGGGGGAGAAGAAGCTTCCACAAGCTTTGCTCTCTCTCTCTCTCTCTCTCTCTCTCTCTCTCTCTCTCTCTCTCTCTCTCTCTCTCTCTCTCTCTCTCTCTCTCTCTCTCTCTCTCTCTCTCTCTCTCTTTGTGATAATGATGATGGGGGAGGGGCATTTTCCTGATGGGGGGAGGGGGCGGGGGGGGGGGGGGGGTTTGCTGCCTAATGACGAGGAGGGGGTGCTTCCGTTGACAAGGGAGGAGAGGGGTTGCTGCCATCGAGACCACCAGGGGGGAGGGCGCTGCCTTTCAGCCCCACGAGGGGGGCTCCCTTTTATAGAGGGGGGAGGGAGGTGGTATTGGGGGGGGGAAGGGGGAGACGGCCGTTGAACAGCCGCCACCCTCCACCTGGGGGGCTGCATGCCCCCCTCTCCCACTTTACTCACACACACTCTCTCTCTCTCTCCCCACCATGCAATTGGCTGGGGGAGAGAGGGAGAGAGTAAAAAAAAATTTAAGGTGGGGTTCTTATGGAGAAGGTACGGGGGGGTATATTACAAAATCCTAGATGTTAGGAAGAGGCAATTGAGATCAAAGACCTTGAGAGAATAACTCATCCAGTGGAAAGATTATCCAGAAGAGGATGCCACCTGGATGGATGAAAATACTCTCAATCAACAATATCCCCAGGTCTTCTTGAGATTAGGACATCTCGATTCCTCTTAGGGGGAGAGGATGTAATATCCCGCCCCCCGTGCCCTCGGCATAAGAACACCCCCCTTTTTTAAAATTTTATTTTTTTTAACTCTTTTTAACTCTCTCCCTCTGTTGACTACATGGCGGAGAGAGAGTGTGTGTGTGAGTGAGTAAGTGAGTAAAGGGAAATAGAGGGGGGGGCATGCAGCCCCCCAGGTGGAAGGGGTGGCGGCCGTTAACGGCTATCTCCCCCCCATACCACCTTCCTCCCCCTCTTTAAAAGGGGATCCCTCCCCTCCCTCCTAGACGGTAGTCCCCTCCTTGTCCTCAACACATAGCCCCCCCCCCTCATCGTTGGCAGCAGCCTCCCCCCTCCCTCATCGTCAGGAAACGAAACCCCCCTCCCCTGATGATCAGAAAACCCCCCCTCATCATCATCACGAGAGAGAGAGAGAGAGAGAGAGAGGGAGGGAGGGAGAGAGAGAGAAAGGGAGAGAGAGAGAGAGAGAGAGAGAGAGAGAGAGAGAGAGAGAGAGAGAGAGAGAGAGAGAGAAGCTTTTGGAAGCTTCTTCTCCCCCTCCCCAAAGAGAGGTCACACACCCCTCTTGATATTTCCAAAAATATGCCCTCCCCCCTTCATTATCTTTTCTCCAGTTAAGGAGAGGCGGAAAGAATTTTGCATAGGAGAGTGCATAAATTCTATCTCTCATACACGCGTCTTCAAGTATGGCCCCAAAGCATAGTTCCATAAAGATGGCTAGAAACCTTGCAAGTGTAGATGGAGGTTTGAAACAAGGTGGCACCGCAACCGCGAACAATTCATCAGGCATCAATACCACTGGAATCAAGGCATCACTCCAAACCCAAGTTGCTCTATTATTAAATCATAGATTATAAATATCACAGTGAATTTAAATCATATTCACCTGCATCACATTAATTGCCTATTTGATAATTTCCTAGGTATGAACAAAGTTGTGATGTATGTAACGAGCAAGATAATTTCCGTTGTAAGATGATATCACAATAGGTGAAATTGATTAGATTATTGCATCATAAATTACCAAACACGTCTTGCAAGAATTTATGCATAAAGTGCATTCCTCCTTGCACAAATTCTTGCTTAAAATGCATTTCAGAGAACATTGAAAGAAACAAAAGTGCATCTCCGTATCGCAAGAAGGATTCTAAGGTACATGTAATAAGCTGCAGAAAAGATTAAAGCACAGCTAGACTCATACAATAATTACATTAAGTTATAAAGATTAGATCATTCAAGAATGTTATAGACTGTGTAAATAATTACATAGAGGATAATATTAAGATTGCATGCATAGAAAGTACCTTCACATGTGTGGCATAAAATATCGTATGGATTATATCAAAATTGTAAGCATTGAAATGAAGGCATGGCATTACGTTGCGTGCATTAAAGTTGTTGGGAAAATTCAACATTGTTGTAATCTACCAAATGGGACAGAGATCCATGAGTCCCATGTCAAAGTCCTTGGTGACTTCAAGAGGGATAGGAAAAAGCTTAAGTGCCGGTGAGTATTATTAAGAGGGCTTAAGAAGATTATACTTAAGACCGAGTAGAAACTGTTCTAAACAAAACCATCTTGACCAACCATGGTCAAGGGGATAGACAATCTTGATCAATTAAGATCAAAGATAAAGGTACATAGGTACTACAAGGGATCTAGGAGACAACCAGCAAGTTGACCAACCGAGGATGATGGGGTTGTCCATGATCTATTTTACAAGGAGACCTAAGGTAAGGATAATTAGGGTCGGTAGGGTACAAACTCTAACCCAAAGAAAAAGGGGAAACAAGCAACCTAGCTTGCCAAGCCCTTGGAATCTCGCCAATGGATCCAAGATATTACTTGAGTCTTTGAAAGTGCTTCAATCTTTAATTCTCCACTCATTGTACTTGTGTGAGGGATAAAACAACAAGATGGCAAGCTCCCTACATGGGCTCCAAATCACCAGGAGGTAGGCAAAGTTCCCCCCAGGGGTTGCGGTGTTAGAGGGGTTTTTGTCGAAAGGTTGTATCCACCAGGGATCTAAGGTAGAAGTAGAGATAGGAGATGGAAGAGAAGAAAAAGAATAGAAAAGAGGTAAACACAACAAATACAAAGAAAAATGAATCAAATCAATATGTATTGATAGAACCTGGAATCCTTTGTCTGGTGCTACGCAGAAGTAATCTCCAAGCATTAGATCTCCTAGAGCTTCCTTGTAGACCCAAAAATGGGATCAAAATAACAACATCCTCTCTACTACTCAAAACCTGAATCTAATGGCTCCATTGGCTTTGGAAGGGGGTAAAATTTTAGGATACCTGGTCTAGGATCTCCAAGTTTACTCCTTCTTCTTACAGTTCAAAGTGCAATTTTCAGCCTATCAACAATGGTCGCAATGTGCACGATTTCGTCAATCTCTCTTTTTTATGAAAAATTTCATAATTGACTGAAAAAGCAACTTGCTTTTTGCATGCCATCCTAATCTAGAAGCTTTTCTAACTTTTTTAGATTTTTATAATAAATAATATTTAAAATAGGCTAAAATTGTCCAAAACTCTAGTATTTCTGGACCATTCATGCCACTCACACTAGTACTAATGACTCAGATCACATTGACTCTCTTGATCAATAAGAAAGTCTGATGATGATGTACTCCAGAGTTTTTCACACTGTGCCCGCGTAGTGGCACGACATCCACCCCCTCTGAACCTGCACATCCTTCGGTATGCGCCAAAATCCTAGTTGTCATCAGATTTTGAGTCCTCTTCATCCTCTATAACCATATCCTTTGCTTCTTCATCTTCCATTTCTTCCTGGCTACCCCCTGTATCATGGCCACTATTTTCTTCCAATTCTGGCAACTCATAGGCATTAGATTCCCGCCTCTTGAATAATTTGATTCTTTTTCCTGCTACCAGAAGTTATATGGTTGTCCCATCTAGCTCATTTAATGCATAAGTAGCATTATCAAACACTTGTCTTACCACATAAGGTCCAAACAATCTTTTGGAAACTTTACACATAACACTATGCTGGTTGTCTAAACTGCTATCATAAAGCAATACCCAATCCCCACCTTGTATGGTTCTTGGCCTCAATCTATGTCTTTTGTCGAACCGTTTCTTGTTTTGTAGCCTTGCTGCACTTAACTTTGCAATTGTTGCCTCTATGTCTTCTGACTTTCTTTCCAACTGTCTAATGCGTAATGTCAATAACTCCTCTCGATTCAACTCCTCTTTCCAAGGTAGCACACTCCATGTGACTGTTATCTCTTCTATCGACGTGATAGGTTTTTGACCATACATCAATTCTGCAGGCATATATCATGTAACAACACTATGAGTTGTTCTGTCAACTCACAAGGCATAAGGGACAATTGTGGCCACTCTTTTACCTTCTCCCCACATGCTTTTGCCAATGCCTTCACAATAGGTGGATGACCTCTTTCACTGTTGTCATTTCCTTCAAGGTTATGGGCTGAAGTTAAAGCAAGCTTTATCCCCAACCATGCAAAGAAATCATGAGCTTCATTTGCATCCAGCTCACCCCTATCTGCAGTAATTTTTTCCACACAACCATACCAACAAAAGATCTCTTCTAAGAGAAAAGTACACACGGCATTTGTTGTCTTAGTACATAGACCTCTCCCTTCCACTTGATTAGTTAAGTCTTCACAAGCAAGCACAAGATATCTCATTTGCGAAAGACCTGTAGGCATCATGACTAAATCCAACACCCACTTAAAATGAAGAGACAATGGATATGTGGGCTGCAATCCATCCCGATGTCTCACAGATGAATACATTTGACATGTTGTACATGCTTCCACAAAGTGAGCAACATCCTTATACATACCATGCCACCAATATCTTTCTTTGATCTTTGCAAAAGTACCCCAAAGACCTCTATGATCAACCCATAAGCTTTCATGAAATTCTTTCATAACATTTACTTGTGAAGCTCTGTCACCCAAAACTCGCAATGGCATAACCTGTTTCTTTTTAGCATGTTTCCATAAGTATCCATCTTTGAAGAAAAACCCATAGGCTTTCCTCTTGATCTTCTTAAACTCCTCATCTGACCATTCATCTCTCTTAGTTAATGTACTAAGATATTGACCAATTCTTAGCCACTCTCATACATATTTGTCTTCCAAAAACACTTCTACACAAGATGCAAAACATCTAAAGTGTCTTCTCTTTGTTGTCCAAGCTTCTGTTAATGTTGTAGCAACACCTTTCATTGCTAAATTCACTCTTACAACATCATTTTCAATTGCAAGAAAGTCATCTTCTTCCTCCTCACCCATCATTCCTTCTCCATTCTCATTGCATGCTTGAGATAACATGTCTGCCACACCACTGGGTTATCTCTTCTTACAATATGGTGATATTGAGGGTTCAAAGATTTGATGTATGAAATCCACCAAAGGATAGAAATGTTTTGGGTAGCACAACTAGTAATCATACCCAATACTGGAAAATAATCGCTCTCAATGACTACATGAGCACCCATAAAATACTCTTTATCACATTTAAGGGCTGTCACAATTCCCCATAATTCTCTTTTAACATGTGGATACCTTCTCTTCCATTTAGTCAATACTTTAGCACCAAAGCATATTGCATATCTTTGCCCTTCCTCATCATCTTGTCCAATCACCCATCCAATCCTGATTGGGCTTGTATCAACAGTAATAATGATAGGCTTTCCATGTGAATAATCAACCTTTCTCAATATAGGAGTAGATTTTAAGAGCTACTTCAATTTCTTCATTACTTTTTTATGCTTCCCTTCCCAATGAAACCTTTGACCTTTCCTTAGAAGCTGATATAGAGCATCGGCTACATGTGCAAAGTGAGGAATCCATATCAAATAGAGCACACATGCACCCAAGAATCTACGCACCTCTAATACATTCATGCATACATCTTACATTCTATCAATCCCATCTATTTTTGATGGTGATGGTCTTTTCCCATAGGGCCCACAAATATGCCCAACATTCAAAACCTCTTCAACTCCAAAGACAGACTTTTTTCCAAAAAGAGTTAAATGCACCTCTTCTAGATGCATCAAAATCCTCTCACAATCCACAATATGGTCTACAACAAAGTGTTTGCATCCATGAGCATCGATCTCTTCATTCTTTTCATCCACAATGCACCCATTGATTGGAACATCATCCAAGAAGGGCATTGTCAATTGTGGTATAAAATCCCTGAGTACCCTATTCATAGCATTTGTCATGTGTGCCACTGATTTTGTTGCACCCTATGGGAGAGTACACATCCGTACTAACCCCAAGGGAGTCTTCATGGTTGTGATATCCCTGCTTTTAATTGCAAGCTAAAATTGTTCATACCCCGAGTAAAGATCACCCAAAGAATAGATCGCTCTACCTGCAAAAGCCTCTAAAAATTCATCAACCACAGGACCTGCACCCACATTTCTTATGGTCACTTTATTGACCGGTTGCATGTCTTGAATAAATCTCAAAGCCCCATTCTTTTTGGGCACAGTAAACCAACGATTTGAGTACAGGGTTGAAGAGGGCTCTAAGATCTTCATGTGAATCTTTTCATTTAGCGACTCCATAAGCTTTGGCAAGTAATCTTTAAGCACTGGAATAGGCCTCAAGTTCCATGGTACATGTGGCACTGTAAATATTACCATAGGAGAGAAAACATTTGGATTCACACAATCTATTTTAATTTGCCGAATTGCAAATGCCTTTCCATGCCTAGCCAACATTTGCATAAAACAATCTCTTTCAACAGGCAAAAGAAACCCTTCTGCAACAACTTTCAATTCCTATAATGTTTTAGATGTAAACGGATGACCTATATCTTTAGGATCCAGTAAGCTTAGCTGCCTTGACACTTTTTCATATAGACCCTCACTTTCTGGTGGAAGTGGCAAAACAATTGGTTTCACCTGTTGATATACTATCTTATACTTTGTCTCCACAAGTGCTTCAGCCCATTGTAATCCTTCATGCTGAGCAAGCAATGCTATAACAGCATACATATCCAAAGAACATACTGACAACACTTAGTTTTTAGCCTCATTTCTTGCATTTATAGTTGTTAAAATTTCAGCCATAGTGTCATTAATATTCAACCCATAAAAGATGCCTAAAATGCCTTCATTTTCAACTAGCAGTCCCAATGCTCTTAGTTCCTTAGTAGCCCGTTTCATAGATATGCGTTCGGCCTTGCAGAAAACTTCCATAGGCTTAAATCAACATGAACTGTTTGTTGTAAACTAAGAATAATCAATAGTAAACACATGCTTCATTGCATCAAGTGGCAAGTACATCCTCTGAACAGCACTACTGTAGCCCCGCATTATAGCAGTGCTTAATGAAAATCCAAGTCTTTGAATTTCCTTGTATTTGGAGCCAAAGGAGACTCTCAAAGCATATCCCGATTTCTAGGATGATTAACACAAACAGTAAGAAATTGGACTGCTTTCCTCCCATCCTTGCTTCTGACTCTTGTAGAAGCAAAACCATCATCAAGCACCTTGTTTCCATACGCACTCTTGTAATATAGGGATGTCCCAAAATCATTGCATATGAGGAATTATATTGCACAAAGAAGTGTTTCTCTTCTTGTACATCACCAATCATCACTTTACATTAGGATATGCAGCATAGAGCTCTCTCAAAGAATTATTTGCAACCCTCATACACCAACCATGATCAATGTCTACAGGCCATGCACCATTCTCATATAATCCACCCTCAATGACATTAATCTCAGACCCATGGTCAAGCAAAGCAACACAAGGAGTTTCAGGTTTCCCTATTTTCACTACCGTTTCAATGGTAGCCCTGGCCCAATGATTTCTTGTGTCCTAACTTCGAGGAATAAATACTAGAGTCTCTTCCCCACTACCTTAAAAGATTTGAAGTGCTTAAACACATCACTCTTTTCCTTCATGAAGTATACCCATAGCTTCCTTGAACAGTCATCAATAAATGTGACAAAGTATTTGCTGCCACCAAGAGATACATTCTGTGTAGGCCCCCAAACATGTGTATGTACTACATCAAGTATAATTCTGCTCACTTCTCTGTCATGCGAGAAGGGTTGTCTTGCCTGCTTACCAAACTGGCATGCTTCACAGACTTTATGCAATTCTGCAACTCTAAAAGAAGGCAACCTTGTAGCCAATCCTCTGGAACTTCATTAATTTCAGCCTTTTCACATTTCCATGTCCAATATGTTTATGCGATATTTCAATATCTGCAAACTACTCATTTTCCTTTAGCATACATAGCAGCATCCATTGCAGGAATTCCAGCATCTAAAGTGAACATTCGGCCAACTCTACTTCCTTCTGACCAACCTGCACTTATCATTAAACAAAACAACCTTTTACATTGAATCGGACCTACAACCCCTGCTCTACCATTTGGCCAACAGACACTAGATTCTTTGTAATTGAAGGCACATGTAATACATCTATGAGACTCTTTGTCTGGCCATCATACAAGGACAAGGGAACCTTTCCAATGTGTGAAATTGGGTGGCATGAATCATCACCCGTTTGCACATAACCTAGGTTTTGTAAGTCCTGCATCTCTCCAAACCATTCAACATGACTGGTCATAACCTGGGTTTTGTAAGTCATGCATCTCTCCAAACCTGGGTTTTGTAAGTCTTGCATCTCTCCAAACCATTCAACATGATTGGTCATATGATTAGATGCACCTGAATCAACATACCATACATCATCATGTGCCCCCTTTCCTTTAATTGCATTCATCATATGGTGCATAACAAACAGACGCTCATTTTTGTCTTCATTCTGTCATGAAGACGATGCATAGTTTCCTTGCTACAATTTACCACTGCGAATATCATCCTTCTTTGCATAGCAATGGGCTGCAATATGGCATGTTTTGCCACAATAATGGCAAACAATAGCAGAATTTCCAAAACCTCTATTCTGCCATCCACCTCTTTCTCTAGAGCTTGCCCTGCCTCTAAAGTTTCCTCTGCCTCCAAAAACCTGCATTTCACCAAACTGTTGATTGAACTTGTTTTGGTGGTTATCACCAACACGTCCCATACCACGGCCTCTCAAAGAGGATCTTCCATGTCTCCTTCCTAAACTCGAGTACAATGCTTGGACATGTTTACCATTTCTTTCAGACGAATCACCCTGCATATTGATCTCTTCAGTAATCATGAGAGCGATCAGCTCATCAAAATCTGAAAATGGCTTCTGTACATATACTGAAGTAACAAATGATTTCCATGCCTTCTCATTGTTAAGGCCACTCAGAGTGGATGAAACCAAATCATCATCATCCGGCATTGTATCAATCGCTGCTAAGGCATCTCCAATGGTCTTCACCTTCAAAACATACTCATTGATAGACATTTTCCCTTTCTTCAAGACATTCAACTCTTGCTTGAGTTGAATCTTTCATGCCTTTGTATTTACTGAAAACATGCTCTCAAAATTTGTCCAAGTTGCATGTGAAATTTCTGCATTCCTGATATGTCCCAGCATAGTATTATCAATGATTGCAGATAGCCAGTACATCACCTTTTTGTCTTTCGCGTTCCACTCTTTCCATGCTTTTAACTCATCTGCAGTCGGAGGGATAACCAGCTCTAGCTCCTTTTCTTCACCTGAGACAAACTCATAAAGGCCCTTTCCAATAAGGAAGTTCGTCATACGGAACTTCCATGAAGGGTAGTTGTTCTTGTCGAGCTTCTCAATAATCAGATTTCCATTGTTCTCTGCCATTATCACAAACAAGGATACAACACAGCAAGCTAGTCTTCTGCAATCTTTCACAACACATGCATAGCAATACACCAAGCAACCTTTTTCATTGATTTCTCAATAGTATATGTAATCTGCAACCTGTTTGCAAATAAACCTTATGTTTGCTTCTTGCAAACACCTCAAAAATTACAGATTTGCAATTTGTAACTTGTGCACCCACTTTCGGTCAATATAGCCGAAATCACAGTATACCCTGGAATTATTGTCCCCGCAATCTTGCGGCTCTAAAAAGGGGCTTGAAACGGACTCAAACGCCCAAAATCTTTGTGGACAAGCCCTAAAGGGCTTATCTGCAAAATATACAGTGACCTTCTCACACACCTAATCTTCTTCTTCTTTCACACACTATACAATGTACACAAAGTATAGATAAGATACAATAGAAAGGAAAGTGGCCTACTAAGTCAAATAGTGCATAACCGACTACACTAATCGACTGGCGCTATGTCTTTGCCAGCTGTAGGTAGGTGTAATAAACTAAATATAATAAGTGATAAGTCAGTGGCCATGTGAGTATTATAATGACCACCAACGTGCTAAGTGTAGACGTGCGGGCCCATCTAGATAGGTGGTCCATCATCAATGTCCGCACGTGTTGAGCTTGCCATCTCAACACTGAGGAAATCATATTGACCATTAGAAGTGGTAGAAATGGCAGGCATGATAATGATCATAAGGGCAGGAACTCTCAGAAGTCTAGGTCCAAGTCACGTGGTCGCACTAAGTCCCGTGGATGGAAGTCTGATCTTATCTGTCATTATTATGGGAAAGCAAGACATATTAGGCCACAGTGCCATAAAATGTGCGATGATAAGCACAAGGAAAAGGAAAAAGAAAAAGTGCAAGACAAGTCTTATGAGCGCAATATTGTACCTGCAAAGTCCAGAGTGAAGATAGAAGAGGTTAATGTCATGCAGGCCACTGATTCAGATGATGATTACATACTTGCAGCTTTTTCATGCGATGCCTTACAGGCTTTTGAGATACATTCTATGTATGCGTAGTGCTGGCTCTTGGATTCGGGTGCATCCTTTCATGTGACACCCTGTCAAGATTGGTTTGATACCTATCGTACCATGTCTGGTTCTATGCGTCTCGGTGATGACAGGTCTCTTGACCTTATGGGCATTGGAGATGTTAGGTTGCAGTTTCCTTCTAGCACTTCTTTTGTTTTGCATGATGTATGCCATGTACCTGTGTTGACTCACAGTCTTATGTCAACTGGACAGCTTGATGATGCAGGGTATTTTGTGTCTTTTGGAGACTCTGCATGGAAGATTACTCGTGGTGGCAGGCTTGTACTTGCAAGAGGTGCCAAGTCTGGCAGCCTCTATCCCTCACTTGTATCAGGAGCTACATTGGATCATGTTTTGTCTGTGGGTTCTATTCCCCATGTCTCCCTTTGGCATGCTCGTTTGGGGCATATGTCTCTTAAAGGAATGAAAATGCTACGTGCTTCGCAGTATCTTCCGTCTTTTGACTCTTTGCATTTTGATTATTGTGATCATTGTTTGTATGGCATGCAAACTAGAAATACACATAAAAAGTCTGGTAAGAAATGCATGGGTGAGCCCTTGGCTCTTGTGCACTCAAATGTATGTGGGCCCATGTCCTATCAGTCAGTTGGTGGGGCAAAGTACTTTGTTACTTTCATAGATGATTACTCACATAAGGTTTGGGCTTATCCCATAAAGAGAAAATCCAATGTCTTAGAAACATTTCAGCGTTGGCTTGCATTGGCAGAGAACCAATCTAGGAAAAGGCTCAAATGCCTAAGGTCAGATAATGGGGGTGAGTATGTATCACATGCATTTGATTAGTTTTGTGATGAACAAGATATTAAGCATCAGTTGACCACCCCTTACACCCCACCCCAGAATGGTATGGTTGAATGCATGAATAGGACCATTCAGGAAAGGGTCCGTAGCATGCTTAGCTAGGCTGGCTTACCACAGCACTTTTGGGCTGAGGCAGTTACTACTGCAGTGCATCTCATTAACAAGTCGCCTAGCAGTGGCATTGACTTTCAGGTTGCAGAGGAGGTATGGGCAAGCAAACCCCCCTCTTATGATCATTTGCGTGTCTTTGGTGTGAGGCATTCTACCATGTGCCTAAGGACAAATGCAATAAGCTGGATCCTAAAAGTGTCAAATGCATTTTCATTGGCTATGGAGATGCAGGAGAGATGGGTAACCGTCTATGGGATCCGCAAGCACGGAAAGTGATCCTGTAACATTCCCATTCCTCAAATCACGGGACACGTCTTAGCAGTCCATCGAGAGATATATCTAGAAGACACCGCTCGACACTCCCAAGGAATGACACGAGGTTTGCCAACTAAGGTCTCTCGAGTCTGCCCCACAACGGAACTAATCCGGCCGTTCCAACTAGGATCGACCTGAAGTCCGAGTTCCTAGTCAACATTGTCTAAGGTCATAGACTGGCTTTTTCCTAACATTTCCTATTAACATCTCCTTTGAGGAAAGCTCTCAGCTAACCAAGACCACCCTTCCGTAGGATAGACCCATTGGTCACATCTGCCACTCTTCCCTCGAGGGTTGTTTTAGTTATCTAATTACCTACCACGTTATGCTTAACACATAAAAGCACCTTCCTTAATTAACCTGTTAGTCACATGTTCCTTTACGTAATTTAGGCCACAGACATGAAGACAGGTTAAAACAAGATCAAACACTTCCTTAACTTATCTTTGGATTAATATGTGTCTCCTACCCATACAGGAGAATTAAGTGCTCCTTTCTGCCTCTGCAGGAAAAATCCTTCTGTCTTCCGGCAATAAAACCCAATGGTTTATCCTTCCAAGATTCCGCCTTTTAACTAGTATGAAGGCCTCGAGATCCCATCTCGAGTCACGTAGAACACTTGTGTAGGGCCCGGAGGCATTGGGATTTATGGCCAAAGCCCCCACTAGCCCCCAAGCGTCCTCCTACGCCAAGTAATTTCCACGGAGAGACCTCTCGTGGCGAGTTCAGTCCACATTCCCGGCGTGGATTCACAACCCCCTTGGTTAGGGTTTGGTAGTTCACAGGGGGTAGCTAGCGCCATCCTTCCTTAATTATTCCTTTAGGAAATCAACCACAGCTGAAGCATCCAGCTTACAAACAATCACTAGGGAGAACATTCCTTTTGTTTCCATGGCAATCAGTCATCTTAGACCCGGCCATGCAATCATCAAACACACCCCATTTGGGTTAACATCCAAAACCACATTAACAAACAGTTAAGTGCAAAACCTCTTGCTTCAAGGCATCGCAATCCCATTGCATGCACAGTCAAAATTTAACTTGGATGTATCAAATCACTTGCTCAAGGGGTCTACAACCTTTTCAAGCAACCAAGCATAACTTGGGTCAACAATCCTAGGTCACCAGCTTCAATTAGGCTAGGAGCGTATCCATTTGCGATAGTCCACAACAAGATCGATAAAACAATTTGCAGGCAATTATACTTATTCCTAATGCACCAGATCTCATGAAGGTCTAGGTTTCTATCCATCGGAGTCTATCATTTCAAGTGTTTCTTTTAGTCATGATCGCGAAGCATGATTTCTAAATGATTGTTCATGCACTGAATTGGTTTAAAAGCTATTATTTTATGTGAAATAATACAGAAACCTTATCATTTTATGTATGTAAAAGCTATCATTTCATGCATATAAACTCTTGTGCGAATTCCAAACTCTGTCGTTCCATGCATGCAACTTAGTTCCTAGAGTAAACAAAACCCTATGCACGACATCAATCCTTTCATCCCTTCCCTGAGAAATAATTCCTAAATTAATTTCTAACACTTAGAACCTGAGCTTGATTCGTGTGTGCTGCATTGGTCATTCCGCTCGACCCTCCAGCATTACCGATGGCTTGGGCGCCTATGCTTCCCGCGACTTTCTTCTTGGGAGCCATTCGCCTCGCGGAGATTGGGTAGTCCAAACCTTGACGGTTTCGGTTTGACATGATCGGTTGGCAAGACCACCGGATGTGGTTCGTTGCTAGGAGAGTGGTTTGGGTGACTCGTAGCAGTTACCCCCTTTCTCTCTCTTCTTCTTCTTTTCCTCCTCTCCTCCTTTCTCTCTCTCTCTTTTCTTCTTCTTTGTTTTTCTTACCCTCCTACTCTCTCTCCCTCTCCTTCTCTTCTTCTCCTCTCCTCTATCTCTTCTTCTTCTCTTCCCTCTCTCCCTTCTTCCTCTTCTCTCTCTTCTCTCTCTCCTTCTCTTCTTCTCTTCTCCTCTATCTCTTCTTCTTCTCCCTCTCTCTTCTCCTTCTTTTCTTCTCCTCTCCTCTATCTCTTCTTCTTCTCTTCCCTCTCTCTTCTCTCTCTCTCCTTCTCTTCTTCTCCCTTTCTCTCCTCCTCCTTCTTCCCCCTTCTTCTCCTTCTCTTCTTCTCCTCTCCTCTATCTCTTCTTCTTCTCTTCCCTCTCTCTTCTCTCTCTCCTTCTCTTCTTCTCCCTTTGTCTCCTCCTCCTTCCCCCTTCTTCTCCTTCTCTTCTTCTCCTCTCCTCTATCTCTTCTTCTTCTCCCTCTCTCTTCTCCTTCTTTTCTTCTCCTCTCCTCTATGTCTTCTTCTTCTCCTCCCTCTCTCCCTTCTTCCTCTTCTCTCTCTTCTCTTCTTCTCCCTTTCTCTCCTCCTCCTTCTTCCCCCTTCTTCTCCTTCTCTTCTTCTCCTCTCCTCTATCTCTTCTTCTTCTCCCTCTCTCTTCTCCTTCTTTTCTTCTCCTCTCCTCTGTCTTCTTCTTCTCTTTCCTCTCTCCCTTCTTCCTCTTCTCTCTCTTCTCTCTCTCCTTAACTTCTTCTCTTCTCCTCTATCTCTTCTTCTTCTCCCTCTCTCTTCTCCTCTCCTCTATCTCTTCTTCTTCTCTTCCCTCTCTCCCTTCTCACTTCTCTCCCTCTTCTCTCCTTCTCTCCTCCTTTTTTCTTCTCCTTCTCTTCTTCTCTCTCTACCTCTTCTCTCTCTCTTCCCTCTTCTTTTCCTTCTTCTTTTTCTCCTTCTCTCTTATCTCTCTTCTCTCCCTCTTCTCTCCTTCTTCTCTTCTCCTTCTTTTCTTCTCTTTCTCTTTCTTCTTCTTTCTCTTCTCTCCTTCTCCTCCTCTCCCTCTCTTCCTCCTCCTCTCTCTCTTCATCACTAATCACAGCCGCAGCTTGCTGGTGAAAAAGGGGGGGGACTATGCAGCAAGGGGGGCAACTTTGCAACAACGAGGGGAGAGAACTTCTACTGGCGCAATGAGGAGGAGAGAATGTTACATCCTCTCCCCCTTAGAGGAATCGAGATGTCCTCATCTCAAGAGAAACTTGGGAAGACAAATGCAATTGGGGCTTATAGCCTTTGGGTTAGGGCCCATGACGCTTTCACTACGCAACCTTGATTACTTAAAAACAACTTGCCATAACTCATAGGGTTCAATAGGATTCATTCCAAGTACAGGACTTATTATCCCGAGCGGATCTTCCTAGGACATCTAGTCATCCTCAAAGGTTACAACAGGCTCCAAGCCTTTATCATCATGTGGTTCATAATATGAGCCAAAAGTATAGTTTAGACGCCTTCTTTTGACCGCACGTTCCTGATTCTCAGGGTCCAACTCAAGACAATTTGTTTGGATGTGTCCTAGTTCATTGCAGTGGAAGCATCAACGGTTGGGGCATCTCTTACAGATGTGTCCTATCTCTTTGCACTTGTGGCACCTCTTGTCTTGATCTGGTGAGTCATCTTCATCATAGTTGCTTGATTTAAGTTCTTGGTCGATTGGATTCACTCGGAGTAATGCATCTTGCAAGTCCGTTGGGTGCATCGATTCCAATCGAGTGTTTATGGGTGGAATCAACCCAGCACAAAACTTTGACACCTGTTGTGTCATATCCATTTAGGGTGCATACTTTAGGAGTGGAGCGAACTTTGCACAATAGACTTCAAGGGATAATCCTAGCTGCTTCAAGTCATAAAATTCATTCATCTTTTGTGTGTGGTAGGCAAGTGGCAGATACCTCCCTCGCACAGCTTCCTTAAGCTTATTCCAGGTGACGGTCCCCTCCGAGATCACTTGGTCTCTGCACCACTATTTCCACCAAAGTCTCACTTCGCCTATAAGCTTAAGTTTGGCGAGCATGGCTTGGTTAGCAAGTGCACTTCCTACTGTCTCAAAATAGTCCTCCATGTACTCAATCCAGATCTCGGCGTCAGCTTGAACAGTCCTTGCTTGCCATCAAACTCAGGTGGCTTAATTTGCTTGAGAAGGAACTTCTTCTCTTGCATATCAGCATTCATAAGTGCAGAAGGTGCCTAGCAATCAAGCCATACCACTTAGGTTATTTAGGTTACGTTTATGATCCGAACATTAATCAATCATGCATCATTAAGAAGTTTTGCTCTGATACCAATTGTAATGTGTCCACTCCTCAAATCGCGGGACATGTGTTAGCAGTCCATCGAGAGATATATCTAGAAGACACCGCTCGGCACTCCCAAGGAATGACACAGGGTTTTCCAACTAGGGTCTCTCGAGTCTGCCCCGCAACGAAACTAATCCGGCCATTTCCACTCGGATCAACCTGAAGTCCTGGTTCTAGTCAACATTGTCTAAGGTCATAGACTGACTTTTTCCTAACATTTCGTGTTAGCATCTCCTTTGAGGAAAGCTCTCAGCTAACCGAGACCACCCTTCTATATGATAGACCCGTTGGTCACATCCACTACGCTTCTCTTGAGGGTTTTTTAGTTATCTAATTACCTACCACGTTATGCTTGACACATAAAATTAGCTTCCTTAATTAACCCATTAGTCACAGGTTCCTTTACGTAATTTAGGCCACAGACACGAAGACAGGTTAAAACAAGATCAAACACTTCCTTAACTTATCTTCGAATTAATGTGTGTCTCCTGCCCATACAGGAGAATTAAGTGCTCCTTTCTACCTCCGCAGGAAAAATCCTTCCGTCTTCCGATAATAAAACCCAAAGGTTTATCCTTCCAAGATTCTGCCTTGTAACTTGTATCAAGGCCTCGAGATCCCATCTTGAGTCACGTAGAACACTTGTGTAGGGCCTGGAGGCATTGGGATTTACGGCCAGAGCCCCCGCTGGCACCCAAGCGTCCTCCTACACCAAGTAGTTTCCACGGAGAGACCTCTCGTGGTGGGTTTGGTCCACATTCCCGGCGCGGATTCACAACCCCCTTCGTTAGGGTTTGGTGGTTCGCGAGGGGTAGCTAGCGCCATCCTTCCTTAATTATTTCTTTAGGAAATCAACCACAGCTGAAGCATCCAGCTTACAAACAATCACTAGGGAAAACATTCCTTTTGTTTCCATGGCAATCAGTCATCTCAAACCCGGCCATGCAATCATCAAACACACCCCATTTGGGTTAACATCCAAAACCACATTAACAAACAGTTAAATGCAAAACCTCTTGCTTCAAGGCATCGCAATCCCATTGCATGCACAGTCAGAATTTAACTTGGATGTATCAAAACACTTGCTCAAGGGGTTTACAACCTTTTCAAACAACCAAGCATAACTTGGGTCAACAATCCATTTAGGGTTAGGTTACTAGCTTCAATTAGGCTAGGAGTGTATCCATTTGCGATAGTCCACAACAAGATTGATAAAACAATTTGCAGGCAATTATACTTATTCCTAATGCACCAGATCTCATGAAGGTCTAGGTTTATATCCATTGGAGTCTATCATTTCAAGTGTTTCTTTTAGTCATGATCACGAAGCATGATTTCTAAATGACTATTCATGCACTGAATTGGTTTAAAAGCTATTATTTTATGTGAAATAATGCAAAAACCTTATCATTTTATGTGTGTAAAAGCTATCATTTCATGCATATAAACTCTTGTGCGAATTCCAAACTGTCGTTCCGCTCATGTAACTTAATTTCTAGAGTAAACAAAACCCTATGCATGACATCAATCCTTTCATCCCTTCCCTGAGAAATAATTCCTAAATTAATTTCTAACGCTTAGAACCTGGGCTTGATTCGTGTGAGCTGCGTTGGTCATTCCGCTCGGCCCTCCAGGATTACCGGTGGCTTGGGCACCTATGCTTCCCGCAACTTTCTTCTTGGGAGCCTTTCGCCTCGGGAGATTGGGCAGTCCGGACCTTGACGGTTTCGGTTTGACACGATCGGTTGGGAAGACCACCAGATGTGGTTCGTTGCCAGGAGAGTGGTTTGGGTGACTCGTAGCAGTTACCCCCTTTCTCTCTCTTCTTCTTCTTTTCCTCCTCTCCTCCTTCTTTCTCTCTCTCTCTTTTCTTCTTCTTTGTTTTTCTTACCCTCCTACTCTCTCTCCCTCTCCTTCTCTTCTTCTCCTCTCCTCTATCTCTTCTTCTTCTCTTCCCTCTCTCCCTTCTTCCTCTTCTCTCTCTTCTCTCTCTCCTTCTCTTCTTCTCTTCTCCTCTATCTCTTCTTCTTCTCCCTCTCTCTTCTCCTTCTTTTCTTCTCCTCTCCTCTATCTCTTCTTCTTCTCTTCCCTCTCTCTTCTCTCTCTCCTTCTCTTCTTCTCCCTTTCTCTCCTCCTCCTTCTTCCCCCTTCTTCTCCTTCTCTTCTTCTCCTCTCCTCTATCTCTTCTTCTTCTCCCTCTCTCTTCTCCTTCTTTTCTTATCCTCTCCTCTATGTCTTCTTCTTTTCTTCCCTCTCTCCCTTCTTCCTCTTCTCTCTCTTCTCTTCTTCTCCCTTTCTCTCCTCCTCCTTCTTCCCCCTTCTTCTCCTTCTCTTCTTCTCCTCTCCTCTATCTTTTCTTCTTCTCCCTCTCTCTTCTCCTTCTTTTCTTCTCCTCTCCTCTATGTCTTCTTCTTCTCTTCCCTCTCTCCCTTCTTCCTCTTCTCTCTCTTCTCTCTCTTCTTCTCTTCTTCTCTTCTCCTCTATCTCTTCTTCTTCTCCCTCTCTCTTCTCCTCTCCTCTATCTCTTCTTCTTCTCTTCACTCTCTCCCTTCTCACTTCTCTCCCTCTTCTCTCCTTCTTCTCTCCTCCTTTTCTTCTCCTTCTCTTCTTCTCTCTCTACCTCTTCTCTCTCTCTTCCCTCTTCTTTCCCTTCTTCTTTTTCACCTTCTCTCTTCTCTCTCTTCTCTCCCTCTTCTCTCCTTCTCTTCTCCTTCTTTTCTTCTCCTTCTCTTTCTTCTTCTTTCTCTTGTCTTGTCCTTCTTTTCTTCTCCTTCTCCTTCTCCTTCTCTTTCTTCTCCTTCTCCTTCTTTTCTTCTTCTTCTCTTCTCGTTCTTTTCTTCTCCTTCTCTTTCTTCTCCTTCTCTTTCTTCTTCTTTCTCTTCTCCTCCTCTCCCTCTCTTCCTCCTCCTCTCTCTCTTCATCACTGATTACGGCCGCAACTTGCTGGCGAAAAAGGGGGGGACTCTGCAGCAATGGGGGGGACCTTTGTAGCAATGGGGGGGAGAACTTCTACTGGCGCAGCGAGGAGGAGGGTAGGCTTTTAAAGGGGGGGACATCTGAACGCTGCCACCTGGGCGGCATGCCCCTCCCCTTCTTGCACATCACTCCCTTTCCCTCTCTCCCCGACGTATTGTCGGGGGGGAGGGAAAGGGAAAAAATTTAGAAAAAAGGGGAGGGGGGAAACGTCACATCCTCTCCCCCTTAGAGGAATCGAGATGTCCTCATCTCGAGAGAAACTAGGGAAGACAAATGCAATTGGGGCTTATAGCCTGTGGGTTAGGGCCCATCATGCTTTGGCTGCGCAACCCTGATTACTTAAAAACAACTTTCCATAACTCATAGGGTTCAATAGGATTCATTCCAAGTACATGACTTATTATCCCGAGAGGATCTTCCTAGGACATCTAGTCATCCTCAAAGGTTATAATAGGCTCCAAGCCTTTATCATCATGTGGTTCATAATATGAGCCAAAAGTATAGTTTACACGGCTTCATTTGACTGCACATTCCTGATTCTCAGGGTCCAACTCAGGACAATCTGTTTGGATGTGTCCTAGTTCATGGCAGTGGAAACATCAACGATTGGGCCATCTCTTACGGATGTGTCCTATCTCTTCGCACTTATGGCACCTCTTGTCTTGATCTGGTGAGTCATCTTCATCATAGTTTCCTTATTTAAGTTCTTGGTCGATTGGATTCGCTTGGAGTAATGCGTCTTGCAAGTCTGTTGGGTGCATTGATTCCAATCGAGTGTTTAACGGTGGATTCAATCCAGCATAGAACTTTGTTCTTCTTCTTTCTCTTCTCTCCTTCTCCTCCTCTCCCTCTCTTCCTCCTCCTCTCTCTCTTCATCATTGATCACAGCCATAGCTTGTTGGCAGAAAAGGCAGGGGACTCTGCAGCAACCAGGGGTGGAACTTCTACTGGTGTAGCGAGGAGGAGGGTGGGCTTTTAAAGGGGGGGCGCATCTGAACGCCACCACCTAGGCGGCATGCCCCTCCCCTTCTTCCACATCACTCCCTCTCCCTCTCTCCCCAACGTACTGTCGGGAGGGGAGGGAAAGGGAAAAAAATTGAAAATTTTTAGAAAAAGGGGGGGGGAAACATTACAAATCCACAGCCATGATGTCATCTTTCATGAGGACAAAATGCATATGTAGCTTGAGAAAGTGGTTTAGGTACACATAGTTATCTTTCAGGAGGAGCCACCTGCTCCCATTCAGCCTGCTCCACGGCCAACTAGACAATGCGTAGCATCACCTAGTGCTCATGGCTCAGATTCTAGACATGATGATGTTAGACAGGATGTCGGTCAGGCAGCAAAGCCTGGGTTGAGGCGTTCTACTAGAGATAGATGACCTCCTGACCGTTTTTCACCCTCTATGGATTATAACTGGTTACAGATACAAGAGAGCCTCTTACTTATGATGAGCTATGCGCAAGGGTGATTGTCACTCTTGGGAGAGGGCTATGCAGTCTGAGCTTGACTCATTGCATAAGAATAAGACTTGGGATTTCGTTTCCTTGCCTCAAAGTAAGAAGGCTTTGCTATGCAAGTGGGTGTACAAGCTGAAAAGTGCCCTTGGATACCCCAATCCGGCATACAAGGCTCGATTGGTTGCTAAGGGTTTTAAGCAAGAGCATGGTGTTGACTTTGATGAAGTCTTTTCTCCTATGGTCAAGATGACCACCCTACGCTTAGTCTTGGCCTTGGTTGCACAGCTTGACCTAGACTTGTACCAGATGGATGTCAAGATAGCTTTTCTACATGGGGACTTGCATGATGAGATTTACATGGAGCAGCCTAAGGGCTTTGCAAACCCTGGTAGGGAACACCTAGTGTGAAAGCTAAAGAAGAGTCTATATGGCTTGAAGCAGGCACCTAGGGAATGGTACTATAAGTTTGATGCATTCATGCAGTCACAGGGCATTGGATGAGATGATGGGCATTGGATGAGATGATGTCTTTTTCCTCATCCTGTAGTACATGTGTACATGTTGTACTATCTTTTATTTTTTTCTCTCACTGGGTAGATTCACCTTTAAGTGGGAGGTTGTTGGGGGTAAAGGTGCCTTCGCCTAGCCACCCATGTATTACTACACTGACAGTACCCGCCACTGCACATTGCAGGTGGACGAGCACCCATCACAGTCACTTATTCTTTATTCTTTTAGTGATAGTTTGAATAAAGGAAGGCCCGATCACACATTTTGGTTGTTGGAGTTCCCACTTTTGAGTCTCTCTCTCTTGGCTCTTGCTCTCCATCCGCCATAGCTCTCACCGCTAGGCTTCTTCCTCCTGGGTTCCACTTTCCTTTCATGGAGGACTACTCACAAAACTATTCTTTAAATGCATGACAATGCCTTTACAGGAGGCAAACAATAGCTCAAGCCTCCCCAAACACACCTAACCTAAACTTTGGGACTTCATGCCTCAACTTGACGGTCCCTAAAAGAAGAAAATTCCCCACATACGCATATACATATATAGCACAAAGGGAAAGAACTCTTAAAGCGTGGACATTACCTAGACTTGGTCACAAGAAGCTTCTACGCAGTAGTAAGAGGCTTGCTCCAAGTGATCTATTGAACATATCTAATGCAACACTTAGACAAGAAACTGTTAACCGCACCCACACCAAATAAGTACATGGCTATCTTGGCCTTATGAAATCAACCACTGTACTGCAAAATAAATGGTCCTCTTGGCCTAATGAAAAGATAATTATAAAGCACACTATACAACATACCATTGCTGACAACAAATCCTTAGCCCCTATATAAATCATATTGAAACATAGCACTAGACCAAGGGATGGGTTGCTTAGGCCCTACACCAGATACATCAAATTAGTAGCTAGGCCCCCTGCATAAATAGCAAGGGGTGTCCGACGAATATTTCATTTAACAATCCCATGCGTCCATGAAAGAATAGGAAGATGGTCAATCGCTACTTGACTCATCACCCATATTAGCCATCATTGGCCATAACAAGACACGTTAGCAACAAGTGGTCCCCACAGTAATCTTGGGCTAATAAGATCGGGCAATTCTAATAACCCCTCATCAAGACCACAATTAAGAAATACATCCTCAACAAAAGCATAATTTGCCAATGAATCTACAAAGCAGTTCCACCAAGATGAGGAACCAAGCGATAAGTCACCATCTCAAATATCTCACGTATATCCAAGGCTGCATGATGATACATCCACAAAATGGGATCCCTCACACTATCGTCCCATGCAATTGATTGATCACTAACTATGAGTCACCTTTCACCAATAACCAATAGATATCACCATGTTAGGCTATATTCAACCCCATGATTAAGGCCTTGTATTTTGCTATGTTATTAGTAAAAGTGATACCTAAATAAACTCCTATTTTCATAATAACTCTATTTAATAACCATATCGACACTCGCATGCTTAGCCGGTCCTTGTGAAGCTTTGTCAAAATACAAAGTATAGACCCATGCTTCATTGATAGGCCACGCCATACCGATCAATCTACTCATACTTATAGTAGTCAAATTCGAGGCAAGAGAGGATGTACGATAGTTATAATCTCTCCTTCCTCACTAAACTCAATAGGAATGCCAGTAAGAACCCTATGACAATGGTGGTAGTAGACCTTAATATCCCAAGTAAAAGATCTGTCTTACCACTCAGTAATATGACAACCCTTACTCCACCAGATCACTTGACCTTGGTGGTAACGTTGCTCTAAGTACAGATGTTCAAGGTAAGGAATAATTTTTCTGATCCAATTTCCTTGGCACCTACTGCAAGTTTAAGCTGGATTTTGAAAGACTTGCAAAGGTTCCAAGTCCGATGTCAGCCCCTACACATAATAGGGCTTCAACTTATTAAAGTTTACTTTATTTTTAAACTCTACCCCTTGTAAATTTGCTAAAAGGACTATAGAGCCATTATTTCCTATGTGAATGGTCTTATAAGGCCGTCCCATTTGGGTTCTAACTTGCTAGGAAATAACTCGCGACATATATCATAATATAGGACCAACTAACTATTCACAAATTTATATCTTTTAGCATGAAGATCATGAAGCACTTTCATCCTCTTCTTCCATACCTCTTGATATAACAAAGTATGTAATCAAATCTCATCAAGATATGCTAGAGAGGTCAACCTTTCTTGCAGTGATTCCTCTTCACCCAAAGAATGGTTAAATGCAAACCTCATAGTGGGTAACTCAATTTCCAAGGGCAAGACACACTCTTCCCCATATACCAACTTAAATGGGATGTGGCATGTTTCTCTCTTGAACATCGTACTATAAGCCCAAAGTTTCTTGTCCCAATCGCACTTACCCTTAGATATTGTCTTGGATTTATTGTTACTCACTACTTGTCCGCTTGCTTTAGGATTATATTGGGTGGTTTTATTATGTCTAATTTTCAAAGCTTTAGGCAAGGCTTCTATGACCTTGTTCAAAAAGTGTGTCCCATGGTCAAACACCAATCCTTTAGGTGGACCGAAACGACAAACAATTTGTTCCATAATGAAACTAGTTGTTTCCTTGGCATTGTCCTTCATCATAGCTTGAGCTTCAAACCATTTTGTAAAGTAGTCCATCACCACAATGACATAATGCTTCCACATAATAGATGAAGGATGGATAGGTCCAACAAAATCAATGGCCCACTTCTCAAAGGGCAAAGCCACCATAATAGAATTAAGTGGCCACTTACGATTTTCTCTATCATCATATCTTTGACAAACATCACAATGCTTAACATATGCAAAAGCATCTTGGAAAATCATCGGCTACCAATAGCTAGTACGTAAAGATTTTTGAGCAATGAGCCATCTAGCAAAATGGCCTTCACATGTCAAATCATGATATTCCTCAAGAATAAAGGGTACCTCATCAGACACTACACAATGACGATAAATCTCATCCACACCTTCTCTATATAAAAAACCTGTTATTATTGAAAAGTGAAGTGCTTGCTACTTAATCTTCCTCTTCTTGGGTTTAGAAAGAGTGTCCATCGGATTGCCTGTTGATAAATAATGTGTGATAGATGCATACCATGATGGAATAGAGGTTGCATCAATTTTACATAAATCCTCATAGTCACTAATATCAGCCTACTCTTTCTTAGGCTCACCAAAATCCACTAGACACTCTACAATACCCTGCAACTTTAGTAGTTTGCTCCTAATCTCATAGTTAAACTCCTGCAAAGAGATCAACCACTTGGCTAGGCGATCAGGGGGGTTGAAGCTTGTTTAATTATAAGCAAAACCCCTCTGTCATTGTGAAAAACACCACCTTCTCATAAAGAATATAGTGTCTGAATGTCTTGGTGGTGAACACCATAGCCAACCAAATCTTTTCCAAATAGCTGTAACAAAGCTCTAAAATTCCCAACTTTTGGCTTGCGAATGCAATAGGAGGATAAGGTTGTGCCTCCCAAATTTGGGATAGGCAACAACTAATACTACGCCTTATTCCAACCATAAATATATAGAAAACCTCAACCCTTTTTGGAGCTTCTAAAATCGGTGCTTTGGATAATTCCATTTTAACATCTTCAAATGCCAGTTTGCATGCTTCTGTCCATTCAAAAACATAGCTGTGAGATAAAAGATTCGTCAAAGGTAACAAACATTTAGCCAATGTATTAATGAATCAATAATAGTACCCCACAAATGAAACAAAATTGTGAACTTTCCTAGGGCAAGTGGGTGGGCTTAAGGCCACAACAACAACTAGCTTTCCAGGGTCGGTGGCAATACCAATCACACTCACAACATGACCCAATAGCAAACCATAAGGCACCCTGAATACACACTTTTAAGGATTCAATGCTATGAAATACTCACAACATCACTCAAAATATGTGTGTAGAATAATCAACTACCTTTGACGAGTCATAGTAGCTACCCCCAAATCATCTATGAAAACCTTTAGCTCTTCCGACAAACTTCTTGTCAATCGTTCTTTGCCAGGACCCAAGAGCTTTACATAAACCAAAAGCCATCACATGATACGCAAAAGTACCAAAAATTGTAATGAACATTGTCTTTAACTTATCCTCTTCAACAATAGCCAACTAGTTATAACCCATGAAAGAGTCCATGAAAGAGTATATCTCTTGCCCTACCAAGTAATCAAAATTTGATCAATAAAGAGCAAGGGATAATAGTCCTTCACCATCTGCTTGTTTAATTTATTAAAATCGACACACGGGTGGATTTGATTGTTCTTTTTCTTCCTTATTACTACTGATGAGCACCATTCAGTATGTTTAATAGGAAAAATCATACTAGCCTTCCTTAAACGCATCAATTCCTCAAAAAGAGGCTCTCTTAGCTCAAAATACATACATCTCTAACCTTCTGCCTCACTAGCTTACTATCTTCTTTCAATAGGATCGTGTGCAAGGCAATAGAGGGGGGAATCCCCTTTAGTTCATCATAACTCCATGCAAATATATATCTAAACTCCTATAGAAGTGCCACATAATCTGCATGCTCATCAATGAATAATATAGTACCAAGTTTAATGGGGCAGGGATTATTGGGAGTCCCAAGATCCAACTCTATCACATCAACATCACAAATCCTATCATTTGCCTCTATAGGCTCATTTAAACATACCCTCTCCAATAGTAGAACCCTCTTTAGAATCACTGGAACTTGAGGTTCCAATGCAGCTGAAGTTCCCTTGAGTGCCTCCCATTTTGTAGTGGGAGGTAATGCCATTTGATCCAAGAAGCCCTCAGGGTATGCATCCAGAATATTTCTTTTTAGCCCACGACCAAAGATTAGTCAACCAGTTGGGATATCCACCAAACAATCGAAATGTAATATCCACGGACATCCAATAAACAAGTCAAGAACGCACTCGATATTAGCAACCATCACATGTACTTGCATTACCATTCCTTCTAGTTATCTTAGACTATCATCAACCATTTTTAAAACTATCGTGACATCCTTTTGGATTTGTAGACCCAGTCTCTTCAATAAATCCATACTCAAAATGTTTACAAATGAGCTAGGGTCCACCACTGCATTGTCAATCAAGATTTCATCAACATATACCTACACCCTAGGGCAGTGTTTCTCTACATGATCCCACCATTCACTACCCACTTGATGGACACCAAGAGATTCAACGACATACCTAATTCATAGGATTTTCTTGAACTCCTTATGAATGTTTGATGATAGTTGGATTAGTTGTAGCAAATTCACATCTGGTTTGACTTCACATAGAGTGTTGGCCAAGTCAAACTCATGGAAGTTGGTCACTACTCTCTTCTCTTTTGGCTTCTTAGTAATCTTAGTACCCTCCTTTATTTTTTATTTTCATTTTCTTTTGACCACAAGCTCTGCCAACACAACATCATTTTTAAGAGAACCCACCTAGGCATCCAATACCTTCTTATAATCCTTGCTAGGTTTAGGGTTAACTTTGCTTGTACTAGGGTTATCTTTTTGAGTGTCTTTCAGTTTTTGACCCCTATTTACTACCCTAATATTGTTCGGAGATAAAATCTCACTAATTGGCAAAGTTTCAACCAAACTTATCCCACTAGGCATTTCCTTGAGTGTGGCTTTACCCCTTTGCAAAATTTGCTTAGGGCCCTCTCCTTTAGTATTCTCACTATTCGTGCGATGTCTCACAAGACCAAATTGCTAACTATATTGCTAGAGAGAACTTACCATACTCCAACAGATAGTGACTAAATGACCAGACTTCCCGCATATATCACATTTGACATTAGGACAATTATGAGGGAAATGTTGTCCACCACACCACTTACAGTTGAGAACCATGATGGGCCCCCATCATTAAGCTTTCTAGTGCCCATCATATTTTACTTATGCTTTAAGAAATTAACATCTACAGTGATCTGGCAGTATTTCTCAGTAATCATATCTATATAATGTCTCATCATATATTTTACTTCCTCTACAATGTTTGATGCAGAGGACTCATAACCATGGCTTCAAGAGCTACCCTCTCACGAGGTCGCACAACTTGTAAAGGGGTCGTTACTTGTACTGAATCTTGGTATACAAAAGGATCTCTTTGGCTCGTTGTTGGCTTAATGACATTTAAAGGAGCTGGCAACAAAGGCACATTCTACATCATGCTTCCTCTACCATTTGGGTTGGTCTCACAAAGGTACTAATCGCACCTTGATCTCCACTAACCAATCCCAAATTATTTCTAGAATTAAGACTCAAATTTAGGTTTGCCCTTGAGATGTAGGCTACAAGGCGTAGGCTGCTTGTAAGTGGGACTCTACTTCCTCTGCTTGAGTTATAGCAATATCTATATCGCTAGATGGACATTGTTGAGAATCAGCAATCACACTCACTAAACAGCCTCTTTGTATGGAGCTTCAGGGCCAAGGAAATGCAGGCTAACCTATCCCATATGCACAATGGTGCCTACTGCAGTTTCCTACTTTCCTATAAAGCATTGTACTTGCTTCCTTTTCTTAATGCAATGATAGTACTCTTTTCTTTTCAATGAAGTGTCAATGTCATTGTCTACATACACAAGATTGTGTTTATGAGTCCAAGTCTCAATCTTGGAACCTAATTCACTTGTGTAACAAACAGTGTCTTTGTCTTCTCCATCATGAGTCCACACTTCTCCTTTCATCCACCATAACTCACTGCCATGCTCTAGATCTCGCATTTGTCACATGGTATCAGAGCCCAGTCGGGCATGGCTTAGCTCAGCTTAGCTCTCCTCTGCTCTCTCTCAGCTCATGATAATCTCTGGTCAGCTTAGTTCCATCCCATGACTTCATCTCCCAACTCTACCCTCAGTGAAGCTTCCATGGCAGCCATAGCCAGTAGCACCCTATCAGATTGAGCTGCTTATATCTCACTCCATAGGTCAAATCTCTTGGAGCTTCCTTCTGGAAAAGTATTCCCCAACTCACAAAGCTTCCATGTATCACATCAATCCATGACATTTGGCTATCTGAAGCTCAGCATTGTGAAAATTCTCAATCTCTGCTCTGTGTCTGCCATAGCCAGACAGGACCTACCTCACTTGGAGCTTCCATAACTTCTCAACCAGGCCACTTCAGCTCCTGATTCCTTCTAGGGGATTGTTCCCCTACTCAAGGTGCTTCACTTGCTTCACCCTGGCACATCAATCAACCACATTGTTGCACCCTAACCCTGGCATTAAGGAAATTTTTCATCGTTGTCCCAAACTGCGCCGTGGCTGTTCGTGCCCTCTGCCTGCGTCGTGCTGTCCACAATCTGGACAATTTCCATAGGGCTTTGATAGCCCATGAAGTAAGCTTCCTAGACATGTAAAATTTTTTGAAAATGATCAAGTATAGCTCCTGCAATCTGAGAAAAACCAGGCCCCTGTCTCAGAAACCCTAATTCCACCATAGCCAAAATCTCCCAAAACTCATTTTTCTTTCATTTTCTCTCTCCTGACACTCAACCCAAGCCTCTGTCACTCTAATCCATTGACCCAGCATCAAATCAAGGAGGGGAAGGACCTGAGAAGATTGAAGAACGACCAAACGATCCCGAACAAGAAGAATCAAGCTCAACATCAACACTGACATAGTGTGTTTTCACACTGTCACTAACTGTGTCTCTTGACACATTGCATTCTGCTCTTCTATTGATAAAATCTCAGAATTCTGGTGTTGATTTTCTGCTAATCTTGCAACCTCAACATGGGAAAAGACTCTCCAAATGCTCGATTCAAAGGAGTCGGGCTTCACACCTGGCAAACCCGCATCAAGCTCATCTTGATGAAAAAGGGCCTCTGGGCCATCACAAATGACAAAGAGAAGAAACCTCGGGACGCGGACCTTGAAACTACTTGGCAAAAGAATGATGACAGAGCCCAGGCCATTATCAAACTGGAGCTAGACGATAGTTATATCCACCATGTGGATAACTGTGAGACCTCACAGGATACATGGAAAAGACTTGACACCTTGTTCGGTGCACAATCTAAATCATCAAAGTATGGTCTCCTGATCGAGTTCTTCATGCTTGAAATGAAGTCCAGCACATCACTTGCCACACATCTCAATTACATGAAAGGACTCCTAACCCAACTTGCAGGAATCAACATTAAAATGGATGAAGATGTTTGCATCGGTGTTCTACTTAAGAGTTTGCCTCTTGAATATAATAATGTATCAACAACTTTAATCAACATGCCAAATCCTGAACTTGTTGATATCCAGGCATCACTGTTAGAAGAGGAAAAGAAGCTAAAAACTAAGGAAGAACCAAGTACCTCTAGAGATGAGCATGCATTATATGTTGGCAACATGTACAAAGGCAAGAAGGATCAGCTCTTCTGTGACTTCTGCAAAAGGACTGGACACACCGAGAAATTCTGCCACACAAGAAAGAGATCCCAAAAGGCCTATCTAGTCGCAGTCAAAGAAGAAGAAGAAAATGGAGCAAAGGAAGAAGATGATGAAGATGAAGACCACCAGGATCGGTAGGACAAGACTCATCAGTCCTTGTACTCTCATAACTCTGATAGACTGTTTTAAAAGCCTTGTATTTCCTTGCCTAATGCTTCCTGCCATAAGCTTTGTAAACTCCTTATGTAACTTGGCATTACAGTCCATGTACACTTTGTGAGGCCCCTGTTACATGCTCTGGATGTCCATCATGTTTTGGTGCCCACACTTAGCCTTTTTTGCAATAGCCTCTGGTGTCTACCATGTTTGTGGTGTGCCCACACTTTGCAGGTAGTTCTCATTACAGCCTCTACACACTTTGTGCCTTTTTAGTTGTGATTGAGGAGGGGTGTTGAGAATCAGCAATCACACTCACTAAACAGCCTCTTTGTATGGAGCTTCAGGGCCAAGGACATGTAGGCTAACCTATCCCATATGCACAATGGTGCCTACTGCAGTTTCCTACTTTCCTATAAAGCATTGTACTTGCTTCCTTTTCTTAATGCAATGATAGTACTCTTTTCTTTTCAGTGAAGTGTCAATGTCATTGTCTACATACACAAGATTGTGTTTATGAGTCCAAGTCTCAATCTTGGAACCTAATTCACTTTTGTAACAAACAATGTCTTTGTCTTCTCCATCATGAGTCCACACTTCTCCTTTCATCCACCATAACTCAGTGCCATGCTCTAGATCCCGCATTTATCACAGACATTAATCAATTGCACTTGGATATTAAAGTCCAATCCACGCAAGAAATACTGTAGTTGGATAGCATGTGGAATAGGGATAGAAACTTGCAACTTGTGAAAGACCTCTTTCATCTTCTTGGCATATGCTTGACTATTTTCATGGGGCTCTTGACATGTCACATTTAGAACATGTGGCCAATACTAACAATCTTTTTCAAGTGCAAATTCCCTTTGAAAGGTTTCAAAGAATGGACCAATCATGGTTATGGTACCCACTTCTAAGCCATGATACCACATTGCAACCCTTCTTTTTAGGGTCATGTAAAAGAACATCATTAGATATCCTTCGTCCTAAATTCGGTAATTAAACATGAGTTTTTGAAACTCAGTAATGTGAAGCTCTACATCCTCCTCTGCCAACCCATTAAAGATGGGTTGAGGGTGCCCTAAAACTAGCAAATCTAACGTTTCTATAGGAATTGCAATAGATTGTGCCATAACGACAACCAAATTTGCTACATGAGTTTGTAATGGTACAACTACAACTCCACTTAAAGTGGATTGACTTATTGGGAGAAGAGCACTCAAGCTCCCTTCGCCTTCTGATGAATTGTTTGTGGCACTAGGGTCACTAAGACCTCTCCCTCATAGGGATATTGAGTTGCTACATTGACGGGAATACCTCTTAAGGATTTCACTGAGATTTCAGCCCACCATCTAACCCTTTTGGCTCTTTCTTGTTTTTGAATCTCGACTTGACGGTGTTTATCGAGGAATAATGGATCTATCACGATACTCTTTGGCATAAATTGACTTATTAGTCCCTAATTAACCAAGATTCAAAATTTGCCACTTATTAGTGGCTCTCGACAAATGCACCACTTGTCCAGACCAAAAATGGGCCCGACACTAGCTCTAGGGCTCTAGCTAGGGCCTCCTAAACTAACCTAAACAACCCCACAGCATTGCAGCTAGGAGCATATAAACACTATAAACTAATTTATCGAAAGAATGCATTTATAGATGCTATCTCTAAATCATAGTCCAATGTGTTTCCCTTCTTGACTCCAAGCAATTGGAGTACCCAAACATATCAGTGTCTAGCACCTCATAGAACAAATGAAGGAAGTCCCCCCCCCCCCCTCGGCTCAAACATGGGTAGAGGGCTCTCCTATACCCTAGGGATTAGCCCCATGATGTGTCATTTCTACATAAAACACATACACAACATAGTCCTCTCTTTATGAAACATTCCAGGAGATAATTTAATCATTACAACATCAATCCCCAAAGGAAATGATAATACTAGACCCACAGCTTGGGAAACCTCGCACTAATTGTGGGTCAAAAATTTGAAATCAAGTGCTATGCATCCAGGAGGTAATTCTCTTGATACCACATATGGAAATGCAAATGCAAAATGAATGACATAGAGTGCACAAACAAGTAAAATTACAGATCAAACATTGTATATATGCACAAACAATTCTTTTCATAACCTCATTCTAGTGTATTGTGCCGTTGTCAAGGTAGGACCGAAATAATCTGTGCTACTACCTTTTTAAAACTTAGATCAAATGAATCATATATGATAGAATATGCATAAAATCAAGAGTCAATTGATACTAAGCTCCCACAATCCCCTTCTCCCTATGGTTTAAGGTTTTGCTTGTGGTGGTAGGTGTGAAGAATATTTTTATGTGTTTTTCTTATGTGAAAAGCAATAAATATGCACTATAACATAAAGAGTGGGGATAGCCTAAGGCTAAACCTCATGCCCTAGCCCCACATACATTCACAAACATATTCATAACTTTCAGTAAATTTTCTACGTATAAAATCTATTTTTTCTCAATTTTCTTGACTTTTTATGATTTATATTATCAACTTTTCCTAGTGTGTAGTTTGTAAGTGTAAGTCAGTAGCTTCTATTGCTTGGTAGTGACTCGCTTTAGTCTTTGGTTCAAGCATGATGCCTCCATGTTGCTCAAGGTGCACAAGGTACTAGGTTCATTGAGTAGTGCTTAGAGAGCTGTATAGGATAGAACATCGCATGCAACCTACAATAACACTCTTGTAATTCCAATGGTTGGTTCGTTAAACGTGCAAGGAGTGGGACATTGACATGGGATGGATGGAACATATCTACAATTCTATCTCTTTTGTAGATTGCAAAGAACTTCCTTGTGGAGTTTTTCAAGGATGCATATTTTCTTATATGAATAAAGAACTAGCATTATATTCCATAAGATCCCATATGAACACTATAAGAACCATAAAACTCATAAAACCCTCAGTTCTTTCAAAATCTCACAAATTCCATATTATGAGTTTTGTTGACTTTCATTTTTGTTATATGAACAGCAAGAATCAACTAATAATTCTAATTTTCAAGAAATGGAAATCATATTCAATCATTCTGAACCATTTTCCATAATATGCACAAAAGATTCACCATAAAATGTCAAAATTGAGAACTTACACGATTAATATCATATGAATCCACATGCATTTCAAGTCAAGAAGCTCACTATAAGAACCATAAAACTCATAAAGCCCTCAATTCTTTCAAATTCTAGTAAATTCCACATTGCGAGTTTTCAAGTCAAGAAGCTCACTATAAGAACCATAAAGCCCTCAATTCTTTCAAATTCTAGTAAATTCCACATTACAAGTTTTCTTGACTTTCATTTTTGTTATATGAATAGCAAGAACCAACTAATAATTCTAATTTTCAAGCAATGGAAATCATGTTCTATCATTCTAAACCATTTTCCATAATATGCACAAAAGATTCACCATAAAATGTCAAAACTGAGCACTTACACGATTAATCTCATATGAATCCACACGCATTTCAAAGTCAAGAAGTTGTTGATGCTCTTCTATAGATGCTAAAGCATCTTCAACCTTTGATATATGCTCCATAACACTTCAACATCATCACACATCCAAAATCTTTCACCCCAACCCGCCCCTTTCTCGCATGGAATAGGCCATGGGAACAAGGTGCAGAGAGAGAGAGGAGGAGAGAGAAAGGCTAATTTTGGTTCTTCGTCTTCAAGCCATCAATATCAGATCAAAAATGAGTGATGTGGAGCAAAAAAATCAACAAACAAGGTACCATGATCAGATTGGGTGGTTCCTCACAGCCTTTATAGACCCCTCCATAGCCCAAAATCACATCATTTGGTAAGAGGCTTTTTTTTTTGTGCATGTTGAAAATCAATGCCTCCCCAATTCAATTTTTTTGGGCCACTTGGACTCCCTAAAGTCACAACTTTTAAATTTTTAAAGTCACTTTACACCTCGAATACTTGACCTTCGACTTCTTCCGCATCCAACATCCTTTTTGAAAATCGAAAAATTTTGCTTATCTATCTTATAGTCCCGAATTTATTGGAACTCATTTCACCACAATCCGACACCATGAAAATTTATGAAAAATGTGCAACAATTGTGAAGTCCATCTTCCAAAGTAATTTGAATTCTCGTCTTCCATGACCTCTTAAAATTCTCAGATTCACATTCATCGCTTCCTTTGAGCTTTAATTTTTGCCTTGAATTAACGACGTTTGGCACTATTTTGGCATTTTCTTAGTTATTAAATCCACTCTCACCCTTTCTCAACACACCTCACACATACATAATCTCAATCACTTAATAGTGGAGACAAGATCATAGAATTTAAGAAGACAATAGGAAGCTTTAATAATTGCACTAACAAAGCTTATGTAGTATGGATGCATAAAAAGGGTAAATACAACTGAGACCTTCCACTCTTATATAGACTAAGGTTAGGATTCTGATTAGGTCACTGCTCTAGGGTAGTGCCTCCTTTGCATTTTAGGATTTGTGCCCCCCTTTGCATTTTAGGCTTCCCACCACTATGAATTAGGATTAATCTTTCAAGCATGCTTGTGTCTTAACCTAAATATACCTAACCTACACTATTCTAATCACATCTCCATGTGTGGGACGCACACAACAATTGTGGATGTGACAAGCACAATTATTGTGATAATACAATGTGCATGAGAGTGGGCCCAAGTCTCACTAAATAATGCAACCATGAATATTATGTACTCATGAAGTACAAAAAGAATATAAATGCCCAAAAATAATATAGTAAAGTTTCAAAAAATAGTGATCCACCAAAAATAATGTTCGACACTTGTGCTTTGACTTTGCCTTCTCAAAATACCATTAACAAGAGCTTACATGCACATACAGAGAAGAAAAGAGAAGCTCTGTCAATTTTGGTGGAGATTCCATGCATGTGTAGCTAAGAGGAGGAAAAAGCTAAAAGAAATAGTTTCTCTCTACCTTCGTCGATGCTCATAGAGTGGTGTCTCCTCCAAGAGAGTTATGTGTTTATGCGATACCTTCATTCCCTTTATATACTAGTTGGGGGGGGTATTGCTTTTAACGTTGGTAGCTTACATCATTGATGAATAAACATAAAAGCTAGCTAATTTGAGTGCTTTTTGAGAGATTTTACTAAAATGTGAGATTGTCCATGTTTTTATGAATTTAGAAGTCTAGGAAAAGAAAAGGCATGACCCTTTTACACTTGCAAGCAGCTCATGCATAAAAATTCCTACACAATGGTCAAAACTTAAAATAGCTATAACTTTTTCAAACATAATATTTGATTGCTTAAGTTAAGAATATGATGGTTGCATTGTTGAGAAGCATAATTGCCACATGTGATCATGCAAAAGGAAAGGTTAAAGAAATACTCAAAGTAGGTAATAAATCTTTCAAGCACATAATTTAGGACATGATAAGGAATGGATATGCCTATACCATATGGAGTGGTTTGATGCATACTCGTTTGATAATGATTAAATTAATCATGCATAGAATTGATAAAATTGGTGCATGCAAATAATATTAATGTAAATGGGTACTTGCATAATAAGGAAGAGTGCAAGCACAGTCCTTGATGCATAATAAGGAAGAGTGCAACCTTGATGCATGCACAAATTATAACTAAAAACAGTTGTTGGACACATATAGGTATGAAGACATGAGAAAAAGTTGATGGAAGTTTTTAAGTTAAAGATGTAACAAGTGGGATACAGGGAACCAGGGGTTGGCCATCCATTCACACTAACTGGAGTATTTAAGGTGTAAGAAACCCGATTTAGAGAATCCATTTATTATCAAGATGTAATATTCCCGTGCTCCTCCCCCCCCCCCCCCAGTGCCTCCCCCCCATAAGAACTCCCCCCCCCCTTTTTTTTTTTAAAATTATTAACTTTAGTGCAAATTTTTATATCCCTCTCTCTCTCCCCGCTAACAGCATGTTGGGGAGAGAGACAGAGGGAGTGAAGTGAAGTAGTAGGGGGGGCATGCAGCCCCCCAAGTGGGAGGGGTGGTGGGCATACCACCCTCCTCCCCCCCTATAAAGGGGAGCTCCCCCCCCCCCCCCCTCAACTACACAGTGCTCCCCCCTAGTCATCCGCAAGCAGGTCTTCCCCCCCTCGTGCTTCGCCACCTCCCCCCCTCCATTGCGGTAGTTGCACCCCCCCTGGGATTCCGTCAGGAAACTCCCCCCTCCTCATTTGCCAGGCAGCTGCTCCCCCCCCCCCCTCCCATGATCAGTGAGAAGAGAGAAGGAGAAGAAGAAGGGAAGAAGAAGAGGAAGAGGAAGAAGAAGAGAAGAGAGAAGGAGAAGAAGAAGAAGAGGAAGAAGGAGGAAGGAGAAGAGGAGACGAGAGAAGAAGAGAAAGAGAGGGAGAGAGGGAAGGAGAAGAAGAGGAAAAGAAGAAGGAGAGGAAGAAGAGAGGGAGAGAAGAAGAGAAGGAGAAGAAGAGAAAAAGAAGAAGAAGAGCAAGAAGAGAGGGAGAGAAGAAGAGAAGGAGAGGGAGAAAGGGAAGGAGAAGAAGAGAAAAAGAAAAAGAAGAGGAAGAAGAGAGAAAGTAAGTAAGTTATATTAACGTCTTCTAAAGACCAAAACTGGCCTACGAGACAAACTGTGATACAACTGATGAGGTCCAGCTATCCAAAATAAAAGTGCTAAATGAAAAGCTAAAAACTGGAAACTGAAAATACGGTGCCGTGAGTGTGATAAGTGTCGTGTATGTGTATGTGCATATGTAGCTCTGGTACTCCAGATAATGGCTACAAAAGGGAAACAAATGTCGGCTGTGATAGGGGAAAAACTGTCGGCTATGATAAAGTGGTGCGATGTGTATATGTAACATATGCAGGGAGATATACTATCCTGGGATGTAGTAGCAGTCGTCGAAGTCGCTAATAGCAAGTGATCCCTCCTGGATGCAGGATGTGGTACATCGACAGTGGAGAAAGAGCAAACTGGAGATCTGAGATCCAATATGTCGAGTGTCATCGGATCTCAGTCTGCTGTCGATGTAGATCAAGAATCCTCCGGATCTCCTGTCGGTGTGGCTGTGGGGTACGAAACCCATGGGACCTTGTGCGGCGTCGGGTACGCTGGTCCTTAGCCTCCTGTAGTGTGAGCCCGGAGGTCTAGCTGGAGGCTGGTACAGTAGCTCTCACTCTGTCTATCTGAAAGAACTGTGTAATAGTCGTCTGGGTGGGCCCCTCTCTGACTGGGACCCGCTGTGTGCTCTGCTCTCTGATGTGCCATGCCTCTCCCAGAAAACGGCCAAATGATCTCTGATCAATATCAGTCATACATCCCTGTGTCAAGATTGTGGGAGAGAAGGAAGGAGTCTCGCTTGAAGCTTTCTTGCTTGCACAATGGGGGAAGACACACAAGGGTGGAGGCTGAAAAACAGTTTTCCTCTTCTTAGTTGTGTAAGCCAAAAGAACTCAAGTACAAAGAAATAGAAGAACCCTATATATGGGTCTCAAACCAAACTCAACTAACTAAGGTGGCATACTAACTGAGCCATAAACTAGAGTAGATAAGGATAGCTATCATGTAGCTATTATTCATGGGCGGTGTACCAACTGCGTCTGCAACTGACAAGTCGGTGACATAAATACACAACGGTCACCCTGGCGTATCACAAGTGGAGCTCGATATCTCAACACTCCCCCTCGAGCTCAATCCCAGTTCCTGCACACCAAGCAGGTCTCTGAACTTGCGCAGCTTCTCTGCGCCCAATGCCTTCGTGAATATGTCAGCTACCTGATCCTCTGTGCTGACATAAACTAGATCAATAAGACCTAGTAAAACCCTCTCTCGCACATAGTGATAATGCACCTCAATGTGCTTTGTTCTAGCATGATAGACTGGGTTATTTGCCAAGTGTATACTACTCATGTTGTCACAATAAATGACAACTGGTCCATCTGTAGACTGATGCATATCATAAAGTAGCTTATGCAACCAAGCTACCTCACATGCAGCCATTGCTGCACCCCTGTACTCAGCCTCTGTGCTCAACAAGGCAACTGTAGGCTGTTTCTTGCTGCTCAAAGTGACTGCAGCACTCCCAAAAGAGAACACATATCCACTGGTAGATCGTCTATCAGAAATACTACCAGCCCAATCAGCATCAGTGTATCCATGCAACTGTATCTGAACCCCAGTCTCATAAAATAGTCCATATTGCAATGTGGACTTCACATACCTAAGTATGCGTCTAGCCGCATCCAAATGTGGTTTCCTTGGAGCCTGCATAAACTGACTTACCAATCCAACAGCATAGCTCAAATCTGGCCTGGTAATAGTCATATAAATCAAACTTCCTACTATGCGTCTGTACATAGTAGGGTCTTCTAGAAGCTCACCTGCATCTGTGCTCAGCTTCACATTCTGCTCCAAAGGAACTGAAATAGGCTTACAGCCTGTATCCCATATTTGGACAGCATGTCCAATCCATATTGCCTCTGCAAGAGCTGTATCCCACTTGGTGATCTCATGACCTCAATGCCCAAGAAATAACGCAGCTCTCCCAAATCCTTCATCTCAAACTTCTGCTTCAATAGCATTTTCACATGAAGGATATCTTCATCACTGTCACCTGTCATAATCAAATCATCAACATAAATGACAAGTAGCATAATACCTTTCTCTGTTTTTCTCACATAAAGTGAGAAATCTGCCTTGGAAATCTGAAAGCCAATAGTGACAAGATACTGTCCTATCTTGTCAGACCATGCTCTAGGTGCTTGCTTCAAGCCATACAAGGCTTTCTTCAACCTGCAAACAAACTCAGGATGAACAGCATGCACATAACCTGGTGGCTGCTCCATATAGACCTCTTCTTGCAAATCACCATGCAAGAAGGCATTCTTTACATCCATCTGATGTAAAGACCATCCCTTTGATGCAGCTATAGCAATGACTGCTCTTACAGTTGCCATCCTTGCAACCGGACTGAATGTTTCTTCATAGTCAATGTCATATGTTTGTGCATACCCCTTGACTACTAATCTTGCCTTGTATCTATTCACAGAACCATCTGCATTGTGCTTCACCTTATAAACCCACTTACAGCCAATTGCATTTTTACCTTTAGGCAAAGGTACCAATTCCCATGTAGCATTTGCTTCCAAGGCATCCATTTCTTCATCCATGGCTTTCTCCCATTTTTCTTTTCCCATGGCTTCCTCAAAAGAAGTGGGTTCTGGTTCCTATATCACTTTAACCATATATGCATAGTGAATGGTTGTAAATCCATCATATTTCAGCCTATCCACAGGATACCTAGCTCTCGTAGACCTGCGCAAAGTAGGTTCACTCCCAGGTGCTCTCAAAACATCCCTGGTCTTCCTTACTCCAGGTGTAACAATAGAAGGAATACCCAACTCATCATCAATGCTCTGTTCTGAGCCACTGGATTCACCATCCACATAAGAGTGACCAGCATTCACATCAAACATGGGCTGATCAACCTTCTCTTTTCCTTTTCGTGATACCTGCATACCACTATCTGCATTACTTTGAGAAGATTCTCCTGATCTCAATCTGCCTGTCCATGGCGAAGAATGTGAACCACTACTAGAGGACGCTCCAGGTCCACTAATATTTTGTGATTGCTGCTGTGAATTTTGTGCAGCATTACCATTTTGTGCATCTACATCATCAATCACATTTACTGGTTTATACCAGCTACTCATCTCATCAAAAACAACATCTCTGCTCACTGTAAACTTACGAGTAGAAGGGTTATAGCATCTATACCCTTTTTGCTGCAGAGAGTAATCAATAAAGATGCACTTCTCAGCTTTTGGATCCAACTTGGATCTCAACTCATCTGGCACATGTACATAGGCAATGCAACCAAAAAATTTCAAATGAGAAATATCTGGTTTCCTACCAGTATACCTCTCCTCTGGAGTCATTCCATGTATTGCTGCAGTGGGAGTCTTGTTCATTATGTAGACTGCTGTAGCAACTGCTTCAGCCCAATAAAAATCTGGCAAGTCTTTTTCATTGAGCATGGCACGAGATACCTCTCCAATATGCCTGTTTTTTCTTTCTGCAATTCCATTTTGTTGTGGGGTATGACTGCATGAATATTGCTACTTTATGCCATGCTCCTGCAGGAACCTTGCAAACTCATTTGAGAGGTACTCTCCCCCTCCATCTGACCTTAGGCATTTTATCTGCAGGCCTGTTTCTTTTTCAACCATTGCTTTAAGAGTTTTGAAATACCCAAAAACTTCACTTTTCTTTTTCATAAAATACACCCAAACTTTTCTGCTATAGTCATCAATAAAACTGACAAAATAATGACAGCCTCCAAGAGATGCAGCTTTAGTTGTCCACACATCAGAGTGGATTAATTCCAATGGCTTCTTACTCTCTTGAACATGTCTAGGAAATAGTTTCCTTGCCTGTTTTCCAAATTGACAGGCTTCACATACCTTATGCATTTCTGCAACCTTGAATTTCGGCAAACCTGCAACAATATTTTGGGCTTGCATTGATTTAAGTCGTTGTACATTAACATGACCAATGCGTTTATGCTAGATATCAATATCTGCAACTACACCGGTCCCATGTGCAAACATTGCTGCACTCAATTCAAACATGTCTGCATCCAATGTAAACATTCTGCCCTTCTTCTTTCCTTTTGCTATCAAGCGACCTTTATTTTTCATATCCTCAACAAAGCATCCATGAGGATTAAATCTGACCTGCAAGCCCTGTTCAACCATTTGACCAACTGAAACCAGATTCTTGGTGATATTCGGGACATGAAATACATCGGACAGGTATTTCTTTTTCCCATCCTGCATAGACAAGGGAATTTTTCCAATCTGCACAATAGGATGTGCAGTATCATCACCAGTCTCCACAAATCCTGGTTTTTCCATTTTCCTTGCATCCTCCATCCATTCTGCATGACCTGTCATGTGGTTTGATGCACCTGAGTCAACATACCATACATCGTTGCTTTCTTCTGCACTTGTCACAGAATTGTTCTTGTGATGCACCATAAACAGATGCTCATTTCTGTCATCACCTTGTCTACTAGAGGATGCATAATTTCCTTGTTGCAGTTTTCCATTCATGATGTCATTCTGCTTTTTATAGCAGTCTTTAGCCATATGACCCATTTTACCACAATAGTAGCATTCAACATTACTATTTGCATTTTGGCCTCTTTGCCATCCACCACGACCTCTTTGGCTCCCCCTACCTCTAGAGTTACCACGTCCTCCTCCATAGGACTGGTTTTCTTGAGTTTGCTGCATATTCTGATTTCTACCACGGCCTCCATATCGGCCTCCTCTACCTCTGCCTCTACCTCTTCCAGCATTTGAGTAGAAGACAGCTTCTTTTGAAGTTCCTCCTGAAGAAGATGCACCACCATTTCTTTGCTCCTCAGAAATTAGAAGAGCAATCAGCTCCTCAAAATCAAGAAATCTTTCACGAACTGAAATGGATGTCCGAAACGGTGCATAATCCTTTCCTAGACCATTCAAGGTCACAGAAACTAAATCATCATCTTCCACTAGTGACCCAATGGAAGCAAGTGCATCTGCAATCTTCTTCACCTTCATGTGGTAGTCGTTGATGTTCATACTTTCTCTTTGCACATTATGCAACTCTTGCTTGAGCTGCATTTTCCTGGCTTGCGTATTTGTGCTATACATTTTTGACAAAGTATCCCATGCCTCCTTTGGCGTACTTGCATCCTGAATATGCACAATCATAGAGTCTGAAATACTGATAGACAATCAATACATAACTTTCCTGGCTCTCTCATGCCATGTTTTGAATGCCTGCATTTGCTGTTGATTGGGAACATCAGGAAGAACTGGTTCTTCTTCATTTCCTGCAACAAATTCCCAATATCCTTTTCCCATAAGGAAATTCGTCATTCTAAACTTCCATGCTTGGAAGTTGTTCTTGTCAAGCTTTTCAGTGACAATCTGTGAGAGAGAATCAGATGCCATTACAGAACACTGCAAAAAATTCTGTCACTGCAAACAACACAGCTTCAGCCTCACAAAGGCAAATCTGCAAAACTGACGAAAGTGGTATTTGACCACACAGTCACTTCCTAGTGACGATTTTGCATCAACAGAAAACAGGGATGATTCTGTAACTCCCAATGTCTCTGTGCACAGGCATACAATGCAATTTCTACAGTAACTTTTCACCGACCTGTAGAACAGTGGCTGCACAGCATAAAACTGGGCCTTTTCCTGAGTGCGTGCAGAAAACTTTCGCCTCTGAAACAGGCCCCGAAATGGCCTCAAATCAAAAAAACAAGGTCGCCCTCTTGCTTCACCGCGAAGGGCGTCTCAACCTGAGACAATGCACTCCTGCACTTTCCGGCTGTGCTACCTGCAGAGATCTGCTCCCAAAACAGAAAATGAAAGCAACACTACTCCTCTTACCAGAACACTGCGAGCTTGGCTTGCTTTCTTGAGCTCCTTACCACAAACAAGGCTCTGATACCATGTCAAGATTGTGGGAGAGAAGGAAGGAGTCTCGCTTGAAGCTTTCTTGCTTGCACAATGGGGGAAGACACACAAGGGCGGAGGCTGAAAAACAGTTTTCCTCTTCTTAGTTGTGTAAGCCAAAAGAACTCAAGTACAAAGAAATAGAAGAACCCTATATATGGGTCTCAAACCAAGCTCAACTAACTAAGGTGGCATACTAACTGAGCCATGAACTAGAGTAGATAAGGATAGCTATCATGTAGCTATTATTCATGGGCGGTGTACCAACCGCGTCTGCAACTGACAAGTCGGTGACATAAATACACAACGGTCACCCTGGCGTATCACGAGTGGAGCTCGATATCTCAACACCCTGAAGTGAGTTGCTCAATGTGTATCTAGATCTCAACTCTGAGTATGCCGGGCATCTGAGAACAAAATACTCCTCACTCCCACCTCTGATCTGCAAAGGGGGCATATCCTCTCCTCCCGTGGGATGCCACTGGCTCTGCCACACTCAATCATAAACTAATGTGATGATACCCTGAGCTGTCCAATAAGAACTCTCAATCGATGTGGCATATAGATCTGCATATATCTCGGAATCTCTATGAATCCCTACTCTGATATGCTCAAGAACTGTGTATAATAATGTGCCATCTTCGGTGGCAGTGGCTGTGCAGGGCTGACCCATGTCCTCTATATATAAATATGCCATATCTCCTATCTGATGACTCTGTTCCTCTCAGAGAGAGAGAGGGTGTAAGTGGGAGCCTGAGTATCATATAGAAGAGGTGGGAGTCTATCAATGTCCAGCCCATGTCTGTCAAACCAAGCTCTAGTCTGTGCATACCATGATGTGGTATCCCCCGCTCGAGCCATCTCCTGAGATGCCATATATACTCTGTATGCAATGCGATCTCTGTCCATATCCTGAAATCTGTGTAGGAAGCAGACTGTCTGAAATAATGCCTCGACTAGCATGGGCAGTGTGGCAAGCTCTGCTCGCACAATGTCATGTGGGACTGAGGCCTTGCTGCGAATCAATCTAGATATCATGATCACCTGAGGTCTCTCCATCAATGTCCATACATAATCGGCAAGGCCTAGCCCCCATATAGCTGCTCCATACATCAGTGCTGGAGTGACTAGAGTATAAAAGAGCCACCCCTTGGTGCGGGGCTCTTGGAAATGTGCCTGATGACGTTGTCGCTCCATAAGAGCCAATGCTGAGTATCCTCTAGTGAGGCGGTCACGAGCTGCCTGTGTCATCGAGAAAATCCCTGAAGCTGCTGTAAAGGTGACTCCCAAATATACATATGATCCAGTGACCTCAATACTCCCTCCTGCTGCCATGAAAATACTTTGTCTGCGTATCTGAGCTGATGTATGGAATATAAGAACCTTGGTTTTACCAAGGTTCACTGTCATGTCTCTCTGTATGCAAAAATCATCCAATGCTAATAAATGTTGCTGTAATCCCTGAGTTGAATCTGAGGCCAACACAATGTCATCTGCATACAGTAAGATATGAACTGTGGCTCCACTGAGATCTATACCTCCACCGGCTCGCTGTTGAATAAACTCTGCTATCTCATCAATGTGTAGCCCAAATAGAGTCTGTGAGAGTGGGCATCCTTGTTTCACACCAATGGTGCTCACAAGGGGATCTAATATACCTCCCGGACATCTGACTCTGCCAGTAACCCACTCATATAGTGCATAAATACCCCTAATCATGTCATCATCCATGCCCAGATCAAGTAGGCGTCTGAAAAGCCTCTCTCTCGGGACCGTGTCAAAGGCTTTGCGGAAATCCACAAAGCAACAATACAATCTCTGTTTCTTCACTCGTGTCTGGTCGATCAGACAACGGAGAGTGAAGATGTGGTCTATGGTAGAAAATGCACGTCTAAACCCTGCCTGTCCGGGTGCGCGCATGCACTCTCTCTCTGCCAGTGTGCTGAGCTCCTCCTCCATCACCGTGCCATAAAGTTTGGCCAAAACTGGCCCAATCATGATGGTCCTATATGTGTTAGGATCCATAGGATCCCTTGACTTGTGGATAGGTACAATGGTGTGCTCTGTCCACGAGTCAGGGAACCCCTCAGACAATGCACGGTTGAAGAGGTGAGCAATGAGTGGAGCTAATGTGTCTCTGCCATATATAATATGCTCTGCCTGAAGATCAAACTGGTCTCGAGCGTGGCCATGCTGTAACCGTGAGATAGCATGTTTCACCATACTAGTGGTGAAAAAGGATGAAATACCCGGTCTCGGTGTACATGGTGTGGGTATCAGCGGCTGTACGGGTACATGATATAAACTCTGTGCGTATCCATGCCATACTGCAGGGTCATGTATCGGTGTGGGTGAGCGTGGTTCTCTGATCTGCCTCCATGCCTCTGCACAATCTCTGCTCATAAGAAGGTGGTATATATCCCAATATCTCTCCTCCTCCCATTCCCGCTTTTTACAACGGGTCAAGCGGTGCATGCATCTCTGCGCCGCCTGTCTGTGTGTGATCTCTCCTTTGGCCTCCAAATCGCATAGCTGTCGACGTAGATCTCTGCGCTCATCATCATACCACCTATTCTATAGCATGGTACCGGTCCGAGGGGGGTGCGTGTATGTGTGATGTGGAAAGCTGAGTGTAGTAGAATCATGCCAAATGCGTGTGATATCAGTGGGGCCAGTGTATCAAGGGGTGCGTATGGATCAAGTGACATGATGTGCTCCTCCAGATGCTGTGAGTAAACATGTGAGAGCTCATGAGTGAAGTGTATGGTAGTATGCATGTGGGGTACGATATCTGCAGTGGTGACGGTAATGAGGTGAGGAGTGAGAAACTGAGAAAGGTGTGATCGGCACCGAGTGGAAGTCTCCCAAGGCCGAAGGACTCAATAGTATGCATCCCATCGATCGGTCCGAGCAGATAATCTACAGTACTCTCGCCCCCCCCATGTGGGAAGCATGTAAGACCTCCTGAATATGGCCATCGTGCCATCCCGTTATAAATAACGAGATGATGTCTACTACCAAGCTCAAGTAAATGCCCTCCATACCCTGTGGCGTCTGGCCTAGTATCTGCTGACTCCCGACTGATCTCCAACTCCTCAGGGTCTAATGCTCTCATGATCTCTAGCTGCTCCATATCAAAACTCTCACACTGTCGGCTCTGTGTGCGCCCGTTGAAGTCCCCCATAAGGAAGACCTCACCCAAACTAGAATACAGAATAATGTCCTCTGAGAGCTGTGAATAAGGGGAGGGGGAATCTTTGGCCTGAATATCACCCTGCGTAGTAGCATATCTGGACCCTCGTGGTGAAAAGTAGCATACTGCCATATAGATCCATCTCTCATCTGATATTTGCACTCTGATCCATATGTAACTGGCCTCCTCATCTCGTCTCACTAACTGGATATGTCTCTGTATCCCCTGACGGAATAGAACTACCACCCCTCCTGAGCCCCTAGATGTACTCTGCCTAGTAGTAGCCTAGTATGCAGATACCCACTCAAATCCTGTAATGTGTGGAAGCCCTCTCTCTGGGCTCTCATGTGTCTCTGTGAGGCATATAACATCACGGTCGGGTAAAATCTCCTCAAGTCTGTCCGGTCGTGACCATAGGGAGCCGTTGCACTTCTAAACTGCCACACGTATCGGGATCTCCTGTACAGTCCTCTGCCCCGTCTCATGGGCCACGCCCCCCTATTTGGTGGGTGTCCATCTATAAAAATCCGGCCATCTCGATAGAAGGCCTTACGGCCTTCTCTACGTGCTTAGAGTATCTGTGGCATGCATGCTCGTCTATGTTGTGCAATCTGCATCTGAGTCAGGTCCTCATCCATGAAGATGGGAGCCCCAGTCATCCCTCGGAGCGAAATCCGCTTCCGAAAGAAAGCGGCTCTGTCCTTCGGTGTGCTCATATGTAATATCAGAGATCTAACCTTGGTAGTATCTCGTCCTGCATGCCATGCCTGAGTAAAGGGCATGCTCGTGTACCCTAGTCGGGTGCATAGCCCAGGTGTGTCCTCCTCCGGAGAGGCCCCTTCGGGGAGCCCGATAATACGCACGTTCAATCTACGTGCATTCCTGAGCCTCTCCTCCTCTAAGGTCTCCTAAACCCGGACTACCTCCTCCTTTTTATTTTCTTCCTGGACCTCCTTCTTAATGTTCTTCTTCACTACCTCAATCCACCCCTCCTTATTCCCTTCTAATTCTTCCTTCATGTTTGCTTTGAACTTTTCCTCCCATCCCTCTCTCGAAGCCTCAACTTTGGTTTTAATGCATACTTGGAGGTCCTCTCGGCATTCCTTCGTGATAGCCTCTCGGAGGTCCGCTTTGAAATCCGCATCCTCTCTTGCCTCCTATAGATGTGACACTTCCGTTTGTAGCTTGTCCAGGTCGGTTTTGAGATCCCTCTTCTCTTCCGTGAGTGTCTTTACCATCTCCTCCAGTCGTCGGATCCTCTCATGGAGCCGGCAGGTTTCTTGGTTCAAGGCATTATCCGCATCCTTCTTGAAATCTTTCTTCGCCTCCTTGATAGCCTGGCTGATTAGAAGCTCCACGTTATGGAGCTCGAGCGGCATGTCGCCTGCCTCCTGCGCTACCTGACACCTTCGTCAGACCAGTGCAGGGTCTCTTCTACCCTGTTTGAGCCCTGCTCTCGTCTATTTGTGAAGAGCCGTTTGATCTGTTTGAGACCTCTCGTCAAACCAGCGCAGGGTCTTTTCTTCCCTTCAGGTGTCGACGAATTGAATAGACCTGTAAAATTGGCTAAGGCCTTCTGTATGGAGATGCTATATCCAACTATTGAACTGCTAGGGTTTATCCCTGACGCTTATTACAACCACAGAACAACTTTAGGAGCGTGCTCGATTCAACAAGTTTTAACGACCGCTCCAATCTCCAGCAAAGAGGGGATTGATTTCATCACGGTGGATTCGTTGCTGTTGCGGATGTGAAGAGACGTTCAATCATCCTGTATCGCCACTTGCTTTGGGCAGTGGGAAGGGATGGAAAGTACAAAACAATGCGACTTGTTTCCCTGCGTGGTAGTGGATGCCCGTGACAGAGGCAACCATCGAGAAGCTATTTTAGGGCCACCTTGCGCAGAGACAGCTGAGGAGCTGCTTCTGTGAGGGCGAAGAGGTGGCTCTGTGTGTGTGTGTGTTGTTTGGGAGAGAGAGAGAGAGAGAGAGAGAGAGAGCAGATGTGGTAGGTTGCAGACAGAGAAGAACCAGTCCATCAATTTATCTGTAGCAATTGGGTTACGCTAGAGGTAGCGTCAACTTGGAGAAAGAGAAGAAGAGAAGGAGAGGGAGAGAGAGAAGGAGAAGAAGAAGTGAAGAAGAAGGAGAAGAGGGAGAGAGAGAGAGTAGGAGAAGGAGGAGAAGAAGAGAAGAAGAAGAAGAAGAAGAAGAAGAAGGAGAGAGAGAGTAGGAGGAGAGAAGAAAAGAAGAAGAAGAGGGAGAGAGAGAGAAGGAGAAGAGGAGGAGGAGAAGAAGAAGAGAGAGTGTGTGTGTGAGAGAGTTGGTGAGTAGAGAAGGTGTCGAGGTCCATGTTGAGGAGCCGCATTAGAGAAGCCATTTTTTTTCAATCCACCCCCCTCATCGGCGAGGGTCACCCTCCCACGCCCTTCCCTTTCCCAAGCTTGTCATCTTGAGGGCCTGTTAAGGTCAGGACTATCCAAACTCCACATGGTAAATGGCTCCCAAAAAGAGAGTTGCGGGAAGTGTAAGTGCTAAAGCTACTAATGGTACCGGTAATGCAGGAGAGGCGAGCGGAGCAACCAACACAACTAATGCCCCTACGTTTACGAATCAAACCCAAGTTCTTTTGAAAATTCTAGGCTTTATAATTAATCTTGGTTAAGCATATTCTGTATTATTTCAAGAAGAAGAAATAAAGGGGTAGCTACATGCATGGAACAAGAACGAGCCTTAGGATTTTTGTTTACTCCAAGTGATAGGTTGCATGCATGAAATGGTAGATCATAAAGTTTGCATAAGTTTATGTGCATAGAATGATATCTTTTACACACATAGAATGATAAGGTTTTTGCATTATTTCACATAAAATAATAGTTTTTAAATCAGTTCAGTGCATGAATAGACATCTAGAATTCATGCTTCGCAATCATGATTAAAATAAACACATGAAATGTTAGTTTTCGTTCATAGGATGCAATTGCACCGATGGATTGAAACCTAGACTTTCATATACGCAAGTCACATGAGATCCGGTGCATTAGGATTAAGTATTCGTTGCCAGGTATGAAGAGGGTTAAAGGTCGCTTAGGATGTAATAATATATTAAACACACCATGTGCATGATGGGTAAGTTGATTGGAAACCTCTGCATAGTACCGCACTAAGAGGGATGGAAGGGACGCATGAATCTAGGCTGTATCCTGAAGGCCTAGATGAAGAGTCTTGTGTTGCCAAGTGTGTTAATTGAACTTGGTTAGAGGGTGATGTGTGAAGAACTAGAAGAATAAAAGACCCTTGGTCGGGTTGCAAATAAGGCATGTTCGTTGCCTTGGTTGACCAGTTAATGCTTTGGGTTAGGGTTAGATACCATAAGGTAAAACCCAAGGGGAAGAGCAAGTCAAAATAAGTTAACTTACCAAGAACATTTGCTTGCATGATCTTGTTTTAGATTATTGGGATCTCGCCAAGTCGCAAACGATCAAGGATCGAATGCTGGGAGCATCCAGGAAAAAGACCCAGGATTGGATACTGGGAGCATCCGGGAAAAAAGAATCACACCTTAGCAGTTGGTCGTACAAACGGCCTCCGAAATGTTTGTGATTGTACACTTATGTACATTATTTGATCTCCTTTGCTCAAGGAACTAATTCAAGGGAAAATACTTAATGCTTAAGGTTAAAAGCTTGGAGGGAGAGGCAAGAACAGTTACCTCCGACTGTCTACTTGGCCCTATCCAAGGGGGTTGTTACCTGTGCCGGGTATATGGACCTAACCCACCGCGAGAGGTCTCTCCGTGGGTACTGCTTGGAGCGAGAGGACGCTTGGGTGCCAGGGGAGGCTGTGGCTGCAAATTCCTTGCCTCCGGATCCCACACAAGAGGACGATGTGACTCGAGATGGGATCTCGAGGCCCGTGTACAAGTCTACGGGCGGAACTTGGAGCAGCGATCCTGTAGATTGCTAGGATAGCCTTCGGGCATGATACTTGATGTACTCCAGGATTATGATAAATAAAGAACATATATTTGAGAAAAAAGAACTTCCTCGAAATTTTCTTCGTGTCTGTGTCCTAAATTACGTAAAGGAACCTGTGATTAATGGGTTAATTAAGGAAGCTGCTTTTATGTGTCAAACATAATGTGGTAGGTAATTAGTTAACTAAAACAACCCCTGAGAGAAGCGTGGTGGATGTGACCAATGGGTCTATCCTACGGAAGGGCGGTCTCAATTAGCCGAGAGCTTTCCTCAAAGAAAATGTTAACGAGAAATGTTAGGAAAAGTCTGACGATGACCTTAGACAATGTTGGTTAGAACCTTGATTCATACCATTTTAAGGGACTGGAATGGGACTATGCCCTACAAGCAAAGAGATTGAGCGATGCATCCCTCTCATTTCCCATTCTCTTTGAACCAAGTGCAGTATGAGTCTGCTTGGGTCCAGTTGCATCTACGCAAAGCGGAGCATTTGTAGACCAACGCTGGAAGACTATTAGGAAGACCCAACTACGAGGAACCCAGACTTCAGGTCGATCCTAGTGGGAACGGCTGGATACTTCCGCATGGGGCAGACTCGAGAAGACCTAGATCGCAAACCCGGTGACATTCCTTACCTGGCGGCGCTTTCTAGACTCTCTTCCTGATGGGTTGCTAAGACATGTCCCTAAAGTGGACGAGCGGACACGTTACAGTTGGTATCAGAGCGAACCAACGGGATCTAAGATTAAAAGGGAACTTAATGGAGGAAAATAAAGGGAATAAGGGGATAGTCAGGGGAAGGTGAGTGGAATAGAGCAGTTTTTTCTGTTGAAAACATTTCTTTACTCACTTATGGATGCTGGGTTGCAGAGTCACGAAGCATGGGGCAAGTTCTTGGTGTTCCAGGTCATGTTCATGACTGCAATGTGTGCTTTGGATTATCGTCAGAGGCTAGGCATGATGAATGTTCTAGACCACATCTATAATCCTTCACCCCTGTATGCGGAGTGGAGATGGATGGGAGATTCAGGAATATACTACATAGTAGTCCACCGACTCGTGTACCTTCAAACCAACTTGAAGAGAATCAAGTGGATGGAGGATTTAGAGATCGTGAAGCTGTTCATCTTTTCACGCAAATGCAACTTTGCATGTTAGCGGTCGGCAAGTCAAGCAGAACAAGTATGTCTATGATGAAGTGACCCAGGTGATCTCCGCTGACAAGATCAAAGTGTCATGGCGCTATGAGAAGAACGGGTATCAAAGGAAGGGATACCCTAAGCTTCCTATGACTTACTATTTCCTAAAAATCCATGACCCCACTCCATATTATTATTCCGTCCATGTAGCCGATTGTAACACAATCCTATTTTCCCCAAACTGATGTATCAATCAACTTGTCCTACTTATCCAAAATAAATGTACTCAGGGTTATGCCCTCATGAATAAATCAGAATTTTTACTATTGTCTATCTTGATCGTAAATGTTAGCTAAGATGTTAACATAAAGAATCTTATTGTCCATATGCAACCCCAAGCGCAAGTTCCAAGTCTGACTCCTGCACTAAGTACAGCTGTGGTTCAAGAGAAGAAGTTCCTTCTCAAACAAATTAAGCCACCCGAGTTTGATAGCAAGGCAAGGACTGTTCAAGCTGACGCCGAGATCTGGATTGAGTCCATGGAAGACTATTTTGAGGCAGCAGGAACTGCACCTGCTAACCAAGCCATGCTCGTTCAAACTTAAGCTTACAGGTGAAGTAAGACTTTGGTGGAAACAGTGGTGCAGAAACCAAGTGATCTCAGAGGGGACAGTCACTTGGGATAAGCTTAAGAAAGCTCTGCGAGGGAGGTATCTGCCACCTACCTACCGCACACAAAAGATGAATGAATTCTATGACTTGAAGCAACTAGAGTTATCCCTGGAAGCATATTATTCAAAGTTCATTTCACTCCTAAAGTATGTGCCTCCAATGGATATGACACAATAGGTGTCAAAGTTTTGTGCTGGGTTGAATCCACCCATAAACACCTGATTGGAATCAATGCTCCCAATGGACCTACAAGACGCACTCATTCGAGCTGCTCCAATAATACAGGAGGTGCAGACCAAATCAAGGAACAACACGATTTGGCCTTACAAAGATTAGAATAAGGGTATGTCTAAGGCTCAAACTAAGAGAGCCCAAGGTCAGAATCAGGGCCAAAGAAAGAAAGCCAGGGCCAATGTTGTCAACAACTTTGTTCCTACATAAAGTAATGATCGCAACCCACATTGCTTCCATTGCAATAAGCTTGAACGCTTCAAGAGGGAATGTCCCAAGCTTAGCAGAGGACATCGCCAAGGGAAATTTCAAGATCAAAATAGAGCCGCTCATGGCCAAGGAACCACCATCATGGCCAGAGGGAGAACCTCCACTATTTCCAACAAAGAGCTGGATGATGAAGAAGATCCATCCATGGATGCTGACATTGAGAGGGCAACGGCTCACGCCACTCTTCACAAGAAGGGTCCGAATCACCAATTTTCGGTGATACAAACTCCATCAGATTATCAAGATAAAAGCTTCAAAACCCTGATTGACTGTGGCAGTACACATTCCTTCATTTCACCAATCTGGACGATGAAGAAGATCCATCCATGGATGCTGACATTGAGAGGGCAACGGTTCACGCCGCTCTTCACAAGAAGGGTCCGAATCACCAATTTTCGGTGATACAAACTCCATCAGATTATCAAGGTAAAAGCTTCAAAACCCTGATTGACTGTGGAAGTACACATTTCTTCATTTCACCAATCTGTGCTAAAAGATTAGGGATAGCCACAATAGATGCACCTACTTTACTTGTGGAATTGGCAAATGGTCATGAGGTCACTTGTACTAGGCAAAATTCTAAGGTGGAATTCCTACTGGGTGGGAAGCCAGCTTCGGTGAGATTCAGGGTAATGAACCTAGGTGTCCACGAATGTTTACTCGGAATGGATTGGCTAATACCCAATGATACCCACATCCACTGTGGGAAGGGCCAAGTCTCCTTCTGAAATTCTGAAGGGGAACTAGTCACAACTCAAGGAGAAGCTGGTAAGCCAAAAATACAGTTGGCAAAAGCAGCACGGATAATAAAAGGTGTTAGAAAGGGCCTACCTATCTACTTGATTAAGCTGAATAAGCTGGATCAAAATTAGGAAACTGCGGAAGAACCTTAATGGTTAAAGGAATACACAGACATATTTCCTGAAGAACTGACAGAACTTCCTCCTCAAAGGGAAGTCGACCACCAAATCAAACTTGTGCTAGGAGCTGCACCAGTCGCAAAGAGGCCGTATATGATATCCATTCCAAAAGCTATCAAACTGAAAGAGCAATTCAAACAACTATTAGACCAAGGCTACATCCATCCTAGCAGTTCACCATGGGGAGCTCCAGTGCTGTACCAAAAGAAGAAAGATGGAACGATTCGTCTATGCATTGACTATAGAGGGTTGAATCAATCAACCATAAAAAATAATTACCCTATTCCAAGAATAGATGAATTACTTGACCCCCTTCAAGGAAAGAAGATCTTCTCTAAGATAGATCTCAGATCTGGATATTATCAGATAAGGATCAAGGGAGAAGATATCCTAAAGACTGCATTCAACACAAGGTATGGACACTTTGAATTCCTAGTGATGTCATTCGGGCTAACGAATTCTCCTACTGCCTTCAACAGGTTAATGCAAGATATCTTTAGGCCCTATCTTGATGACTTCGTACTCGTCTTCTTTGACGATACCCTAGTCTACTCTAAATAGGAAAAAGATCATGAACCCCAGCTTCGCATTGTTCTTGAAACAATGAGAACAAAAAAGCTTTATGCCAAGGGGAAGAAGTGCGCATTTTTCAAGCGACAGATTGAATATCTAGGATTCATTGTATCAGCGAAGGGAATTTCAGTAGATCCAGCCAAGGTTAGAGACGTTCTAGAATGGCCAACACCAACTTCTATCAAAGAAATACGTAGTTTTCTTGGGTTGATAGGATGGTACATGATTTTCATCAAAGATTATGCTTTGATTGCAGCACCTCTAACTAATCTACTAAAGAAGCAAGCAGCAATTGTATGGTCACCTACTGAACACACCAGCTTTGACAAACTAAAGCAAAGCTTACTATCAACACCCATCCTGAAACTTCCTAATCTTAGTAAGGAGTTTGAAGTGGTAACTGATGCTAGCGCACTTGCTTTAGGATGTGTACTTATGCAAGAAGGTCATCCCGTAGCGTATTCTTCAAGGAAATTGAAGAGCCATGAAAGGAATTATGCTACCCATGATCTGGAGCTGTTGGCTGTCATCCATGCCCTCAAACTTTGGAGGCATTACTTGCTAGGTAAAAAAATTTCCTTAGTAACGAACCACAAGAGTCTTAAATGGATCTTCACCCAGAATGAGCTCAGTATGAGGCAACATCGATGGATCGAAGTGCTAGAAGAATATGATTTTGAAATCAAATGTAGACCTGAAAAAGAGAATGTGGTTGCCGATGCACTCAGTCTCGCAAGGCATTTCTAAATTCTCTTATTTTGCAAGATCTATCAACAGCAAGATCTCTAGCCACAAAGGTATCAATGCCAAACAACCCAATTCTCGAGCTAGCAAAAGATGAGGCATAACATGACCCTATCTATTAGAAAATGCTAAGGGATATCCCCATCAAGGATCAAGACCCGAAGCTAAAGACAAAGTATCAAGAATTCTCTATCAGTAGTGGACTTGTCTACTTTAGGACAAGATTATGTATCCCTGCAAGCCAAACTCTCAAGCAAATGATACTTTGGGAAGCCCATGACTCCCCTTTCTCAGGACATCCTGGTTATGCCAAGACCCTTAATGCGGTCAGAAGGAGCTATTATTGGGAAAGTCTCAAGGGTGACGTTCTCAAATATGTCACGGAATGTCTATCTTATCATCGCATTAAGGCAGAACATGTTAAAATGCCTGGAAAATTGCAACCACTTGACATTCCAAAAATGAAATGGGAATTCATTAGTATGGACTTCATTGTTGGCTTACCCCAAGTTCAAGGAGGATACAACTCTATTATGGTTGTAGTAGATATGCTCATCAAGGTCGTACATCTCATCCCTGTCAAGACAAAATATAAAGCTTCAAACATCGCAAGATTATTCATCAAGGACATATTCAAACTGCATGGGTTACCCAGAAGAATCATTAGTGATCAAGACTCTCTCTTCACATCACACTTCTGGAGGGCTATCTTTGAGGCTATTGGAACTCAACTCTGTTTCAGTACAGCTTACCATCCCCAAACTGATGGTCAAATAGAACGAGTCAATCAAGTCATTGAAGATATGCTTAGGGCATACTGTTGTCGTGAACCCAAAAAGTGGATTCAATATTTGCCACTGGTTGATTTTGCCTACAACGCCTCCTACCAACAGAGTATTCAGATGACCCCTTTTCAAGCATTGTATGGGCATGATTGTCGTACCCCTTTGAACTTCTCAAATCCAACTTTGAGGGTAGAAGCCTCAAGGCAGATGCTAGAAGACATGGATGATTAAATCAAATCAATAAGACAAGACATTCAAGCTGCCAAGGATAGACAGAAGGCTTACGCTGACTTGAAACAACAAGACAGATCCTTCGTCGAAGATGATATGGTCTTCATCCGTGACGCCCTAAAAAGAGTTCATTGTCCTTGGGGGAGTACAAGAAGCTAAGTCCGACGTATTGTGGACCTTATAAGATCACTAAGTGCCTAGGGCCTAATGCTTACAGACTACAGCTGCCCGCAACCCTAAAGATTCATAATGTATTCCACATTAGCCTATTGAAAAAGTATCTACCTAATCCAAATCATGTACTTGATGATCAGCAAATTGTAATGCCTAGCCAAGGAGTCCTTGAGCTACGGCCTGATAGAGTTCTAGATGTCAGGGATAGGCATTTGAGGTCAAGGACCTTGAGGGAATACCTCATCCAGTGGAAAGATTATCCCAAAGAGGATACCACCTGGATGGATAAAGATACTCTCAACCAACAATTGTTGAGATATCGAGCTCCACTCATGATACTCCAGGGTGACCGTTGTGTATTTATGTCACCGACTTGTCAGTTGCAGACGCGGTTGGTACACCGCCCATGAATAATAGCTACATGATAGCTATCCTTATCTACTCTAGTTCGTGGCTCAGTTAGTATGCCACCTTAGTTAGTTGAGCTTGGTTTGAGACCCATATATAGGGTTCTTCTATTTCTTTGTACTTGAGTTCTTTTGGCTTACACAACTAAGAAGAGGAAAACTGTTTTTCAGCCTCCACCCTTGTGTGTCTTCCCCCATTGTGCGCAAGAAAGCTTCAAGCGAGACTCCTTCCTTCTCTCCCACAATCTTGATATGGTATCAGAGCCTTGTTCGTGGTAAGGAGCTCAAGAAAGCAAGCCAAGCTCTCAGTGTTCTGGTAAGAGGAGTAGTGTTGCTTTCATTTTCTGTTTTGGGAGCAGATCTCTGCAGGTAGCACAGCCGGAAAGTGCAGGAGTGCATTGTCTCAGGTTGAGACGCCCTTCGCGGTGAAGCAAGAGGGCGACCTTGTTTTTTTGATTTGAGGCCATTTTGGGGCCTGTTTCAGAGGCGGAAGTTTTCTGCACGCACTCAGGAAAAGGCCCAGTTTTATGCTGTGCAGCCACTGTTCTACAGGTCGGTGAAAAGTTACTGTAGAAATTGCATTGTATGCCTGTGCACAGAGACATTGGGAGTTACAGAATCATCCCTGTTTCCTGTTGATGCAAAATTGTCACTAGGAAGTGACTGTGTGGTCAAATACCACTTTCGTCAGTTTTGCAGATTTGCCTTTGTGATGCTGAAGCTGTGTTGTTTGCAGTGACAGAATTTTTTGCAGTGTTCTGTAATGGCATCTGATTCTCTCTCACAGATTGTCATTGAAAAGCTTGACAAGAACAACTTCCAAGCATGGAAGTTTAGAATGACGAATTTCCTTATGGGAAAAGGATATTGGGAATTTGTTGCAGGAAATAAAGAAGAACCAGTTCTTCCTGATGTTCCCAATCAACAGCAAATGCAAGCATTCAAAACATGGCATGAGAGAGCCAGGAAAGTTATGTATTGGTTGTCTATCAGTATTTCAGACTCTATGATTGTGCATATTCAGGATGCAAGTACGCCAAAGGAGGCATGGGATACTTTGTCAAAAATGTATAGCACAAATACGCAAGCCAGGAAAATGCAGCTCAAGCAAGAGTTGCATAATGTGCAAAGAGAAAGTATGAGCATCAACGACTACCACATGAAGGTGAAGAAGATTGCAGATGCACTTGCTTCCATTGGGTCACCAGTGGAAGATGATGATTTAGTTTCTGTGACCTTGAATGGTCTAGGAAAAGATTATGCACAGTTTCGGACATCCATTTCAGTTCGTGAAAGATTTCCTGATTTTGAGGAGCTGATTGCTCTTCTAATTTCTGAGGAGCAAAGACATGGTGGTGCATCTTCTTCAGGAGGAACTTCAAAAGAAGCTGTCTTCTACTCAACTGCTGGAAGAGGTAGAGACAGAGGTAGAGGAGGCCGATATGGAGGCCGTGGTAGAAATCAGAATATGCAGCAAACTCAAGAAAACTAGTCCTATGGAGGAGGACGTGGTAACTCTAGAGGTAGGGGGAGCCAAAGAGGTCGTGGTGGATGGCAAAGAGGCCAAAATGCAAACAGTAATGTTGAATGCTACTATTGTGGTAAAATGGGTCATATGGCTAAAGACCTCTATAAAAAGCAGAATGACATCATGAATGGAAAACTGCAACAAGGAAATTATGCATCCTCTAGTAGACAAGGTGATGACAGAAATGAGCATCTGTTTATGGTGCATCACATGAACAATTCTATAACAAGTGCAGAAGAAAGCAACGATGTATGGTATGTTGACTCAGGTGCATCAAACCACATGACAGGTCATGCAGAATGGATGGAGGATGCAAGAAAAATGGAAAAACCAAGATTTGTGGAGACTGGTGATGATACTGCACATCCTATTGTGCAGATTGGAAAAATTCCTTTGTCTATGCAGGATGGGAAAAAGAAATACCTCTCCGATGTATTTCATGTCCCGAATATCACCAAGAATCTGGTTTCTGTTGGTCAAATGGTTGAGCAGGGCTTGCAAGTCAGATTTAATCCTCATGGATGCTTTGTTGAGGATATGAAAAATAAAGGTCGCTTGATAGCAAAAGGAAAGAAGAAGGGCAGAATGTTTACATTGGATGCAGACATGTCTGAATTGAGTGCAGCAATGTTTGCACATGGGACCGGTGTAGTTGCAGATATTGATATCTGGCATAAACGCATTGATCATGTTAATGTACAATGACTTAAATCAATGCAGGCCCAAAATATTGTTGCAGGTTTGCCTAAATTTAAGGTTGCAGAAATGCATAAGGTATGTGAAGCCTGTCAGTTTGGAAAACAGGCAAGGAAACCATTTCCTAGACATGTTCAAGAGAGTGAGAAGCCATTGGAATTAATCCACTCTGATGTGTGGACTACTAAAGCTGCATCTCTTGGAGACTGTCATTATTTTGTCACTTTTATTGATGACTATAGCAGAAAAGTTTGGGTGTATTTTATGAAAAAGAAAAGTGAAGTTTTTGGGCATTTCAAAACTCTTAAAGCTATGGTTGAAAAAGAAACAGGCTTGCAGATAAAATGCCTAAGGTCAGATGGAGGGGGAGAGTACCTCTCAAATGAGTTTGCAAGGTTCCTACAGGAGCATGGCATAAAGCAGCAATATTCATGTAGTCATACCCCACAACAAAATGGAATTGCAGAAAGGAAAAACAAGCATATTGGAGAGGTATCTCGTGCCATGCTCAATGAAAAAGACTTGCCAGATTTTTATTGGGCTGAAGCAGTTGCTACAGCAGTCTACATAATGAACAGGACTCCCACTGCAGCAATACATGGAATGACTCCAGAGGAGAGGTATACTGGTAGGAAACCAGATATTTCTCATTTGAAAATTTTTGGTTGCATTGCCTATGTACATGTGCCAAATGAGTTGAGATCCAAGTTGGATCCAAAAGCTGAGAAGTGCATCTTTATTGGTTAATCTCTGCAGCAAAAAGGGTATAGATGCTATAACCCTTCTACTCGTAAGTTTACAGTGAGCAGAGATGTTTTTTTTTTATGAGATGAGTAGCTGGTATAAACCAGTAAATGTGATTGATAATGTAGATGCACAAAATGGTAATGCTGCACAGAATTCACAGTAGCAGTCACAAAATATTAGTGGACCTGGAGCGTCCTCTAGCAGTGGTTCACATTCTTCGCCATGGACAGGCAGATTGAGATCAGGAGAATCTTCTCAAAGTAATGCAGATAGTGGTATGCAGGTATCACGAAAAGGAAAAGAGAAGGTTGATCAGCCCATGTTTGATGTGAATGCAGGTCACTCTTATGTGGATGGTGAATCCAGTGGCTCAGAACAGAGCATTGATGATGAGCTAGGTATTCCTTCTATTGTTACACCTGGAGTAAGGAAGACCAGGGATGTTTTGAGAGCACCTGGGAGTGAACCTACTTTGCACAGGTCTACGAGAGCTAGGTATCCTGTGGATAGGCTGAAAGATGATGGATTTACAGCCATTCACTATGCATATATGGTCAAAGTGATACAGGAACCAGAACCCACTTCTTTTGAGCAAGCCATGGGAAAAGAAAAATGGGAGAAAGCCATGGATGAAGAAATGGATACCTTGGAAGCAAATGCTACATGGGAATTGGTACCTTTGCCTAAAGGTAAAAATGCAATTGGCTGTAAGTGGGTTTATAAGGTGAAGCACAATGCAGATGGTTCTGTGAACAGATACAAGGCAAGATTAGTAGTCAAGGGGTATGCACAAACATATGGCATTGACTATGAAGAAACATTCAGTCCAGTTGCAAGGATGGCAACCGTAAGAGCAGTCATTGCTATGGCTGCATCAAAGGGATGGTCTTTACATCAGATGGATGTAAAGAATGCCTTCTTACATGGTGATTTGCAAGAAGAGGTCTATATGGAGCAGCCACCAAGTTATGTGCATGCTGTTCATCCTGAGTTTGTTTGCAGGTTGAAGAAAGCCTTGTATGGCTTGAAGCAAGCACCTAGAGCATGGTCTGACAAGATAGGACAGTATCTTGTCACTATTGGCTTTCAGATTTCTAAGGCAGATTTCTCACTTTATGTGAGAAAAACAGAGAAAGGTGTTATGCTACTTGTCATTTATGTTGATGATTTGATTATGACAGGTGACAGTGATGAAGATATCCTTCATGTGAAAATGCTTCTGAAGCAGAAGTTTGAGATGAAGGATTTGGGAGAGCTGCGTTATTTCTTGGGCATTGAGGTGATTAGATCACCAAGTGGGATATAGCTCTTGCAGAGGCAGTATGGATTGGACATGCTGTCCAAATATGGGATGACAGGCTGTAAGCCTATTTCAGTTCCTTTGGAGCAGAATGTGAAGCTGAGCACAGATGCAGGTGGGCTTCTAGAAGACCCTACTATGTACAGACGCATAGTAGAAAGTTTGATTTATATGACTATTACCAGGCCAGATTTGAGCTATGTTGTTGGATTGGTAAGTCAGTTTATGCAGGCTCCACGGAAACCACATTTGGATGCGGCTAGACGCATACTCAGGTATGTGAAGTCCACATTGCAGTATAGACTATTTTATGAGACTGGGGTTCAGATACAGTTGCATGGATACACTGATGCTGATTGGGCTGGTAGTATTTCTGATAGATGATCTACCAGTGGATATGTGTTCTCTTTTGGGAGTGCTGCAGTCACTTGGAGCAGCAAGAAACAGCCTACAGTTGCCTTGTCGAGCACAGAGGCTGAGTACAGGGGTACAGCAATGGCTGCATGTGAGGTAGCTTGGTTGCATAAGCTAGTTTATGATATGCATCAGTCTACAGATGGGCCAGTTGTCATTTATTGTGACAACATGAGTAGTATACACTTGGCAAATAACCCAGTCTATCATGCTAGAACAAAGCACATTGAGGTGCATTATCACTATGTGCGAGAGAGGGTTTTACTAGGTCTTATTGATCTATTTTATGTCAGCACAGAGGATCAGGCAGCTAACATATTCACGAAGGCATTGGGTGCAGAGAAGCTGCGCAAGTTCAGAGACCTGCTTGGTGTGCAGGAATTGGGATTGAGCTCGAGGGGGAGTGTTGAGATATCGAGCTCCACTCGTGATACGCTAGGGTGACCGTTGTGTATTTATGTCACCGACTTGTCAGTTGCAGATGCGGTTGGTACACCGCCCATGAATAATAGCTACATGATAGCTATCCTTATCTACTCTAGTTCGTGGCTCAGTTAGTATGCCACCTTAGTTAGTTGAGTTTGGTTTGAGACCCATATATAGGGTTCTTCTATTTCTTTGTACTTGAGTTCTTTTGGCTTACACAACTAAGAAGAGGAAAACTGTTTTCAGCCTCCACCCTTGTGTGTATTCCCCCATTATGCAAGCAAGAAAGCTTCAAGCGAGACTCCTTCCTTCTCTCCCACAATCTTGACAACAATACCCCTAGGTCCTCTCGAAATGAGGGCATCTCGATTCCTCTAAGGGGGAGAGGATGTAATATTCCCAAGCTCGTCACCCCCCATGCCTCCCCCCCATAAGAACTCCCCCCCTTTTTTTTAATTATTAACTTTAGTGCAAAAAAATTATCCCTCTCTCTCTCCCCACCGACAGCACATCAGGGAGAGAGAGAGAGGGAGTGAAGTGAAGTAGTAGGGGGGCATGCAACCCCCCAGGTGGGAGGGGTGGCAGCCATACCACCCTCCTCCCCCCTATAAAGGGGAGCTTCCCCCCCTCCCTCGACTACGCAGTGCTCCCCCTGGTCATCTACAGCCAGGTCTTCCCCCCCGGTGCTTTGCCGCCTCCCGCCCCTCCATTGCGGTAGCTGCGCCCCCCTGGGCTTCCATCACGAAGCCCCCCCCCCTCCTTGTTTGCCAGGAAGCTGCCCCCCAACCCCCCCCCCCCCCCCCCCCCCCCCCGCGGTGATCAATGAGAAGAGAGAAGGAGAAGAAGAAGAGAAACAAGGAGAGAAGAGAGAAGGAGAAGAAGAAGAGAAGAAGAAGAAGAGGAAGAGGAAGAAGGAGGAAGGAGAAGAGGAGAGAGAGAGAAGAAGAGAAGGAGAGGGAGAGAGGGAAGGAGAAGAAGAGGAAAAGAAGAAGGAGAGGAAGAAGAGAGGGAGAGAAGAAGAGAAGAAGAGGGAGAGAGGGAAGGAGAAGAAGAGAAAAAGAAGAAGAAGAGGAAGAAGAGAGTGAGAGAAGAAGAGAAGGAGAGGGAGAGAGAGAAGGAGAAGAAGAAGTGAAGAAGAAGGAGAAGAGGGAGAGAGAGAGTAGGAGAAGGAGGAGAAGAAGAGAAGAAGAAGAAGAAGAAGGAGAGAGAGAGTAGGAGAAGGAGAGAAGAAAAGAAGAAAAAGAGGGAGAGAGAGAGAAGGAGAAGAGGAGAAGAAGAAGAAGAGAGAGAGAGTGTGTGAGTGAGTGAGAGTTGGTGAGTAGAGAAGGTGTCAAGGGCCGTGTTGAGGAGCCACGTTCGAGAAGCCATTTTTTTTCAAGCCACCCCACTCATCAGCGAAGGTCAATCTCCCACAACCTTTCCTTTCCCAAGCCTGTCATCTTGAGGGCCCGTTAAGGTCAGGACTATCCAAACTACTAATGGCTCCCAATAAAGAGAGTTGTGGGAAGTGTAAGTTCCAAAGCTACCAATGGTACCGGTAATGCTGGAGAGGCGAGCGGAGCGACCAGCGCAACAAATGTCCCTATGCTCACGAATCAAACCCACGTTCTTTTGAATATTCTAGGCTTTATAATTAATCTTGGTTAAGCATATTCTGTATTATTTCAAGAAGAAGAAATAAATGGGTAGCTACATGCATGGAACAAGAACGAGCCTTAGGATTTTTGTTTACTCCAAGTGATAGGTTGCATGCATGAAATGGTAGAGCATGAAGTTCGCATAAGTTTATATGCATAGAATAATAGCATAAAATAATAGTTCAGTGCATTATTTCACATAAAATAATAGTTTTTAAATCAATTCAGTGCATGAATAGACATCTAGAATTTATGCTTCGCAATCATGATTAAAATAAACACATGAAATGTTAGTTTCCGTTCATAGGATGCAATTGCACCGATGGATAGAAACCTAGACTTTCATATACGCAAGTCACATGAGATCCGGTGCATTAGGATTAAGTATTAGTTGCCACATATGAAGAGGGTTAAAGGTCACTTAGGATGTACTAATATATTAAACGCACCATGTGCATGATGGGTAAGTTGATTGGAAACCTCTGCATAGTACCGCACTAAGAGGGATGGAAGGGACGCATGCATCTAGGCTGTATCCTGAAGACCTAGATGAAGAGTCTTGCGTTGCCAAGTGTGTTAACTGAACTTGGTTAGAGGGTGATATGTGAAGAACTGGAAGAATAAAAGACCCTTGGTCGGGTTGCAAATAAGGCATGTTCGTTGCCTTGGTTGACCAGTTAATGCTTTGGGTTAGGGTTAAGATACCATAAGGTAAAACCCAAGGGGAAGAGCAAGTCAAAATAAGTTAACCTACCAAGAACATTTGCTTGCATGATCTTGTTTGAGATTATTGGGATCTCACCGAGTCGCGAACGATCCAGGATCGGATGCTGGGAGCATCCGGGAAAAAGATCCAGGATCGAATGCTGGGAGCATCCGGGAAAAAGGAATCACACCTTAGCAGTTGGTCATACAAACGGCCTCCGAAATGTTTGTGATTGTACACTTAGGTACATTATTTGATCTCATTTGCTCAAGGAACTAATTCAAGGAAAAATACTTAATGCTTCAGGTTAAAATCCTGGAGGGAGAGGCAAGAACAGCTACCTCCGACTGTCTGCCTGGCCCTATCTAAGGGGGTTGTTAGCCACGCCGGGTATATGGACCTAACCCATCGCAAGAGGTCTTCGTGGGTGCTGCTTGGAACGGGAGGACTCTTGGGTGCCAGGGGAGGCTGTGGCTATAAATTCCTTGCCTCCGGATCCCACACAAGAGACTGACGTGACTCGAGATGGGATCTCGAGGCCCATGTACTAGTCTACGGGCAGAACTTGGAGCAGCGATCCTATAGATTGCTGGGATAGACTTCGGGCATGATACTTGATGTACTCCAGGATTATGATAAATAAAGAGCAGATATTTGAGAAAAAGGAAGTTGCTTGACATTGTCTTCGTGTCTGTGCCCTAAATTACGTAAAGGAACCTGTGATTAACGGGTTAATTAAGGAAGTTGCTTTTATGTGTCAAACATAATGTGGTAGGTAATTAGTTAACTAAAACAACCCCTGAGGGAAGCGTGGTGGATGTGACCAATGGGTCTATCCTACGAAAGGGTGGTCTTGGTTAGCCGAGAGCTTTCCTCAAAGGAAATGTTAACGAGAAATGTTAGGAAAAGTCAGATGATGACCTTAGACAATGTTGGTTAGAACCCTGATTCATACCATTTGGGGACTGGAATGGGACTATGCCCTACGGGCAAAGAGGTCGAGAGATGCATCCCTCTCATTTCCCATTCTCTTTGAACCAAGTGCGGTACGAGTTTGCTTGGGTCCAGTTGCATCTGCGCAAACCAGAGCAGTTGTAGACCGATGCTAGAAGACTATTATGAAGACCCTACTACGAGGAACCCAGACTTCACATCCCAACCGAACTTGCTTGATGAAGAAATTGGCATCATGATGGGTCATGTTTCATTTGTCTTTCTCAAACACTAAAAAGGTATATCAATCCAATCTTAATCTCTCATCTTAATCCACTTGTTGAGCTTAATTCCTTTTGTTGGAGAGATTATGATTGCATATGCTCTATTAGTTCAATCTTTCATTATATGCATGTACTCACTTAAAATCAATGATCCATTTGTTTCCCAATGCATTATGAGTAACTCTAAATCGATTGCTTTTGTTGACATTAACTCTTCCTTGATCTTGTATGCTTTGGATTAATCCCAAGTGGATAGCAAGCCATTGTAAAAAGGGTAAATAGTAGCTAGTGAGTCACTAGACTACCAAGGTAAGCCCTATCCAAGCTCTTGTTTCATCCTTGCATATTGTAAAAAGATCTAATGCTTCCTTTCCAATGCAGCTCATGCTGATTTCTTAAGTAAAAATGTTTGCCATGTATACTGTGGTTGAGGAAAAGGCCAATGCTAGGCGAGATGGTAAGCCAAAAGAGAGGTGATCCTCCCTTACCACTTAAGACCCTAAAGGGGGCACAATTGGTTACTTGGGGGAAACTTTGCCCACCTTCTGGTGATCTAGATTTCGATAATTGTATATAGGTATAAATACACTCCATGGTCACTAAAAGAATAAAGAATAAAGTGACGGTGATGGGCCCTCATCGCCTACAATGTACAAGCGCGGGTACTATTAGTGTAGTAATACACAGGTGGCTAGGTGAAGATGCCTTTAGCCCCAACAACCTCCCACTTAAAGGCAAATCTACTGCAATGAGGAGTGAAAAAGAAAAAGAAAAGACAGCACAACATGTACACATGTACAATAGGATGAGGAAAGATGCCATCTCATCCCATGTCCATCAATCTCCTGAGGAAGGCAAAGTGCTCTGTAGAGAGGCTTTTGGTGAGCAAATCTGTAAGATTCTGGTCAGTCGAGATCTTGACAAGGTCAACAGACTTGTCCTCAACAACCCCGCATATGAAGTGATACCTCACCTCAATGTGTTTCGTCTTCGCATGGAAGACCAAATTTTTGGCTAACTGAATATCACTCATAGAATTTGAATGCAATGTAGGGATAACATCAATACCAAGGTCATGAACCAAACAGCCTCTTTGCATAGCCTCTTTGCAAGCCTCAGTGGTGGTTGCAACATACTCGGCCTCAACGGTGGAAAGAGCCATACACTTCTGCACCCTGGACATGCAAGAGATAGCACCTCCAGCACATGTAAACACATAGCCATAAGTGGACTTCCTACTATCTGCATGTCCTACATAATCATAGTCAGTGTACCCCATGACTCTTGTATCCTGACTACCATAGCATATGCACATATTTGCAATGTCCTTCAGGTACATCATGATACCCTTCACGGCATCCCAATGCTTCTTGCCAGGTGTACCATATAGCGTTCCACAATACCAACTACAAAGGCAACATATGGACGAGTGGCTATCATGGCATACATAAGACTGCCCACTGTAGATGTATAGGGAATCTTGGCTATCTCGGCCCTCTGCTCATCTTTCTGTGGACAATTGGCATGTGATACCTTCACATAAGAAGGCAATGGACAGCCAATAGGCTTCACGTCTTGCATGCGGAAGCACTCAAGGACTTTATGAATGTACTCCCTTTGTGACAAGTAGAGGAGTCCCTGATGCCTTTCATGTCTAATGCGCATACCAAGTATGTGAGAGGCATGTCCCAGATCCTTCATCTCAAAGCTCTTCTTGAGCTGAGCCTTAAGAGCATCTAGCTCATCATGAGCTTTCCTTGCTAATAGCATGTCATCCACATAGAGTACCAAAATAAGCAAAGATCCATCATGGGCTTTCTTCTTGTACAAACACGAATCCATACCACTACCGTTGTAGCCCTGTAATTGCATAAAAGCATCGAACTTATGGTACCATTCCCTAGGTGCCTGCTTCAAGTTGTAAAGACTTTTCTTCAACCTGCACACTAGGTGCTCCCTGCCAGGCTCTACAAAGCCCTTAGGCTGCTCCATGTAAATCTCATCATGAAAATTCCCATGTAAAAATACCGTCTTGACATCCATTTAATACAAGTCTAAGTCAAACTATGCAACTAAGGCCAAAACCAAGCAAAGGGTGGTCATCTTAACCACAAGAGAAAAAACTTTATCAATGTCAACTCCATCCTCCTATTTAAAACCCTTAGCAACAAGTCTTGCCTTATAAGTCAACTTGGGGTGTCCAAGGGTAATCTTCAACTTGTACACCCATTTTCATGGCAGAGCCTTCTTGCCACTAGGCAAGGAAACCAAATCCCAAGTCTCATTCTTATGCAAGGAGTCTATCTCAGACTTCATAGCCCTCTCCCAGGAGTGACTGTCACCCCTGCACATAGCCTCATAATAAGTGAAAGGCTCTCATGCATTTGTAACCAAGACATAATGCATCGAGGGTTGAAATCTATCAGGGGGGCATCTATCTCTAGTAGAATGCTGCACTATAGGCTCTGCTACCTGCTCAACATTCTGTCCAACACCCTGGCCATGAGTACCTACTCCTGCTACTATAGGCTGTCCATCTGGCTGTACAGGAGCTTGTGGCTCCTCCTGAAATATAACCCTACGTATCTCCACTATATTCTCAGGCTACCTATGCATCTTGTCTTCATGGAAGACTACATCATGGCTGCGAATGACTTTCCGCACCTGCGGATCCCATAGATGGTAACCCATCTCTCCTACATCCTTATAGCCAAGGAATATGCATTTAACACTCTTAGGATCCAGCTTATTATGCTTGTCCTTGGGCACATGGCAAAATACCTCACATCCAAAGACATGTAAATGTGCATAAGAGGGAGGCTTTCATGTCCATATCTCCTCTGCAACCTGGAAATCAATGGCACTACAGGGTGATCTATTAATGATATGCATGATAGTCGTAACTACCTCCTAGATGGTCCTATTCATCTGCTCAACCCTACCATTTTGGGAGCGGTGTAGGGGGCAATCAACTAATGCTTAATACCCCATCTCATCACATAACTACTCAAAAGCACGTGAGACATACTCACCCTCATTATCTATCCTTAGGTATTTCAGCCTATGCTCAAGGCCCCACAGACATTAGCATGAACCAAAGCCAAGGGCTCACTCATGCTTGACATACCAGACTTCTTATGCGTAGACCCAGAATGCCTGCCATAAAGACAATGATCACAAGAATCAAAATGAGAATAGTCAAGGGGGGCGGTAAGTACTGCAAACTAGAAAGAATTTTAATTCCTTTAATGAGCATGTGCCCCAAACGAGCCTGCCAAAGAGATACATGAGGTAAAGACCCCACTGACAAAGCATGATCAACTGTAGATCCAGAAACAACTAAGGGGTAGAGGCTGCCAGCCTTGCACCTCTCGTAAGCACAAGCCTGCCACGAGTAATCTTCCATGTAGAATCTCCAAAAGATACATGATATCTTGCATCATCAAGCTGTCCAACATGGACATGAGATTAGTATCAATGTAGGTACATGATGTACATCGTGCATAACAAAACTATAGCCTAACATCACCAACGCCGACAATCTCAAGAGACATGTCATCACCCAAGAGCATAGAACCCAAAATAGAACGGTATAAATGGAACTGTTCAAAGAGTAGAGAGAGAGAAAGGGAAAGACTCCATATCCATGAGCCTTCAGGCTCTCAAGCTCATTCCTTCATTTCCACACACTCTCACTGAAAAGCACACACACACTACAAGATAAAGTGACCTAGTGTAAACGTAGACTAGACTGACTAACTCTAGTCAGGTCATTGACTGACTACTAACCTGACTTATTTAATGTAGTCACATGTAGACAGCTATACACACTAGCTGTCATAGATGTCGGTCATAGATGAAGACACACTGACGATGAGCTTGATTTCTAACACTCCCCCTCAAGCTCAAAAACAAAACTCAAATCATCTGCATCACTCCAAGTAGCTGTCTAAAGTGAATAAACTTATCTTTACCAAGTGATTTGGTAAAGATGTCTGCTACCTAGTCTTCAGTCTTCACATGCTCCAAGTCAATCTGATCTGCTAAAACCATTTCCCTGATGAATGGTAGTGAACCTCAATGTGTTTTGATCTTGCATGATAAACAGGATTGCTTGCTAACATAACACTGCTCAAATTGTCACAGTACAGCTTGACTTTGCTGTCCAAGTGTACTCCCAAGTCATTCAGTAACTTCTGTAACCACTTAGCTTCACAGGCCGCTAAGGCCGCACCACGATACTCTGCTTCCGTATTGGACAATGCAACTGTAGGCTGTTTCTTACTCTGCCAACTAATCATGCTACTACCCAATCCAAATGCATAGCCACTGGTTGATCTCCTGTCATATGTGCAACCAGCCCAGTCAGCATTAGTGTACCCCATCAAGTCAAGGGTTTTTCCATATGCATAAAACAGCCCATGATCTGTGGTACCCTTTACATATCTCAGAATTCTTCTAACTGCATCCAAGTGTGGTTTGCGAGGCTTCTGCATGAACTAACTGATCAACCCCACAGCATAACTCAAGTCAGGTCTAGTGATCGTGAGATAGATCAAGCTGCCTACCATCTGTCTGTACATAGTAACATTCTCAATCTTTGTCCCAACATCAATATGCAGCTTGACATTCTGCTCCAAAGGCATATCCATAGGCTTGCAATCAGCCATACCATATTTCTGTAAGATGTCATGAGCATACTGCTTCTGTAGCAGCCATATGCCTCGAGGTGTAGAGACAACCTCAATCCCCAAAAAATATTTCAGCTCTCCAAGATCCTTGACCTTAAACTCAGCCTGTAAACATGTCTTTATTTTTGCAATCCCATTTTCATCATCTCTTGTAATGATTAAGTCATCAACATAGAAAACTAGAAAAACATAGCCACTATCTGTCTTCTTTGCAAACAAACTATGATCAGCATCTCCCAATCGAAAACCATGTTGCTGTAAATAACTGCTGATGCGAGCATTCCATGCTCTGGGTGCCTGTTTCAACCCATATAATGCCTTTTTCAGCCGACATACATGTGCTAGAAATTCTGGATGTACATAGCCTTCAGGCTGTTCCATGTAAACCTCTTTCTGTAATTCTCCATTGAGAAATGCATTCTTTACATCCATCTGCCATAGTTTCCAGCCTCTAGCTGCTACCAAAGAAATCATAGTTCTAACTGTAGCCATCTTTGCTACAGGACTGAAAGTCTCCTCATAATCAAGACCATATTGCTACGCATACCCTTTTGCAACCAGCCTGGCCTTATATCTTTCCAATGATCCATCTGATTTACATTTTACCTTATACACCCACTTGCATCCAATAGGTGTTTTGCCCTCAGGCAACTGTACCAAATCCCATGTACAATTTTCAACCAAAGCTGAATATTCCTCATCCATAGCAGCATGCCAATTTTCATCTGAAACTGCCTCATCAAACTTACTTGGTTCTCTAAAACCTGTTACTTTCATCATGTAAGCATAATGACGGGCTAAATATCCAGTGTAAGTATACCTATCAACAGGTCATCTGACCCTCTCTAATCTCCTAAGTTGTGGCTCACTGTGACCTTGCCTCTCATGAGGCGGCACATAACGGCTCTGTCTAGCACCTGGCGTCATAACAGACGGAATCCCCAATTCAGTATCTAAGCTGTCACTGCTAGATGAATCATAACCTGTAGTGAGTGGACCTGTTACATCTTCAAAAACCTTTTCTTTTCCCTTATCTGTTCTCCCCCTCACTGACATATCCGTGTCAGTGGATGCAGTAGTGCGACTCTGTAATCATCCTATCCAAGGATTCACTGTAGATGATACATCACCTGTCTGACCAGTCATGGAAGTACTCTCTGCAGGAGTATTTTCAGCATGACTCATACTAGGTGAGCCATCAGTAGGCACTGCAACAAGATTCCCATACCAAGATGCTAACTCATCAAATACCACATCTCTGCTTATGAGTGTCTCATGCGTAGAAGGTACATAACACTTATAAGCTTTCCGTTCCTGTGCATATCCAATAAACACACTTTTCACTGCCTTAGGATCCAATTTCTTCCTCTTCTCATCCAGTATATGCACATATGCAATGCTGCCAAATACCTTCAAGTGTGAAATATCAGGTTTATGACCATACAGCCGTTCATACGGAGTGACATCATGAATCCCTGCTATAGGGGTTCTATTCAGCACATATACAACAGTCACCACTGCTTCAGCCCAATAACCATTTGGCAGACATTTTTCATTCAGCATAGCTCTAGATGACTCCATCAAAACCCTGTTTTTCCTCTCTGCAACACCGTTTTGCTGCGGTGTATAACTGCATGTGAGCTGTCTTCTGATCCCATGTTTAGCAAGATACTTGTCAAAGTAGTTTGAGACATATTCACCTCCTCCATCTGATCTCAAACATGATATGTAACAACCCAATTCATTTTCAGCATGTTTCTTAAAGTCTTTGAATGCATCAAACACATCATCCTTATATTTCAAGATATAAAGCCAAGTGTACCTACTGAAATCATCAATAAATGAGACATAATATCATGCACCGCCAAAGGAAGCATTATGTGAAGGACCCCATACATCAGAGTGTACCAATTGTAAAGGCCTAGTGCTGTTTTTTACATGTCTCATGAAAGGAAACCGTGCCTGCTTTCCAAACTAACATGCAAGGCATACATGACCAAAATCATTATACTTGAATTTAGGTAATCCAAGTACTACTTCTTTCTGCTGCATAAATTTCAGCTTTTGTACATTGACATGCCCGATTCTCTTGTGCCAAATCTCTACATCTCTGATGGCACTCTCATCATGAGCAAACATAGCTGCTTTAAGTTCATGAATGGTTGCTTCCAAAGTAAACATCCTGCCATCCCTTCTGCCCTTGGCAATTAGCTTGCAGCCATTTCCATACTCCTCAATGAAACATCCATCCTTGTTAAACCTCACTTGCAGATTCTGTTCTGCCATTTGACCCACAAACAACAAATTCTTTGTTATGGTCGGTACATGTAAGACATCATGCAGGCCTTTCTTCTTGCCATCAGGCATCATCAATGGAACAATCCCTTTATGCTTTATGTCATGTTGGGTATCATCCCCAGTACATACATGACGATGTGTACTTGCAACCATCTCATCAAACCACTCTCCATGCGGGGTCATGTGGTTTGATGCACCAGAGTCAATGTACCACCTGTCATCTCTGTTCTGCCTTGACACAGTCTTGGATACATTGTGCATGGCAAAGAGTCTATCAACTGACTCATCATGAGCACCACTGGAAGATGCATAGTGCCCATGCTGTCTGCCCTTTGCCTTTATATCTCCTTGCTTCTTGTAACAATCCTTTGCAATATGCCCATACCGGCCACAATAATGGCAGTCCTTGTCCCTATTGGACTAATCAGATGACTGCCATGAACCAAAACCACCACCTCTACCTCGGGGTGATCTCCCCCTGCCTCTAAACCCACCAAATCCACGCTGGCCTTGTGTATTTGCACCATGCCAATTACTCTACTGCTGCTGCTGTCCATAAGTATTACGAGTGTCACCACGACCTCGAAATGAAGCACGACCTCTAGATCCTCTACACGCTGGCTAGAGTACAACACAGTGTCTCTACTCTGAGATGCACTAGAACCTGTATTCAAACCAAGTTTGACTTCCTCATGCAGCAACAAAGCAACTAGCTCTTCCCAGCTAGGGGGCTCTTCTCTGACAGAAATGGAAGTGTCAAAAGCTTTGTACTCTTTGCCTAAACCGTTCAAAGCAACAGCAATCGTATCATCTTCTGATACACTTGAGCCAATAGTAGCAAGTTGATCAGCTATGGTCTTAATCTCCGTGGTATACGTCTGGATGCTCTTGCCATTCCTAGACATGTTGTTGAACTGCTATTTCAACTGGATCTTTCTTGTATGTGTCATAGTTCCATAATTTTTCATCAGTATGTCCCAAGCATCCTTTGGAGTCTCACATCCAGTGATTTGAATTACCATAGCATCAGATATACATAAGGAAAACCAATGCAGCACCTTGCATGCTCTTTCATTCCATAGCCTATAGGCTCTTTTCTGTTCATTTGTTGGATTGTGTGCAGGCAACTCAGGAGCAACTTCATCTCCTGTACATAAATCCCAATAACCTCTGCCAACCAGAAAGTTTTTCATTCTGAATTTCCATAATGTAAAGTTCTTATTATCCAACTTCTCTCCAACTATCTGAGTGATATTGTCAGTCCCATGTGCATTAGCCATGATGCAATAGACTGTCTACCAAGTGCCTGACCCCTTGCAGTCCAATAAGTATGACTGACTAAGTTCAGTCCGTAACAGTTTATGACAGTTTTCTGCACTAAATTGCAGAAAAAACCAGGGTATTTCAGCTTATGTAACCTCACTGCCAGGGTACATACATGCAGTCTGAAAACTGTAAACTGTGAGTAACTAGCAACAATTTCAAATCCAAAACTGAGTGTGTCAACAAATTCAGTTTCAGGTTGCAGTCAACCAGAATTCAACATACCAAGCTCCAAGCAGCTCCAAAATGTCTTTTGACCATGTCATACATTTACTTTGTAGTGGCAAGTTCAATACATGAGCATCTGAGTAGGCATAGACAACCTGTCTTCATTGACCAATGGCATAAACCTCATGAGCTGTTTGTAATTAACCAGGACAGTGTAACTCCATTTATTTCAGCTTCAAAATTCAGTTTTCAATGATGCTCATTGCTTGCTTCAATTCTCCATGCATTCAGCATGTATAGGCCAATTCATATAGATGATGGAACCCCCAATATGACCTGTATTGCTTCAGTAATGCACAGTACTTGTCATTAACTGTATATGACAGTTTTCAGCCTGTCATTGATTTTTAGATCTGAGTATTCTGAGCAACTGTGTATGTCAGTTTTCAGCCTATCATTGATTTTCAGATCTGAGTATTCTGAGCAAGAGATCTCAGCTTCAAGACATTTGATCCAATGTATACATGCTTTGACACATTCTTGTGCTCCAAAGATGCCTTCTGAGTGTAGTACAAGGCTCTTGTGTGTCAGTAATGACTGAATGCATACTATCCATTCATGTTTACAACAGTTCAGAAATGATTATAGGTCTGTGTCTGTCACTCCAGCTCATAACAGAGCTCCCACACAAGCATTTACTTCTTGCACACTTCAAATACCTTCAATAGTGAGCATACATGCTCTATGAACCTTGTCCAGGTGCCCTACTGAAGATTGACAGGTTGCTGTCCACTCAGATCAACAGGCGCAGATTTTCAGATACAGGTTGCTGTCCATTTAGATCAGCAGGCGCAGATTTTCGGATACAGGTTGCTGTCCATTCAGATAAGCAGGCGTAGATTTTCAGATACAAGTTGATGTTTTTCAGGAGGCAGTCCACGATTTTCAGAAGGCAGTCCACGCTGATTCCTTCCTTGACTATGGCTTCATTTGCAAGTGTCCAGCTTCTTCCTCATTCCTTACTTCCATCTCCTTTGCACTACAAGTTGTCATGCCCATTCTCCCACAGCCTCATGGATGAAGCTCTGATACCATGTTCAAAGAGTAGAGAGAGAGAAAGGGAAAGACTCCATATCCATGAGCCTTCAGGCTCTCAAGCTCATTCCTTCATTTCCACACATTCTCACTGAAAAGCACACACACACTACAAGATAAAGTGACCTAGTGTAAATGTAGACTAGACTGACTAACTCTAGTTGACTACTAACCTGACTTATTTAATGTAGTCACATGTAGACAACTGTACACACTAGCTGTCATAGATGTCGGTCATAGATGAAGACACACTGATGGTGAGCTTGATTTCTAACAGGAACCACTCTAGGCAATGTGTCACATGAAAGAACGCACTTGAGTCCAAGAGCCAACACTATGCATACATAGAGTGCATCTCTGTCATTTGCGAAGCACTAGATGAAGCTGTTGCAAGGATATAATCCCCATCACTATCCTCGGGCTACATAACATTGATCTCTTCAATTTTAGCACTTAACTTAGCAGGTATTATGATGCGATCGGAAGAATTTTCCTACACTTTCTCTTTCCCCTTGTCTTTGTGCCTTTCATTCCGTAATTCATGACATCGTGGCCTTATGTGGCCTTTCTTCCCACAATGATGACAAGTCAAATTTACATTTCTCCCACGAGACTCACAGTGCGACTTGCCACATGACTTGGGGATTGAGATTTCTGTGAATCCCATCCACGGCCATTATCATGGTAATTCTTTGCATTTCCATCATGTTGGCCTCTAACTGTCAAAGCATGAGACACACGAGAGGCATCCAAATTCTTGCGGTTTATTTCTTCTTGCAGAAGAGAGCTCTCAACATCATATAGCTTCAAAGTAGTGGCAGAAGCACATAAGGCAATGCAGAATATATCCCAAGACTCATTAAGAGTTCCAAGTAAGAACAACATAGTGACATCCTCTTTGAAATCAATGCCCTACGAAACCAAGTTCTTAAGAATAGCATGAAACTGGCTTAGATGAGGTGACATGGTCACATTCTCTTTCATGCGGAGATCCATAAGCTATTTCAGCCAATACATTTGACTTGTAGGACTTTGCTTATCATAGAGGTTCTTGATCTTATCCCAAAGCTACCAAACACTCTGTGCTTCCTCAACCACATTGCAATGCACCTGTTCAGTGAGAGACAAGATGAGGGTGGACTTGCATAACTCATCAAGCTCCATCTATTCGTCATTAGTCATAGTTTCTGGCTGCTCTCCACTCAACCTTAGTGGCTTTATTTGTGATTTTTGCACCAATACCTGCCAAACTTGGCTTTTCCAATAGGCATAATTCATACCATCAAGCTTAATGATGTTGAAGATAGCACTGTCAGTGGAAGAAGATGCCATACTGCAAGCTGAAACATTGCAAACAGTTCAAAATTGCTTGATGTAAACTGCAGAAAATGACCAAAAAACCACCAAAACCAAGGCAAAATGGCAAGAAACAAGTACTTAATGATGTTGCCCACCAAGTATCATCAAAAGTATATCAAACCAGGATGATTTAGCATGAAAAATACATGACAGTCCGAAGATATATACTCATGAAAAATACATGACAGTAGTGTACAATGAGAGTTGACAATAGGCAAAACCCAATATTCAAAGTCAATCGTTGATTGTCAATGCAAAACCATCATCAAGTGGGCATAAACAAGCATGTAACAGTCAAACTGACATGAGCCAACACCCAAGCATGTCAGACAAAGTCCGTCAATAAAGTTGGTATACCCCCCAATCAACAAGGCAAAAAGTACATACCACTGCCAAGACATGATATACGTCGGTGTCTGCTCAGTGAATATAAAGCCAAATCAGCCCAAGTACATCTACATGGACCAAGGTATATCAACCATACATCATCCACGAGGAGATCCCAGTCTCAAAGATCCAAAAGCTCAATATGCATAACCCGCACTACTCAATGTTTGATAAGCATACAAAGATGCTCCCACTGGCACAAAAGCCATAAGTGTCAAGCAAATAAGCTCAAATAAAGCATGTAAGAGCGTCAGTGATAGAGTATCCAAGATCATACATCAGTAAGACATCCAGAGCATATGAGCGGTCAAGTATCCAATGATAGCATCCAATGTCATGAAGACAATCCCAATCAATCTCTAACAAACCAAAGCAAGATCAAAATAAGCTCTAGAATATCCAAAGTCAAGCCCAAATGAAGCTCCAATAGCATTCAAAGTCCAAACAATGTAACTACCATATGTAGGTAACATAAGCATCAAGCATGTACCAACGGGTCATACATAGACCATAGGTATAACCTCAGTCACAAAGCATGCCAGTATAGACCAATGTCAAGTAAATGACAACCAATAAGGAGCTCAAACAAGGCTCAAAATACATTTCAAAACCATCCAAAGCATTTTCCAATCTTCATTTGCATCCCAATAGTCATATGAAACACCCGGGAAACACCCGTGACCAATAGGCAAAGCATAAAGTGACTAAATAGGCTTCAACCATGGAGTGTACAACATTGATTTACTATGTAAAACTGAGTATTTCAGGCCACTAAATCAGCTCCAAGTGATGGCCAATCAATAGGCATACATTCTCCTAACATTCGGGGTCCATTTGGGACCAATCGGGCATCAAATGTCAATGCTATCCAAGCATAAATGTTAGGGTAAAAGGCCACTAGGCCTACCCATGTACATAGACCACCCATTTGTTATTCATATATAATATGAAAGTGCAATAAGGCTATCATATCATTCTTGATAGCACCTACATTGTGTGTGCTCTTCTTTCCCTTATCTTCCTCTTCTCCTCCTTCTCTCCCTTATCTTCCTCTTCTCCTTCTCCTTCTCCACTCCCATTGCATCCCCTTCAACTGGTATCAGAGCGGGTCCTTCACGAGCGCTCCCCAACCTTTCCCACATGAGGTATGAGATCTTCACTTTAGCCATTTTCATGGACAGCAAGGTTTTGAAGAGGGTAGCCATTGTTTCCCGTGAAGCTTGAAGCTTCCCCTCCACCTTTGGCTTTATTAGTGGCCTTCTTTGGGTCCTTGAGGACCCCCCTACCACTTGCAACCTTCGTAGTAGCCCCCCAGCTGCATATCTATAGATGGCGCAATCATGCCATGTTGATAGATGTTTTAACAGAGATCTACATCAACTCCTCACCCACGTGGCACTTGTTTATGGTCTATTGAGACCCCCCCGTAGTTGGTATTGAGCTTGGGCACTTACACATGACTTGGGGCTTTGATTTTAAGCTCCTCTTGATTGTATAAAGGGGCTTTGATCTTGAGCTCCTCTTGGTTATATAAACAACAACATGTCTGATTTCAACCTATCCAGACATTTAGAATTGCCCCCAGCTCATTTACTTTATCTAGCACTTGGTTATGGCTTGTTGAAGCCTCGTGACACTTGGCTCTGGGTTTGGGCATTGATATTTATGGTTGGCATTGAGCTTGGAGCTAATTTAGCTCAGCCATGGACTATTTGAATGAATAGTCCCAAATGAGAATTGATAATCGGCGACTGATAGACTGGAAAGACTACTATAGCCATTGATACCATCTTGAATTAAAAAGTAATCAACACACAGAGCACTTGCAATAGTGAAAATCTGTATTGTGTGTATGTAGCGATTGGATAAAAACGTTCAATCGTGGCATAATTGGTTAAGATTTTGTCGGAAAAGGTGGTGCTTTGGAATATTTAATCATTGTGGCAGTTATTTTTTTGGACCTTGCTCCTCCGTAATTTATGGCACTATATTCCGGTTGTGCTATGGGAGAATATTTTAGAGATCATGGAATGTACGCATTAATCATTTGCGATGATCTCAGTAAGTAATTAGTGGCATATTGATAAATCTTATTATTGCCACGCTGATCACCAGGTCGTGAGGCTTTCCATGGAGATGCCTTTTATCCATATTTGCATTCATCGAAAAGAGCCGCAAGGATCTATCCAGAATAGGGCAGCAACCAACATTTCATGCCTATACTTATTTACCCATGTCATTTGATACTCGATCATGCCCAAAGGGTGCCTACATATCAGGAAATGTATACCTATGATGTGAGATGCTTTTGGGGCTGAATTTGCTTAGTCATTAACTATTTTACATAGTCTATATGCAGCCCAAAATAGGGTAGTCCCCCTGTCATTACATTTTATACTTATGTTACATGGTCATTTGATGCCTGATTATGCCCGGTTGGTGCCTATGCATATGGGAAAGTATGCCTATGGTCTACCTATGGTTTTGAGCCTGGATTGAGCCACTGTTTGCTCAATTTTGGACATTTATTTATTGCTGGAAACTTTAGGGCTGAAGCTATTTATACTATAGTTGGGTTATGCCTATTGGTCACGGGATGCTCCCAGCTATTTGGGGTATGTACTGATGTATTTGGATTATGCCACATGGTTCTTTTTGCTCCCAGAATGCCTTTGAGAAAGAAATAGAGCTCAATTTTATGGTCCGCTGCCATTTTTTATTTGCAGCTGGCATTCCACTTATGATTGCTTATGCCTAGGCTACCCATGTGGGTTTACGTCTTGGTGGATGCTTTTGGGTTCCGGCTGTAGTATGGCAGATGTTGGGATTGACAAGACTTGCATTTGAGGACTATTGTGGAGCAGTTGGTTTGGCTTTTTCCATTATGACATTGGATGCTACTTGGCCTTATGCTCTGATGGATTGGATCCTTGGACGTTTGGTGGATGCAGATACATGTTGAGCAGTGATTGCTCCATTCTTCTTTGGCAATTGGATATTGAGCTTTCATTACTCATTAGTGTTTGGATTTGTTGTAGAATACCTGGTTGATTAGTGGACTTTACAATGCTTGGGCTGCAGTTATGGCTTTCTTGCTCCTTTGTTGTCTAGCTTCTATGCTAGTTGGGCTACTATTGCCCGTCCATATTAGAGAGCAGATGCTATGTATGCTTACCCGTCTATGCACATGGTCTACTATTGTATACCTTATAGAGCCACTTGTATGGATGCTATTGCATAAGTATTTGGGCTTCTCCTGGAGCTTGACCATTGCAAGATCTTATGCCATTTACCAGTCTTGCATTGACTTGGATGCTACTATGTGGTCTGATGTACTGCAAAGTCATGTTTGCCATTATGGTTATGGGTTGATTTCATGCCTGAATACCGTATGCTCTTATGATAGATGTCTTATGCTTTACCGTACTGTGGTTGGTTATGTCATGCAGTTGGCTACGACTCTTCTTCATGTGGGAGCTTTTGCATCCTTGGTTGATGCCTATATGTCCTCCCGCCCGTTGAGGTTTCATGAGCCTTTGCAGCATGCTTCTACCATTGATGTACTTGCAAATGATTGTCTTTATGAGCATGTTCCCTCAGTTGGGACAGCCCTCAACTTCTTGAGTTCCGTGGATGCTATGGATAGCCCTATTCATGATGACTAGGATTCCTTGTCATCTTCTACAGATTCTTCAGTTAACAGATGTTGTATGCTTCCATTATGGAAAGCTTGGGCATGTTAAAACAAAATGTTTTAGATGGATTAGAGAGGAGCAGAGACAAAGATGGACTCGACATGAGCAGAGAGTCAGTGATGTAGCAGGTGTTACCACACTTTCTAGTGGTGAGGTACATGCAGTTACCCATGATGATGTAGTTGAGCATGTCCTCCTGTCATCTAGTTTCCCTACAGCTTACTTGCTCAATGATCAGGCCTATGTCTTTGATTGGATGTTGGATTCTTCAATCTCTTGTCATGTTACCCCTCAGAGCATGGTTCTCTTCTTATAGGGAGGTTGACAAATGTATTGATTTGGGCCTTGATCACACTTATGCTATTTTCGATACAGGGAATATACATCTAGCTTGGCCTGATGGGACTTCTCTTATGCTCAGGGATGTTTTACATGTTCCCATGCTCAGTAAGAGCTTTCTTTTAGTCAGTTGCATGATGCAGGATATATTGTTTCTCTTCAAGATAGGTCATGGAAGATCTATCATGGTTGCTTGGTTTTAGCTAGAGGTTCTAGAGTTGGTTCTCATTACCTAGTGCATGTCTTTCATGTGGGAGATTCTATGGTTGCAATTATCTGGATACAACATGCATTGTCATGGCATTATCTCCTAGGCCATATGCACCATAGAGAGATGGAGATCTTGTCTCGTTCAAACTCATTGCTACCTCATATGTCACATGCAGATCTTGATGCTTACCCTGATTGTTCTTATGGTCCTTGCAGAGCCCCTTTGGCTCATGGTGATCGTGAGAGGCATGATCCTCTAGATATTGTCCATTGTGTAGTTTATGGACCTATGCCTACCCAGTCACTTGGTGGAGCTTCGCATTTTATGACCTTTGTGGATCATGCTACCCACCATGTTTGGGCTTTTCCCTTGGTATAGATTGAGGATGCCGCAATTATGCTTGACAGGTTTATGGATTCTACTGGTTGCAAGCTTAGGTGCTTGCAAATGGATTATGAGAGCCATGCTATCTCTCCCAGCTTTCAGTCCTATTGTCAACAGTCTAGCATTGATTTCCTATTCCCACGGCATTATAGGATTGCTCATGGCATGTGCCTAACTCTATAGGCAAAGGTTGCTTCTATGCTTACCACAACTAGGTTATCTTATGGCTTTTGGGTTGAGGCCCTTATGATGACAGTCTACTTGCTTAATAGGATGATGTGTCTGACTTTGGATGGTATTACACCACACAAGCATGGAGTGGCATGAGACCCTCCTATGATTACTTGAGGATGTTTGGCTGCCAAGCATTTGTATGTATGCCAGATATGCCTATGTCACGCAGATGTATCCTCCTTGGTTATGGAGATGGTGACTTTCAAACTTACAAATTGTATGATTTGGATGCCCGGCAAGTTATATGAAGCCGTCATGCTATCTTTTATGAGACGTAGACATCTCTCAAGCCTCTTGATGTGTGTTTAATGCGCTTTATGGTTGATGCTACAACTATATGTCAATCTTCCGCTTTGCTGAGATCGTATACTATCTTGAGACCCCCATGTGTCTGGGATGTTGGTCCTTCTTCTATGATTGAATTTGGAGAGTCTATGTGCTCTCAGCTATCTCCTATGCGCCACGCTGATGCTATGCGGTACTCTAATGCTTATGCATTACAACCTTGCACTCAATAGTTGTGCTTATTTCATGAGAAGCATTCTTGGACTGCTCCACTGTATGGAGCTGTGGGATTGCTTGTCTCCTGGATGTCTGGACTTGGGGATGCTTCACTCTTCTATAGAGGTTCCCGATGCTTACTACACAACTCACATTTCGATTGGGTGTTGGGTGAGATGTCATGATTCCTCACCTTGTATCTTTTCCTTTTTCTTTGTTTTTTCACTCCCTGGCCCATTGGCCTTTTAGTGGGAGGTTGTTAGGGTAAAAGGCCACTGGGCCTACCCATGTACATAGACCACCCATTCGTTATTCATATATAATATGAAAGTGCAATAAGGCTATCATATCATTCTTGACAACACCTACATTGTGTGTGCTCTTCTCTCCCACATCTTCCTCTTCTCCTTCTCCGCTACCATTGCATCTCCTTCAATAAACATAAGGTGCTAATGTAACACTATTTGTAGCTACCTATGGACTATGGAAAATACTCCTAGACTGAGGTAAATCAGTCCACAAATCAATGCCAATGATAAACCACCAATGCCAAGCATCAAGGGGCTGTTCCCAAGTGTCAAATGAAGCGTTTTCAAGCTACCAATGAGTGCCAAGGGAGGGCTGAAGTGAAAAATGAATTTTGTAGGTCTTTAAGTTGGCCCAAACAGGGCCAGTGTTGCTGGGTATGCTGATGGTCCACGTGGAATTAATGGGGTGGAAGGGGGGCTCAAGTAGGGCCTAAAGAAGGCCTACATAAAGCCTTGTCAAGCCTAATTAGGCAGGAGCACATGAGCTAAGATATGAAATGGGGGAGCTCCAATGGTTGGAGCTATGGCTGTCCCTTCCTATTGTACCCTACAAACTAAAATAAACACTCAAAAGAATGCTTTAATGCCTCTGAAGGAATGCCCTGAGGGTGCCCAAATGGGTCGGGTAGGTGCTCGGGAAGCCCGGGAGTGATTGAAGGAGTCGAATATAGCTGCCAAGAGTGAGAACCAATGGTGTAGGGATTCGAATGAATGCTGAAGGAGTCATGGACCAAGCTTGAATGCTCAAGCAACCATTCTCTGATACTGGTTGAAAGGTGAGAAGGATTGAAGCTTGCATGGGAGAGTTATGGCAGGAGAGCAAGAGCAAGAGAGAGAGAGAGACTCACAATGTGGGAACTCCAGCAATCACAATGTGTGACTAGCCTTCCCTTTATTCATTTGTCACTAAAAGAATAAAGAATAAAGTGACGGTGGACAGGCACCCGCCACCTGCAGTGTGCAAGCATGGGTACTATCAGTGTAGTAATACACATGTGGCTAGGCGAAGACGCCTTTACCCGCAAAAGTCACCCCACTTCTGATAAAATACCCCCTTTCGGACACTCTTTTAGTGCTCATGGCACCCATGTATGACACTTGACATGTATGTAGTCAAAGGCAATATATGGCATTAAGGTCCACTTATACAATGATAATAGAGCAAATGGCATGTAAATGTACTTGGGATTATGCTCAATATGCCCAAGATGTTGTCTATGATGATGCTCAAGCCCCTCAATCCATGAACCATTCATATAGTGCACTTGGAAAAAGGAACATACAATGTTTTAGTCATAATCACTTAGGAACAGTCATAGAGATCCAATTATAGAAAATTCTATATTATGTCTAGGTGTAAACCCTATAGCTCCTCTCAAAGAGGTCTTTATACCTCTAGTTTGAATAAAAAAACCTCCCAAATTGGATCTCCGGTCTAAAAGTTATGGCCATTTTTGTGCATTGAAGTCATTGTGCATAGGGTGCAAACCACTCTAGGACCCACTCTAGGACAAGGAACAAAAATCCAATTGTAAAATTATTTGGTCATTTTTAATCAAAAATATTAATAGTTCATCTCAAAGAGGGCTTCCTCCTCTTTGATTTGAATCAAAAATATTAACAATCAAAGTTTTCCATCAAAAGTTACACCCCATTTACTAATAGTGGGTCTTGTGGACTACATCTAAATGGTTGGCCAAAAAGGCAAAAGTAAGGCCCATGAAGAGGTCCAAAGGGAGATTAAGAAATCCAGGACCTCAATGAATGATAAACCTAGCTTATCACAAGATTATCATGGTGACATGCATGAGGAAGTGCTCGATATAGATCCCTACAGCATGCTCAACCACACTCTATGTTGGCATGAGCTTCTTCATATGGAAAGGCATAACAACATGGTTACTGACCATCACTAGATGACGTCGAAAATTGATGTAGAAATTGAGTAAATGGCCCTCTCAAACTCTAGGACTCAATAAACCCTAGAGCAACTCACCACTCTTGTAGCTCAATTAGCTACCACTCTAGTCTAAGAAAAGGCGAATGAATCCAAGTGCAAGTCTCGCAGTCTCCACCATTGGAGCCACTACATGGCCCACAGGGCATTCTTAGATCCAAGGGTATTCCCCCTTCTACCTATGAAGTTAGTGAACCCTCTCATGCTAATGACAATCCTCTATTGAGCTCCCCCATCATCCATGAATCCAACCCTCTAGTGAGACCCTCACCCACCATTGGTAGAAACTCCTGTACTTTTCCTCGGATCCCGAATGGAACTTATATGGCTCCGCCCCATCATTGGCAATATGGTATTCATGGCTAGCATGGCAATAATGGGCAGCATGGGATAAATGCACAAAATGGTATGTATGGACAACAAGGTATGTACGACCATCATGGTATGTGTGGACAACAAAATCCACGAGCAGCAAGGCCCTTATGATCTCCGTGAGGGACAATATCATTCTCACTAAGTACAATGGGAAGTTCCCCATCTAAATTAGAATTGGAAGAATGGACCTCCAAATTAGAGTCCTACTTCAATATTTGCCCCTACACGGATGATCCAATAACTATATTTGCTTGTCTCTACTTGGAAGGATTTGCCCACACATGGTGGCGCTATATCAATCGAGAGAATTATCAGTTCATTGATTGGGAAGACTTTAAAATGTGTATGGTTCAAGTATTTATATCCCCCATGGAAAAAGAGCAATTGGCAAGATGATAGTACACTCTTGACCAATGTAATCTCACTGTACGAGAGTACACAAATCAATTTATGAACTTGACCATGTATGTGGAGATCATTAGTGATGATGCCAAATTGCACAAGTACATCTATGTGTTGGAACCAAGCCTATTGACGAATGTCATGGCTCAAAAGCCTGCTACATTATTTGATGAAATTGAATTAACTGAAAGATATGCAAGAAAGTTCCATAAGAATGAGAGTTTTTAGCAATCTTGCACTCATCAGCCCTATATGGGGGTGGTTTTAGAGGCAGTTCCACACCTAATAGCAGCCCCAAAATACCCAATTACCCATCCCCCCCCCTTCCATGCTGAAAGAAAGCATGACACTTTTGGGATAGCACTTGGCTCTAATGGTGAGAGTAAACATTTTGAAAATAGACACCACATTGCATCACCCTCAAATGGTTCAAGTGACCAAAGGTTCAAGTGACCACGAGCAATTCTATGACTCGGAGGATGGGTTTCCCTTTGACCCAAGTGGTTGCCCATCCCATGCTCTTGATTTAACATCCCACTTGACTACCACCTCCCTTTGCTCTATCTCCCTAGATGCTTGGACTGGTTCTAGGAGCCCCAACACCCTATGCATTCAAGGTAGTATTAACGGGAAGCATATATTTATCCTTGTGGATAGTGGTAGTACTCATAGTTATGTCAATAAATCAGCCATTGACTAGTTGAAATGCACCCCTATGGAATTACAACATCCCCTGAAAGTTCAAGTAGCAAATGGCGAGGAAGAAATCAACACACATGTATGTTCCACAGTCCCCCTATTCTTGGCTAAAAATTATGTGGCATGGTTGATCTAATCGCATTAGACATGGGCTCCATTGATATTGTCTTGGGTTGTGATTGGCTAAAATAGTTGGGGAAAATTGACATGGACTTCTCTCAGCTCTACATGGAGTTTATGATGCATGGATAGCTCATCCACTTAGAGGAAGTTCATGATAATGTTGACTTTTAGCTAATTCCAGCTAAAAATTTAGATCAACCCTCCAAAGTATCTAAGGATTTCACCTTGTAGGCTTTACTTAAGGAGTATAGTGATTTATTTCAAATGGATGCAACCCTTCTCCCTAAGAGGCAAGTGGACCAACCACTTGATTTAGAGCCCCATTCCAAGCCAGTGAGCAAGCCACCCTATAAACTCTCCAAGTATGAACATGAAGAGGTTGCAAAGCAAGTCAAGGAGTTACTTGAGATGGGTTTCATTGAATCGAGTTCTTCTCCTTATATGTCTCCTATCCTATTAGTTAAGGAGAAAGATGGCTCTTTTCGCATATAGATTGACTATAGAGACTTGAACAAAATCATCATGAAGAACTAGTATCCTGTCCCATGGATTGATGACTTGTTGGATGAGTTGAGATCCACCACTACTTCATTACGTGGTTTCCTTAGTGTCTCTTCATTTTGTAGATACTTCATTAAGTATTATGTCACCATTGCAACACCTTTGATTGATCAATTAAAAAAGGAATTATTCTTTTGGGATGTTACTATTGATCACACCTTTAAGCAGTTACTTCCATCCCCATCCTCATATGTCTTGATTTCTCCAAGGAGTTTACCATTCAGTGTGATGCCAGTGTGGCAAAGGTATCGATGATGTATTACTGTAAGAGAATGGTGTGATTGCTTTTGAGATCCATAAGCTTGATGAGAAGGAGATGCAAATGAATGTGTATGACTAGGAGATGTTGGCCATCTTCCATGCTATTAAGAAATGGCACCACTACTTATATGGTAATCGTTTTAGAGTAAAGAGAGTGACCACCATAGAGTCCTCTAGTACTTCCTGATTGAGTCTACTTTGACTCCTAAGCAAAGGATATGGGTGGTGACATTGCAAAACTATGATTTTGACATCTCTCACACTTGGGACAAAGATAACATTGTGGCTGATTTACTCTCTCAAATGTGAGCATGCAAAGTATCCTCCATTTCAGAGTTGCATAATGATTGGACTAAGGGCTTTCAAGAAGCTTATTTGTTGGATGAGGACTTCAACCACATATTCTAGAAATTACAGCGTGGAGCAATGGCTAAAAACTCCCAATATCAGCTCAATCATGGCCTTATTTGGTCCCATGGCAAGATTGTCATCCCCCACACTTCTCCTTTCACATAGAAGATCATGAAAGAGATGTGTTCTCGCCCCACTGTTGGGCACTTGAATGTTTTCAAAACGTATGATAGGATTGTGAAGAGCTTTCATTGGAAAGGCTTATTGAGGGATGTCAAGGATTTTGCAACCAAATGTGTTCCATGCTAGTAGAACAAGGACAACATGCTTAGACCCACTAGCCTATTGCAACCCCAGCCTATTCTTGAAGGAAAATTGACACATATCACCATGGACTTCATCATAGACCTCCCCATTATAAAGAAAGGATGGAATAGTATATATGTGGTAGTTGATCGCCTCACCAAGGCTGCCCACTTTATCCCCACTAAGACCCAATACACTACCTCTCATTAGGAGGCCACTCAGTTTATGGAGTATGTCTTCAAGTTGCATGGATTACCACAAGTCATACTGCATGATTGAGATGCCAAGTTTATGATCAACTTTTGGCATGCAATTTTCACATCTATGTACACCGAGCTTGCTCCATCCACTGTATACCACCCATAGATAGATGGCTAGACCGAAAGGGTAAATAAATGGCTTGAGACATACTTACGACACTTTTGCCATCATGTACAACACAGTTGGGATATGTGGCTCAACTTGGTTGAATTTGCATATAACAACTCCACCCACTCTAGCATTGGGGTATCTTTTGAGGCATTATATGGGTATAAGGTTCCCCTTCCTTCAGTCTTATTCAATGATAAGATCAACCTCAATGTAAAGCCAAGTCAGATCGTATGCAAGCCCTATTTCAACAATCCAAAATGAATCTTCAAAAGGCACAAACCCACATGAAGCTCTATCCTAATGAGAAAAGAAGGCATTTGGAATTCAAGTGCGAGAGCTAGTCCTCTTGAAAGTGCCTAAGTCCCATTACTCCACTCTCAAAGAAGGCAGTAGTAACAAGTCGACACACCATTTGTATGGCCCCTACCGGATCCTCAAGAGAGTTGGTGACTTGGCCTACCAATTAGAGCTTTCCCCTACCACCAAGATTCACAATGTGTTTCATGTCAGCTAGTTGAAGCCCTTCATTGGCACCTCAGTGGACTATGTGGAAGAGCTTCCTCCCATAGACAAAGAAGATATCATTGAGTACATCCCTGAGGCAATCATTGAGCAATGAGATAAACACTTAAGATCTCGATCCATCGAGGAATACCTCATCAACAAATGGCAAGGCCTACCTCTAGAAGAAGCCTCCTAGTGCCTAGCCACTATTTTCAACAAATTTCCTCACCTCCAAGATGCCCAATGGGTTGAAGACTAGTAAGTGATGTCCCCTTTTGACCACACCTTGCTTGCAGACTATACACTATTTTAGAACAAGTTTGTACCTGCCCAAATCTCTACCATGTGCTTCTTACATAGCCTGAAAGTACACGTCATAAGCTCTGTTTTGACATGTGGCATGCCCCATTTGGAGTAGCCTATCAAAAGTTATGGTAGATTTACCTCAACATGCTTATAATGGACAGTAGGCTGCCCATAGTCTTCACCCACCCATTTTCATTGTAATGTGGACTAGAGTAGTACACTACACCCTACCCCTTAGCCCCTCTAGTTATCTTTTGTTTTTTAGGGAAAAAACTTTCAGCGTGGGGATGGATTGTAACGAGCGAGATACATGTGAACTAGGGATTAGCCACCTAGTCACACTGAGAACATAATTTTCACCTTCATCTCCAGTTTCCATGGCTTCCTTCTTCTTTCTCCCCTCTTTCCTGTTTTTCTCTCTCCTCTTCTAGTCTTTCTACTTCTTCTTCCTTTTCTCTTTCTCTCTCTTCATCTCATTCTCCTCTCTCCTCTCAGTTGCATTCATTACAAAAGAGAATATTGAAAGGTTAGATTCAAGATTTTGATTGACTAGACTCTATGAAATTAGATTTATTGGAATGTCATTTTGATATAAAGCATGGCCCAAATAGTGGTGACTTCATGTGTGTGAATAGAATGAAGAAAAGTGTTTTATATAGTTTATGGGGACTTCATGCAAAACGAAAGGTTAAAATAATTCACAAAGCATGCAATAAATCATTCATGTGCATAATCTTGGATATCTTAAGGGATGGTATGTATGTATCATTTGGAGTGGTTCGATGCATACTCTTCAATAATGATCAAATGGATCGTGCATAGCCTCAATGGATAGAATAGATAGAGTTGGTGTATACAAATAATCTTAATGAAAATGGGTGCATGCATAACAAGGAAGAGGGCACAATTTATAACCCAAAATGGTTGTGAGCCACATTAAGGTACAAACACATGGGTGAAAGTTAATGGAAGTTTTTATCTTAAAGAGAATATTGCATGGTTGGATTCAAGATTTCACTGGTCTTGACTCGATGGAATTAGAATTTAACACAAGTGAGAAGCATAAATAGTGTTTGAAAGACTTGTTTGAGGTGATGGTCTTAATGGATGATGACTATAGAGATAACTACAGAAGGAATTGTCACTATACTTGAATAGTCTTGATCAGGAATAGTTGATGTGAGAAATAGATAAGTTCTATTGCACATGGTTGACGTGAAGAATGCTACCCCTACATGGTTGATGTGAGGAATAGATGATCTCTCATTGTGCTTGAATAATAGGACACGAAAGAATCTAAGAAAGTTTTATTGAGAAAATTGCCAAAGATCAAGAGGTGAAAAGGCTAACATGATGTTGCATTTGATCCCTTATCAATAGATATACTTGAAGGAGCCAAGGCCCATGGCAAACACTAAATAGGGATTTAAACCATCATGTGCCAATGAAAAATTAAGCATTAAAAGATCCAATTCTAGATATGGGTCAACTAGACTCTGAGATGATTGGGTCAACTAGACTCCGAAAAGATCCAATTCTAGATATGGGTCAACTAGACTCTACTAGTGGGCGAGATATATAGTTCCCTAACTCAATTAGAGCTTGGAAATAAAGTAACGAAACTTAACTAACTTTTTTAATTGTTTTTATCTCATGCCCCTAAAGGACATGCCAAGAAACCTTGTGTAAAAGGCTTAATTATGGAAGTTGTTTTTATGTCATAAGCAATTTGGTAGCGTGCTATGCTTAGAAAACTAAAGATTGCCTTATGTGCATTGGGGGAAATTACTATGTGCATTCTATGCTTAGAAAACTAAAGATTGCCTTATGTGCATTGGGGGAAATTACTAGTGCATTCCTGTAAGATGTTCCTTATGGATCGGTGGAATTGATTAATCCAGTAACATTCCAAGTTTTTATAATTCTAAGTTGCTAGGATAGATTGTTGTTAGAACCTTGGATCAACTAGTTTTAGATGAATGGGGTGGTAGAGTACTAGTCCTAGTAATCATGGAAGCACCTGCTACTCTCTTTAAATCAATTACAAATTGATTTTGTTCTATGCAAACACCCATTGGTCTAAGGAAAAAATGTTTTTAGAATGAGTTATTTTAGGAATTGACCTCAACCAAATATAAAGGACCACCATCATTGTAATATAGTTTCACTATTTCCTCAAGAGTCGCTAGTTAACTACCAATGGACCTTCCTTCTTGAGTCTATTTATACAAATAGGTGCACACACACACACACACACACACGGACACGGACACACGGGACTTCATTATATCCAATTTGCACCTCCCCTCTCTTTATTTTTCTCTATCTCTAGGTTGATGTGTGCGTGTTTATGTTTGATGACAATGTTTATATTGTAAAAATGGGACTTTTACAAAAGGATTGGTTATAGATGAAACTAATCAGAAGTGCCAATAAAAAAAAACTCTTCAAAATGAAATTCTACCATCAAAAACTTAGAAGTACAAACATTCAAAAGAAGAGAATCACTTAGAGGTTACAACTAATGATGAAGTGCTACTATAAATTTACCCTTCAAAAAATTTAGAAATTTAGAAATTTAGAAATTTACCCTTCAAAATTTAGAAATCTATCCTTCAAAAAATTTAGAAATTTTAGATATTCAAAAGGAGAGAATCCATCAAAGATCATAACTAAATATGAAGTGCTACTATAACATTACCCTTCAAAATGGAAATCTGCCCCTCAAAAAATTTATAAATTTTAGACATTCAAAAGGAGAGAATCCCTTAAAGATCGTAATTATTCATGAATTGCTATTGTAAAATTACCCTTTGAAACATAAATCTACCCTTCAAGAAATTTAACATATTCAACATTCAAAAGAATCCCTTAAAGGCCATAACTAGTCATGAACTACTAAGGTAAAATTACTCTTTGAAAGGGAATTTTACCTTAGGATTTTTTGACATTCAAAAGGAGAGAATCCCTTAGGGATTATAAATACTTTGTAAAGTGCTATTGGGAAATCACCCTTGGAAATGGCTTAGGGCTTATAATTACTCACAAAGTGCTATTGGGAAATTACCCTTGGAAATGACTTCTATCACCATCAAAGCTCTTAAAAATTATTCACATAGAAGGAGAGAATCCCCTAGAGATTATACACAAAGTGCTATTGTAAAATTATTTGTGAAAATAAAATTGTACTTTTTGTTTTGCCAGTTAGGTATGCACACGACTAGGTTATGCAAGCCTATCACAAGGCCAAAATTGATTTCTACTCTTTCAAAATTGTAGGAATTTTTGACATTCCAAAGGAGAGAATACTTTTGAGCCCCACCACACGTAAGTACATGAACTTGTGGTGGGTAGGACCATCAACTTGCATGCATAAGTCAAACATATGAAGGACCTTGCTAAATATATGGGGTGAATGCATCAGAGAAGCTAGGAGGAGATCTATTTTGAGCTCGGAATGCTGCGTTGCCAATCGTTGATGAACACCTCAACGCTACTTGTGCTAGTTAATTGAACGATTTCTATTGTCGAAGCTACTTTGTTCACTGAGACACATCCTGTTTTTATAGGAGATGAAGTCAGGTTAGGTCATGTTAATAGGCCACACAAACTGTTTCCATGATCAATATAGACTTGCGCAGCTCAACTGGCCTGCGAGTGTCTTAGCTCTTAGAGACTAGAACTAATCACAAAGTGCTGCTGTGAGTGTCTTAGCTCTTAGAGCCTAGAACTAATCACAAAGTGCTGCTGTGAAATTACCCTTCAAAATGAAATTCTACCCTTCAAAAATTGAGGGGGCCAGCTCATGTCCCTGCAGAACCTCATATGTCTGTTCCAGAAATGCAGGCAGGAGAAGGATCACCTCCATGTCAGGCTCCTGCACGCCTTCCTGTGCGAGCGAGATCTGGAGACTCACGGAGTCCTTGGCAACTACCTCGTGCCCGCGCTGGTCGTCTGCGGGAGCTTGCCCGATGCGCAGCATGTCTTCGACCGGCTCGCCTGCCGCAACGAGCACTCCTGGACCGCCCTCGCCTCCGGATATACTGGCCTCGGCGACCTGCAACACGCCTTCTCCCTGTATCACGAAATGCAGGAAGATTCTGTACGGCCCAGCCGTCACATGACCTTGGGCCTTCTGACGGCCTGCGGCAGGCTCAAAGATGTCGAAAGGGGCCGGATTATGCACACAGATACCGTCGTTGCGGGTCTGGATGAGGATCACTTCATCGGCAATACTATTGTCGATATGTACGGCAAGTGTGGTTGCCTCATGGAAGCACAACACACATTTGAGAAGCTTCCTGCCCGTGATGAAGTATCCTGGAATGTCCTTATATCTGCATACTCTGAATATGGTCACGGGGAGGAGGCTATCAGTTGTTTTCAACAGATGAAGATTGATCATGTAGCTGCACATGCTCCAGCATATGGAGAAGCTAGTGACGCAGTGGGTGCCTCACAAGAAGACCATCAATATAGCTATACATATGTCGCCCTCCTTAAAGCTTGTATTAGAACGAAAGACATACAGAGGGGTGAAAGTATACTGGCTGATGTCATAAAAAAGGGGCTGGACTGTGATTCTTTTATAGGAACAACATTGGTGGATATGTATGCAAAGTGTGGCTTGCTTGCAGAAGCACGCCAACTATTTGGCAAGCTTCCTGGTCGAGATGTCTTTGCATGGAATGCTTTGACTGCAGGATATGCTGACCATGGGTTCTGTAAGGAAGCATTGATTTGCCTGAATGAAATGCAGCTGGAGGGCAAGCTTCCTGATCCTCTGACATTCATTTGCTGCTTAAAAGCTTGTAGCACCATAGGAGCTCTTGAAACAGGGCAATTGATACATGCTGAAACAACCAAGATGGGTACTGAGAATGATTCTTTTTTGAGCACTGCACTAGTGGACATGTATGCCAAATGTGGATTGTCTGCAGAAGCACTGCATCTGTTTGATCAAATGCTAAATCGAGATGTTGTTGCTTGGACGGCAATGATTTTAGGATATGTTAAAGTGGGGCTTAGTCACGAAGCCCTAAAATATTTTGAACTGCTAGAGCTTGAACGAGTCTCTCCTGACGTTAATCTGTTTGCCTGTGGTTTGAAAGCTTGTGGGAGTACAGGAGCTATTTGTAGTGGTCAGAAGTTCCATGCCAAAGCAGCCATTAGGGGTCTGGAAACAGAGCTTTACTTGGGTACTACCTTAGTGGATATGTATGCCAAGTGTGGCTTTCTTCTGGAAGCAAAGGCTGTGTTTGACAGACTACCAGTCCGAGATGCAGCATCCTGGGCATCACTTATGTCAGGATATGCTGATTATGGTTTTGATGAGGAAGTTTTAAAATGTTTTGGAGAGATGCAACAAGGGAGCGTACCTTTAGATGCTCGCATATTTATTTGCTGTCTAAAATCTTGTGGGGCTTTAGGAGCCTTAGAAACAGGTCGAGAAGTACATGATGAAATCAGGAAATCAGGACTAGAGAAAGATATCGTGGTTGGCAACATGCTAATAGATATGTATGGAAAGTGTGGCTCAGTTGCAGAAGGGCGGGAAGTTTTCGATAAGTTGCCCATTAGAGATGTTGTGTCATGGAATGCCATGATAAAAGTTTATGGTGAGAATCATGAGAGCAGGATGGCTGTACAATGTTATGAAGAAATGCAAGCACAACATGTGAAGCCAGATGCTATTACATTTATCTGTCTCCTTGCTGTTTGCAGCCATGCCAGCCTAATAGCAAAGGGCCAGGAATTTTTCAAGGTGATGAGAGAAAAACATAATATTGAACCTATGTTAGATCACTTAACATGCATGGTTGATCTTCTTGCACGATCAGGACAAGTTCATGAGGCAGAGAGGTTTGCGGAGGCCATGCAATGTTTTCCACCAAATGAAAGTTTGAGGGCTTTGCTGACTGCTTGTAAAGTTTATGGCAAAGTGGAACAAGGACAAACATGCTTTGGGCAGCTTCTACAGTTGAGTCAACAAGATGCTGCTGCATATTTACTGCTGGCAGATATTTATACCACTGCAGGCAGGAGTGTTGATGCAAACCAGCTAGAGATTATGAGGAAAGATGCAGGGGCAAAGAAGAAGGCTGCAGTTGCATCTTTGGAGGTGAATGAAAAGGTATATGATTTTGTTGTGGGTCAAAATCAAAGCAAGCACATAGCATCATTGCATTTAGAAACCTGGTTTTTGTGTATCAGGTGTGAAGGTTTTGTGCCAAGAGTAGACTTGGTCTCATGAGAGGTGGAAAGAAACATACATGCTCTTACTGGCATATGGGATTGTTGATGGTAACGGTTTGTACATTCATTAAAATTTTTATATGCGGGTGGTTTTGCAAAGTGCATTCTTGTCAATTATCCACTAGTGCTCTTTGGATTGTCTTATGCCCTGTGAGAACTGACTACAACCTGTACAGTATACAGTTCATGGAGGCTTAATAGCCCCAAAAGTTTGATATGACAATGAATCTCTTGTAGAATATATTGGAGTGTTTAAGAGTTTTCTAGAAATCAATGGGATTCTAACATCATGGGATCCATTGGTGTTTTTGAGCATGTCACACTTGTACAACCACTTGCACAAGTACATGATCTGGGTGTCATGTTATTGAATTGGAGGGCTAAATTTACATATACTGGTCTTTTTGGGCATCTAGATTGATGGTTGATTTATCCTGATTGTATGCATTAGAACAGTGTCTTCTTACAATTCAAGACATCTGGATGTTATCCAAATTCCTGAGGACTGCAGATTTTCCTTTGCCACCTCCAACAAAACTCTTTGGTGCCTGAAGATACACAAGTGTAAAATCCTTCCTATCATTGCACCACTTTGAGACAGCTTCATCAGAAGAATAGAATGAGTTTGTGCAGGAAGAGCCCTTTGGTTGCGAGTGCTAGGGTTGCTGTTTGTAAGAACTGTCAAGGAAGCCTGTCACAGAGACCTTGTGGGTTAGCAAATGTGACAGTCCCCACCCAGATTGATGTGATCCTGCATCATGAAGGAGAAGAATGGAATAAACATGGTAAATGTAAAGCCTCAAGATTGGAAAATCATGTCTAGCAACAGTTTTAGAAGGCATCCGGCTTTGGACATGATGCTGGAAGTTAGTATATGCTATTGAAGGCAATGACTACCTCAACTGGTTGCATTCCCTTTGTGATGTCCAGATGTATGAGGGTTTCTGTTGCCATTGAAGTACAAGGGGCCAGATATTCAACTAGGGTTTGCGTTGCCATTGAAGTACAAGGGGCCAGATATTCAACTAGGGTGATGTCCCCGTTCAAACCCTGCATGTAGTTGGAGTTGTAAAGAAATGGTAGTGTAAGAAATTGGGAATAATAATGTGGGAAAATACTAGTTACACTGTTTGGTATGAGGTTTAAGAGACTTTAATTTTTCACAATTCAGATTAATACAAAAGTTTTTTCGTCTTCATCTTTCTCTCAGTTTTTATGGATTCCTTTTCTCTCATCGTATCTTTCTCTCTCTACTTTCAATCTCTCTCTCCTTGTAGTCTCTCTCCTTTGCACTCCTCTTTTTCTTTTGCAGTCATATTTATTTATTTATTGTCTTGGTTCATTTCTTTACAAGTGGTATTAGAGCATAAGCTCTTTATCCATTTGATTTTCTCAAAATTTAGATATTTTTTTAAATTTTCATCGTTAAATCTCAGGTAGCAAGTACAAGAGCCACATGCAGGTACTTGTAGGCATTTTGCATGGAGCACAAGCTAGTCTTGGAGCTCTGACAAAGATCTAGAGGAGATTTAGCCAAACCATGGCCAAAATAGTAGGGGTGTATCAATTACAGACCATTTTGAAGGTAAATTTATAAAAGAAGAGGTAACTAGACTTAGAGAAGACTAAAATCTTAGTTATTTTTTAGAGTATAACTTTTTTATTCTTTTTCCAAACTTGCTTGAAGCTTCTATGGAGAATTTCTTTCATCTTTCTTTTCTCTAGGGAATGAGCATTGATGTTCACTTAGGGCTTTGAAATTTCATCCTAGAGCTCTCTTTCAACCATTTGAGCATTCTTTTTCTTTCCCAACTCCTAATGGGTACAATCCACGGGCAATCATTAAAGCTTTGACAAAGCTTCTTAAATTTAAGGGATTGTTAGTCTATTTTATCTTTGAAGTCTATTTACAAAGCTTCTTAAATTTAAGGGATTGTTAGTCTATTTTATCTTTGGAGTCTATTTACAATAAGAATCTTTCAAGATTTATCAAAGATTGGAATCATTGAAGTTTCCTTCAACCTTTCAAGTTGCATGGAGGAGAAATTTGGGGATTCATCAAGCATGAGGTTCTTGATTTTTGAAGCTTAATGAGAGCTAAAGCTTTTGATTCAAAGGGATTTTACATGATTTTACTTTTTCATTGTCAATATTGGAGCATTAGGGATACAAATGGAGCATTATTGAGCTATGGAGTCCATTTTTGAGCCAAGATTTGGGGCAAGTAGGATTAAGCTTCAATCTTAGGTCATTGATGCTTCAAGATCACTTCCAAGTATTCAAGGAGCAAGGATTGAAGGCTATTAGATCAATGTTGTGGATTTTACATAATTTAGGGGTACAAATGGAGCATTGTTGAGGTATGGAGTCCATTTTTGAGCCAAGATTTGGGGCAAGTAGGATTAAGCTTCAATCTTAGGTCATTGATGCTTCAAGATCACTTCCAAGTATTCAAGGAGCAAGGATTGAAGGCTATTAGATCAACATTGAGCAATCGGAAGTACATTCAAGTAGCATTGGGGAGCATCCAATTCTTAAGTAATGCAAGAGTTACTTTCAATCAATTCTTGATCTCTCTTAGCCATTCAATTGTTGACCTTCATCCACTTGATTAAGAGATTCATTGATAGGATCAAACCATTCTTTATTAAAATAGTGAATTAAAAGCTTGTTTAGGACTATAGCATTGCATTAAACCTCTTGTCTCTTGTTTAAGAGTGAACTGTTGGTTGGATTCATCACTCTAATTTTATGTTTTGTCGATGTTTGTTTGATACATGGCAAAAATAAATAAGAATCCATTGTAAAGGGTAAGTCAAGCAGTAAGTTATTGCATAGTAAAATCCTTTGCCTACTCACTTTGTGGATTCCAATTCCATTTAATTACATCACATAGAATGAGATGAATGATTCCTTCAAGCAATGCATATCATGCTGATTGGTTAGAGTAGCATGTCACCACCATGTTAAGATTTCCACCGAGGAAAAAGGTTGATAGTGGGGGAGATAGTGGGACAAAAGAGAGTTGACTCTCCCTTGCTACCTAAGATCCCAAGGGCGTGCAACAAATTGACCCTAGAAAAACTTTTTTTACCTTTTGGTGATTCGGAGTCCGTGTAGGGAGCGTGTCTCACCATTTTATCCCTCACATAAGTACCGCGCATGGAGGATTGAAGATTCAAATGCTCATGAAGATTACACGTACAGATACTATAGGTTGACCATAGGTCCTACCTAGCTTCCCACAAGGTTTGATAGCCTCTAGGTACATTAATCTTGGTCACACAAGTGGAAATAGGCCACCTACAAGTTGAAATAAGGTGTAGGATTGAATAGTATAGCCACAGAGATTGGATCATAGATTTTTTTGATTTAAATTTATCATAATCTGCTAGTGCTAATATCAAAGAGGGTGCTGTTGGCTTTGATTTGAGCCAAAAATTCTGGCAATTGTAGTTTTCTAGCTCAAGTTATAGTTGATTTATTGGCAAAAGGTCTTATAGGACTACACTATCATGGCAAGTCATAAGTGTAAGAATAAGACCTAGGATGAGTATGCTCAACAAATAAGAGATTCTATAATGAAAAATACACCCTAAGAGCTCCTTGAAGAGCCTCAATTACAAGGAGAACTTAGCGCTCTTAACCATACCATGTGTGAACATGACACCAAGCATGCTCATAGACATGCAAAGTTACTTTCAAGGATTGAGTAAATGGTCTTGTCCAACCATTAAATAAAGTCTTCATCGATAAATTAGTGGATTCGATAATGAAAATAGACAAGAGGAAAGAGAGGTGAAGAGACTAAGAGTACACATACAAAAGCAATGGAGACTTGAGCACACAAAGAGATAGGGTTGAAATCTTCTTTTTCTTCTTTCTTCTTCTTCCACTCAAAAGAACTAAGTCCAAAACATGATAAAACACTAGTATGAAAGTACCATAATGTACGTACATATGGTCACTAAATGTGAACACGCTAAGAAAGAAGAGGTGATACAATGAATGTGCCGTAACTAAGTATGAACTATGTGGGTGTAGTCCAACTGTAGAATCATTGGTATATCCTCATGTTGGTCACCTAACATACTTGTGAATAATATCGTGCTACATCACCAAGGCACATAGTGGATGGCAACTCATGTAGAGCTCGACATCTCAATACTCCTCCTAGAGCTTAGGATGAGCTCGTAACCTCCAAGCATTGTCTTGAAGTGTTGAAGCTTCTTAGCTCCCAAGGCCTTGGTGAAAATGTTTGTAGCTTGATCCTTTGTGCTGATATAAACCAAGTCAATATCACTTACCAGAACCTGCTCTTGAATGAAATGATAATGGACCTTTGTGTTTGGTCTGCCCATAATACATTGGGTTCCTAGCCAATTGAATGGTACTAAGGTTATCACAGTAGATAATAACCTTCTTATCCACACGGATCCCCAAATCACCAAAGTAGTTTGTGTAACCAAGCTACCTCACATGTTGCAACTACAACACCTCTGTACTCTGACTCTGGACTGCACAAGGCAATTGTCGTTTGCTTCTTACTGCTCCAAGTAACATCACCACTGTCAAAGGAAAACATAAAACCAATTGTAGATCTTTTGTCTAAAATACTACCAATCCAATCTACATTTGTGTAACCATGTAAATCTAATGGTACACCTGCACTGTAGAATAAGGCACAATCCAATGTAGACTTGACATATCACAATGTGCATTGCACTGCATCCAAATGTGGCTTCCATGGAAGCTGTATAAACAAACTCTCCAAACAATGTAGTTTAGGTATGGCGTAGTAATCATCAAATAGATATGACTACCCACAATCTTTCCATACATAGTGATATCCTCAATCAAGTCACCCTCATGTGCACTAAGCTTAGTATTAACATCCAAAGGTATAGAAATAGGCTTGTAATTAGCCATACCATACTTCTTCAACATATCCAATGCATAGTATCTCTGTGAGAACCATATATTCTTTGGAGTTCAAATTTTATCTCTATGCCGAGAAAATAGTGCAGCTCTCCCAAATCCTTCATTTTAAATTCAATCTTTATCTGGAGTTCAGATTATCTCTATGCCGAAAAAATAGTGCATCTCTCCCAAATCCTTCATTTTAAATTCAGTCTTGAGAAGACCATTCACATTGTCAATCTCTGTCTCGTTTTCATCCATAATGATAAAAACATCCACATATATAGTAATGACCACAATATATGCATCATTCTCACATACATAGAGTGAATGATTAGCATGTTCTCTACGAAATCCAAAGCTGACAATGTATCTTGCAATTCTATCGTGCCATGCTCTAGGTGCTTGCTTTAGTCCATATAAGGCTTTATGAAACTTATATACACAATCTGGATGATTCTCATTCACATAACAAGGCACATGATCCTCTAGATAAACTTCCTCTGGCGATTCTCTCTGCAAGAAGGCATTCTTAATATCCATTTGATGCATGATCCAACCTTTTGATGTAGCCATTCCTATGACGTGCCTTATAGTGGCAATTTTATCCATTAGAGCAAAGGTCTCCTCATAATCAATACCATGAGTCTATGCATACCCTTTGACAACTAGTGACCTTGTAAAACCATCTATAGCCAATAGTTTTCTTGCCTTCAGGTAAGGGTACTAACTTCCATGTATCATTATCCATAAGTGCAACCATTTTTAAATCCATAGCATGATCCAGTACTTATTATCCACTGCATCCTCGAAACAAGTCAGTTCCACATTCTGCACAACCTTAGCAACCTTAGCCATGTATACATAGTGATGAGCTATATAGCTACCATGTATTAATCATTGTGTTGGCTTTCTCAATGTACTTGACTTGCATAGATCCGGATCACTACCTTGTGCTAGCATTCTCTTGTGCCTTCCACACACCAGGTGTTTGTACATTATAACAAACTCCTCACCCAAGCTTTGCTCAGAGCCATTTGAATTAGCATCAACATGAGAGAAACTTGATGATACATTTGTCACAATAGGTGAGTCCCCAACTTTCTCTTTAAACACCATATTAGAGAATTTAAGAATCTCCCAAGTCACACTTTCAAATATGGGGTAAAGATTTGGCCATGTGGCTAAATCTTAATCCATGCTTCAAAGTGGGACTTGGAATGACAGCCTATATAGTAATTAGGATAGACTCCACTTTCAAGTAAGGGGACAAGATTTGATTATGTGGCCAAATATTAACTATATTGGAAATTTTTAAACTATATGAGAATTTTCAAAATACCTAATATAATGTTTATATATTTTCTTGATATATGTGATATACTTGGTAGAGTAACTTGTAATCTCAATCTACTACTCTAAGGTCTATCAACAGAATCATGACTAGGAGACTCTTGTGGCCCACTCAATGTCTATGACTGCCGACTTGTTTTCTACATAGCCATACTCTCATGCTCATCAACCCCAACTGTATTCTCCACATTACTATACTAGCTACTCATTTTATTAAATACAACATCCCTGCTAACTCTTAGCTTATGTGTAACATGGTTATAACATCTATATCCCTTTTGCTTTAAGAGGATATCCAACAAATATACATTTCTCTACTTTGGGATTCAATTTATTGTGCAACTCATCAAGAATATGCACATAAGAAATACATCCAAATACTTTCAGATGGGATAGATTTGGCTTTCTACTCATAAACTTCTCTTTAGGTATCATTACCATGTATAGAAGTAGTGGGTGTCCTATTCATAATGTATATACCAGTAGCAACTAGTTCAGTCTAATAGTAATGATACAAGTTTCTTTCTAACATATGCGCATGACTTACCTTTGCAATATGCCTATTTTTTTGCTTAGCAACTCCATTTTGCTATGGAGTATATCTATATATATATATTACCTTTGTATACCATTTTTTCATAAAAAATTAGAAAACTCATTGGAGATATATTCTCCCCCTTCATTTTACCTTAAGGCATTTAATATGTAACCATATCTCCTTCTCAACCAAAGCCTTAAAATTTTTGGAGTGAGTGAATACCTCACTTTTCTCAAGTACAAAGTAAACTTATACTTTGTGAGTATGATTAGCAAGTATGATGAAATATAATATCTACAACCACTCAAAGTTGCAATCTTTGTAGGATCCCACATATCAAAATGTATCAATTCAAGTGGTTTCTTGCAAATATGCTTTTCATGTGAAAATGCACACCCTTCTTGCTTTCTAAATTGATATGCTTCACATACTTGATGCATCCCATTAACCCTAAACTTGGGCAAGCCATGCACGATCTGTTTTGACTATGTGTCTCTCAGTTGCTGCACATTCATATGACCAATTCTCTTATGCCAAATTTCAATATTAGCCACAACACTTGAACCTTGTGCAAAGATGACAACATCCATTTTAGGTAAACTTATATTAAGAGTAAATAATGTACCAACATGTTTCTCTTTTGTAATAAACCTATAATCATTTTTGAGATCTTCTACATAAAAACCATCAAATGTGAACCAAACTTGAAATCCATGTTCTACCATTTGATCAACAAAATTCAACGTTTTTATAATATTTGATACATGTAAGACATTAACCATGTACATAGTTTTGCTATCTTGCACACTCAAAGAAACATTTTCAACATGAGTAATGGGGTGAGCTATATCATCCCCTATCTCTCCATTGCTCGGAGATTCTAGACTACGCATCTCTCTAAACCACTCTCCATGAGAAGTCATGTGGTTAGAGATACCTAAATCTACATACCATACATCATTCTTTCATGAACCATCAATAATCAATATTTCTAAAGTGATGCATAATAAACAATAGTTCACTTCTCTCATCACTGTTTTTGCTACACTGGATACATAATTACATTGTTGATTTTTTCCATTTCTATTTTGAGCCTTCTTTTTGAAGTAAATTTTGAAAATGTGGTCATTTTGACCACAATGCCAACACTCTTTGCTACCACCAAAATTTTGTTTTCTATTAGAATCTACAACCTTCCCTCTTTGACTCCACCTTCCTTGGAACTGTCCTCCTCTATTTTGTTGTATATCATAACCTTGACCATGACCACCACCTTGGCCTCTACCATGATGTCTAACTTAGTTAGTAGAGTAAAACACATGTTCAGACTTGTTTTTTCTTTGAAAAGAAGAGGAATCCAAGCCAATATGACCAAAAGCTCTTGTATTTATCTCAAAGTCCATCTAAGCATGTATGCACAACATCATCATCATCAACTACCACTGGTAGATCCAAGAGCTTCCAAAATACTCTTGATCTTCAAGGCCTAGTCATTAATATAGGTTCCCTCTTTTTACTTGATTCAGCTCTGACTTGAGCTATAACTTTATGGCCTTTGTATTTACTTCAAACAACCTTGTAAAATTCTTCCATGCAATAGTGGGGGTTTCAAATTCCTACAAATAGTCCATCATGCTATCTGTGACATTGACAGACAACCAATGCATGACTTTACTCTATGTCCACTCCCAATCTTTCTTAGCCTTTATCTGTTTTGCAGTAGCATTTCATGTAGAAACTTCAAGTGCTATTGCCATGTCTCCTTCAATGTTATTCCAAACATCTTTACTCTTCAAGAAATTTGTTACCCTAAACTTCCATGCATGATAATTATTCTTATCAAGCTTCTCGCTTGTAACATACTCACTTGAAATGTCCTTGGTGATATAATTTAGTGGTCCATTGAGATGATTTTTCTAGGCAACCCCACTCAATACTCTTTCGAATAACACAAGATTTGCTACCTAGGCTCTCTGAGTCCACTTTGCAATGGAAGGTCTTGATCGTCCCCACTAGAAACAACCTAAATTTTGGTTTCTAAGAAAGCTAAGGTCTTCGGTTTGGAATTAGCTAGCGTGGTCTTCGAGCAACTGCTTGTGGTAGATTGCTCAAGCCGACTCATATCACACTTGGCTCAAGGAGAGTGAGAAACGAGGGGGAGTATGATTATGTTGACCCCTCTGCCCATAAGACAAAGTCTCACTCCGTTTCTCTAAAATGATACGGAGGCAAGGTCTTAGTTGATTCTAGGGTCAAATTTTTCTATATTCTAACGTAATGAATTTATGAGAAGCTCTTGGCTTACCAAGACTATCTTGCCTTAAGGTGGATCCATCAAGGATTACGTCCTCTTGCTTTCCTCGATTGGATAGTTTTAGTTATTTACTTACCTAACATATTTAAGTTGTACATATAAAATCAACTTTCTTAATTAATTCTTTAAATCACAGTGTTTGTTTATATAATTTAAAATCACAACACACAAACAATGAAAACAAACCTTTGAAAGACAACTTTTTTATTTAATAAAAATTTCTTATATAAGTGTTCACCTTCTGTCCATAACGAAAGAACAATGCAAATGCCATTATTTCTTTGAGATTTTTGCTCCTAGCTAGTACTAGGGCCTCAAGAAACCCATCTCAAGTCACTTAGGAGTTTGGGCAGTTCCTAGGATCCTAAGAGTTTACTAGCCAAAGCCCCCATGGCACCCTTGACTCCTCTTGCCCAATGACTTCCTACAAAGTGAACTCTTGCCATTGGGGTCAGTCCAAAAACTCTCTAAGGCAGCAATCTATTTTCCCCTTGGAAAGGGACTTGCAACTAGCCTTGGGGGAGATTTAGTGCACTTTCCTTTTTATCCTATTGTAGACTTAGTATATTAGGATTTTTCACTCAATTTCCTAAGTGCATCGAGTCAAACTTGTATGCATTGCTACAAGCACAAGCAAATTCTTTCAAGCAATATTCCTAACAAATAAAGAGGCAATTGAACAAGATCTTAACTTGGAGGCAACCCCTTTCGACTCAGTACTCTTCTAGCTCTTGGGTTTTTCCTAATGTCATTGGATTTGATTTTCTACCTTTCCCCTTTTTAATATTTAATTAACATTTCTCTCTTAGGTCATTTCCTTAGTTATTGTTGATCTTTGTTTGTGATATTTTGTTCATAATCCTTGCCAAGGATTGGTTGTTGACCTCAATGAGAACCTAGACATTATCCTAATTTATGGGAATTTATCAAATTTTTGGAAACTTATAGTGGGATTCTTCTTCCTTAAGAAGTATTCCTAATCGATAATCTTGATCATCTATTTTAATTATCTTAATTTACTTAAGTATTAAGATTAGGTTATTTTCTCCTATGTTTATGAGTACAAAGGGAAAATTTCTTAATAATTAAGAATTTTGTAAGCACAAAGAGAAATATCATTGACACAATTTTCACCATCCATTATATTCATATGATTTATAAATGCAAAAAGAAATTATTCTTAATGCAACTTCTATCTTTCCAACGCTCACATGATTTATATAGATTATTATTTATTTATATAAAACTTAAGATAATTTACTCCATGCAAGATTATGCAATTTATCCTAACTTCAAATTCTACCATTTTAATTTAATAATATTTACTTGTTCTATCCTTACATTTTTAGCCATGTATTAAAGGAGTATTAATTTACAAAGGAACCTCATCTTGTGCCATGTGTGATGATGTATTGATCACGTTTGAAATCACATGGTAGCTCTTGCACTCCTTGCTCCAAAATATCTCTTCTTTGGGGAAATTGTGAAAAGACGTTTGCGTGGCACTAACTCTAGTCTTGAGCTCTAGGTGGTTTGGTAGTTCCTTGCAGCTCGAGACTTTGCTAGGGGAGGCACGATTCATCTCAAGTACGAAGGATACAAAGATATGTGGTATTCTTGCGAGTCGGAGTGGTTTTCCTCTTTGTGAATGGATATTATCTCTTCATTCTCCTTTGTCTCACTCCCTCTCTTTTTTCACTCTCTCCCTCTCTATTCTTCTCTCCTTTTTATCTCTTTTCTTCCCTTCTTCCTCTCTACTCTCTCTATTTTCCTCCTCTTCTCTTCTCTTTCACCTTTTCTATTTTCCTCCTCTCTTGTTCTCTTCTCTTCCCCTTCACCTCTTCTACTCTCCTGCTCTCTTCTTCTCTTTTCTTTTCCCTTCTCTTTTCCTCTTATTCTGTCCTCCTCTCTTCTTCTCTTCTCCTACTCTCGTTCTCCTCTCCTCTCTCTCTCTCTCTCTCTCTCTCTCTCTCTCTCTCCCCCCTTGTAGCAATTGGCATACAGGTAGAAAAACATTAGCCTAATGCTAGGCTAAGGCTAGCTTTTGTAGCCTTTGCAAATGTTAATATTGGCTCTTCCTTTCGGATACTGGGCCGATTGTGGAGTACTCCCTCCCTCTCGCACGATACGTTTTGAGGTTGGATTGACTTGAGGTGAATAGTGGCATGGAGGCTTCATTTGTAATGCAGAGAATGGTGATGACGAGGTCTGATAGGATCGAGTGGCGACGACTGACAATCTGAGTGGTGCGATCATTTGTCAGCGGTGAATTAGTCATCTTCTTTTCGTTTTCTTTTCTTCTTTTTTTCATCCTCAATGTTTTAATACCTTTAAGCTTTTCCTCCCCCCTTAGCCCCCCTTCATGCACAGGGTATTAGGCTATCACATCCTTTCCTCCTTATTAGGGGAATCAAGATGTCTTCATCTCGAAGTTAGGGGATAGGTTGGATTTTAAGATTGTAGGATAGGACTCTTCATGTTTTCATGGTGCTACATTGAAATCCAAGATTATAAGGACAAGGTAGAATAGCTCTTATTTCAAGTGTAAGTTTTATTACATTTGACAAATATCTTTTTAAGATTTTTCCGAGCCCCTAGTCCTTTGTTATGAAAGAAATTGGGGATGTTGTTTACATAGGGTATCCTCGTCTACCAAAGTGGCATCCTCCTCATGCTAGACTTTCCATTGGATAAGATATTCTCTAATGGTCATGTTTCTGAGGATGCATTCCTTTATATCGAGTATATTGTCAGGTTGAAGGTCAAGGACTCCCTGTCTTGGCATTACAACTTGTTGATCATTAAGAACATGGTCAGGGTTGGGTACATAACCTTTAGAAGACTAACATGAAATACATTGTAAACTTTTAGGTGTTCAGGAAGTTGTGGCTTATAAGCATTAAGTCCTAGACATTTGAGAACTTTATATGGTCTACAATATCTTGGGCTTAGCTTCTTGTATTTTTATAAGGATAAAAAAATCTTCTTAGGATGAACACGAATGAAAACCATCTCTTTCCTTAAAGATCCGTTCTTATCTTCCTAGATCAGTATATGCTTTCTGTCAATCCTTGCCAGCTTGGACATCTTGTTTGATAGCCTTAACTTGCTCATTCATTTCTTCCAACATCTTCTTCGAAGCATCTAACTTTAAGATAGGGTCTAAAAAGTTTTGTGGGCCTAGACACCCTTGCCCATACAAAGCTTGGAATGGGGTCATTTGGATGCTTTGGTGATAGGATGCATTGTAAGCAAAATCCACCAAAGGTAAGTATTGTATCCATCACTTAGGCTCCCTACAACAATAAGCTCTGAGTATGTATTTAATGACTTGGTTGACTCATTCAGTTTGCCCATCAATTTGGGTATGATAGGTAGTATTGAAACAAAGTTGGGTACCAATAGTCTCAAATAAACTTTTCCAAAAATAAGAAGTAAAGAGAGAATCACAATTGCTAGAAATTTTCTTCGTAAAGATCCTTGCAATATTTGAAGCCATGTATTTAGTTTTAACTAGCATAAGGTGAGAAATCTTAGTTAGCATATCTACGATGACTATGATTGAATTGTATTCTCCTTCGATACAAGGCAACCCAATTACAAAATCTATGCCAATAAATTATCACTTCATTTATATTATGTCAAGTAGTTGGAGCTTCCCTAGAATTTTGACATGCTTAGCCTTGACCCATTGGCAACTTAGATATTTACTGACACATTTAAGCACATCTCTGTTGAGCTTTTCCCAGTAAAAGCTTCTCATTACCATGTTGAGAGTCTTTGCATAGCCTAGATGTCTTGAGAAAGGAGAATCGTGGGCTTCCCAAAGTATCTTCTTCTTGAGGTCTTGACTTCTTGGAATGCAAAGTTTTGTTTTGAAGTAGACAAGTCCTCCCTCTGTAGAGAAGTTCAAATACTTGAATTTGAACTTAGGGTATGTCTCATTGGATATGACTTCTTTTATCATCAGTTGGTACTTTGGGTCCTTGCTTGCTTCTTCCTTAGCCATTTCTATGATTGGGTTACTAAGCATTGATACCATCGTTATTAGAGACCTTGCCTTGGAGGTTTCTTCCAAGATAAGGGCATTGAGAAATGCTTTGTGGGGCTTAGGGTGCCTACAATAACATTCTCCTTACTTGGCCTATACTTGATCTTGAAGTCATACTCTTGCATGACTTCAATCCATTATCATTGCCTCATGTTTAGATCGGGTGGAGTGAAGATCCATTTAAGGCTTTTATGGTCAATGATTAAGGTAAGCTCACTACCAAGCAAGTAGTATTTCCAAAGTTTGAGAGCATGAATTACAGTAAGTAGCTCTAGATCATGGATATCATAGCTCTTCTCATGAATCTTCAACTTCCTAGAAGAGTAGGCTACTGAATGGCCTTCTTGCATGAGCACATAGCCTAATGTAAGTGCAAGAGAGCTTACATTAATGAAAACTTCAAATTCTTGGTTCAAGTTGGGTAGTTTTAGGATAGGAGCTATGGTTAAACTCTGTTTAAGCTTCTCAAAGCTAGACTGTGCAATGGGAGTCCATACAATGGTAGATTGCTTCTTGAGAGTAAGTTAGTTAAGGGTGTGAAAATCAATGCATAATCCTTGATAAAAATGTTGTACCATCCCGTCAAGCCTAAGAAAATTTGAACTTCCTTAACTGTTGTTGGGGGTGCCCATTTTTGTACAACTTTAACCTTAGAAGGATCTACATCAATCCCTTCGTTAGAGTCGATAAGCCCAAGGCACTCAATCTGCCTCTTACAAAATGCACATTTTTTCTTCTTGCCATAAAGCTTGTGTGTCCTCATTGTTTCAAGAACAACTCCGAGTTGCGACTCATAATATTCATTCTTCTTTGAGTAGATCAAGATGCCATCAAATAAGACAAGAACAAAGTCATTAAGATAGGGTAAAAAAATATCTTGCATCAATCTTTAAAGGTTGCGAGTGCATTGGTTAACCCAAAAGACATTACAATGAATTCGTAATGGTTGTACCTTGTATTGAATGCAATTTTTGGAATGTCCTCTTCTTTGATCCTTATTTGATAATAGCCTGTTGATCTTTGAAAAGATTTTTGCACCTTGAATATGGTCAAGTAATTCATCTATCCTTGGAATTGGATATTTGTTCTTGTTCGTCACTTGGTTTAGGCCATGGTAGTCGATGCAAAGACGGAGGGTTCCATCCTTCTTCTTTTGGAATAGCACCGATGCTCCACATGGTAAATTACTCAGTCTAATGTACCCTTGATTCAAAAGTTTTTTGAGTTTTTCTTTCAACTCAATGTCTTCTAGAATGGATATATGATAGGGTTGCTTTGCTATTGGTGGAGCTCCTGGTGTTAGCTTGATCTCATGATCAACTTCTCTTGGTGGAGGAAGTTTTGTAAGCTCTTCAGGGAATACATTTGCATATTCCTTTAGCTAGGATGGCTCTTCATTGACTTCCTTTCCTTGATCAATATTAGTCCTTTTCTTAGCCCCTTCATGATTTGAGAAGCTTTTTCTAGTTGAATTCTAAGGTTTTCGGCTTTGCCTTGAGTACTAACTCTTCTTTTTGATCCAGGAACGTGATTTGACCTTTCTCATAATGAATTTGTCCATCATTGGGGATTACCAAATCCATTCCTAATAAGAACTCGTAAGCTCCTAAATTCATGAACATGAACTCCATGTTGGAAAGATTGCCTCCTAGGTTAAAATCCTCTCTTCTAGTTTGTTGAGCAGAAATTACTTTTTTTTCATTTGCCAATTCCACTAATAATTTAGATTCAAATTTATTGTTTACTCCTAGTATCTTTATGCCCTTTTGTGAGATAAATTAGTGGGTGCTTCTATGATCAATCAAAATCTTAAAGGTTTTATCTTGGTAGGTTACTAGTATCTAGATTACTAAGAACTGATGACTAGGGTCCTTCTTTTTTATAATAGTATGTACCATTGCTCTTTCCATGTCCGCTTCTAAAGTGGGATCTTCTCCTTCTTCTAACCCTTTGTTCCTTCCCTTGAAGGTTATTTCGGAAACTCTCCCTTTGGTGGTTGAAATTGCTCGATTCTAGCCACGAAATTGTCCTTGGAAAATTGGTTGTCCTAACTCCGGACATTGTCTTTTAAAGTGGTTGGGTTCATTGCAATGGAAACATCTTGGTAACTCCTTGTTGCCAATTGTAGGCATGAAGTTTCAAACTGCACTTGTCTTGGTCTTCTTCCTTTTCCCAGTATGGTATTGTGCTTGGATCTTCTTGACATATCCTTGCAGCCCTTTATTGATTGAAGTTCTTGTATAATGGGCATTGCTTGAATTAATGCATCTTGTAGGTTAAATGGGTGCATTACTTCAAGACGAGTATCCAATAAAGGGTTTAGCTTGTGATAACACTTTGACACTTGTTGTGTGATATCCATGGGTAGGGCATACTTTAAAAGGGACATAAATATGGAATAATAAGTCTCTAAGGTTCATCTAGATTGCTTCAAGCTAAATAATTCATTCATTTTCAATGTACGGTAGTCGGTGGGAGCACCCTCGTACAACTTCCTTCCCAAGTAATGGTCACTTTTGCAATCCCTTGGTCCTTGCACCATTGCTTCCACTAAAGTCAGTCTTTGCCCGTTAACTTTAGTTTATCTATCATTGGCTAATTTGGGGGAGCAATTTATACAGTAACAAAGCAATCCTTCGTAGATTCAATCCAAATTTTTTCTTTTGACTCGACATCCTTTCCTTTACCAAAAAACTCACGTGATCTGATTTGCTTAAGAAGGAATTTCTTCTCTTGCACTTCGGTTGGGGTAAGCATGGATATGGAAGGGGCAATACCCTAGTTTTGTGAACATTTGTAAGATTAGTTGCATGTCTTGAGCGTTTACAATACTTGCCTCTCTTTAGGGTCTTTTTCAACACTTGAACCCATGAATCTTAAATTTATAACATATGGCTAGTATGAAATACACAATATTGCAAAAAGTTGAGACTCTTTTATTATTCACAATTTGCGATAGGGCTAACTGGATCTCTTTATTACATTAAGTAGATAGTTGGAATCAAACTAGGGAAACTTTTGGGTTTCACAATTCTAATTGTGAAATTTAGATACATCAATGGTGTTTTAGGTTGGGGGTTCATAAAATATCTTTAGGATTTTGTATTTTTGGGGAAGATCTAGGAAACCATCTTTATAATAATTGTGACAACATGAGTATCCTAAAATGGAAACATGCTCAATCGAGAGAATTTGGAGTACTTGATCATAGAGATAGTAGTTCTAGTGAACCCGTTCTCTCCCTATATTGAGGATGGGATTTAGGCGTGATTCTTCAAAGATGAACATCTTGATTAGTTTAAGGTCTTCCATTCACTTGATTCTCTTAAGGTTATTTTGAAGGTAGGAAAGTTGATCGGAATTGACAAAGAAATATACCTTGCTTCATGTCCATTGATGCTCTCGATACAACGGTGAAGGATTGTACATATGCTCCAAGATCCTCATGAAGAAATCACACCAATCAAACTTAAGGGAATGCATCTTTGAGGTAAACATTTATCGAAATACCAAATTTTTAAACTAATCTTCATTATTTTGAAAGATATTCCACCGATTTGCTATTATTTTGAAAGAGATTCCATCGATTTGCTAGAGGTAATTCATTCTTACATCGAATGTTTCTTTAACAAGGTTACAAACAAATATTCCTTGGTTTTAGTTTGCTCTGATACCATGTATGACATGCTTGCTTGAAACATCCTTGGCGGTATGATTTAATGGTCCATTGAGATGATTTTTCTAGGCAGTGCCGCTTGGTACTCTTCCAAATAACATAGGGTTTGCTGCCTAGATTCTCTCGAGTCCACAAGGATCGACCTGAATTTTAGTTTCTAAGAAAGCTAAGGTCTCCTATTTGGAGTTAACAAGCATTGGTCTTTGAGCAACTTCTTGTGCTAGATTGTTGAGACAACTCATATTGCACTTTGCTCAAGGAGAGTAAGAAATGAGGGGTAGCATGATTACGTTGATCGCTCTGCCCATAAGACAAAGTCTCATTCTCTTTTCCTAAAATGATACGGAATCAAGCTCCTAGATGATTCTAGGGTCAATTTTTTCTATATTCTACGGAATCAAGCTCCTAGATGATTCTAGGGTCAATTTTTTCTATATTCTAATGTACCAAATTTGTGAGAAACTCTTGGCTTTAAGACCACCCTAGCTTAGGGCATATCTATCTGGATCATGCCCTCTTGCTTTCCTAAAATGATACGGAATCAAGCTCCTAGATGATTTTAGGGTCAATTTTTTCTATATTCTAATGTACCAAATTTGTGAGAAGCTCTCGGCTTTAAGAACACCCTACCTTAGGGCGGATCTATTAGGATCACGCCCTCTCGCTTTCCTCGGTTGGGTAGTTTTAGTTATTTACTTACCTAACACATTTAAGTTGTGATAGAAAATCAACTTTATTAATTATTTCTTTAAATAATGGTGTCATTTACATAATTTAAAATCACAACACAAAAATAATGAAAACAAACCCTTTGAAAGATAGCTAACTCCAAGTTTTGATAGTCTTGAGTTGTAGGTAGTTTGGTGGTTCCTTGCAGCTCAAAAATTTGCTAGGGGAGGTGGGATTCATGTTGAAGTATGAAGGATATGAAGATAGGTGGGATTCTTGCGAGCCAGAGTGGTACTCCTCTTTTTGAATGGAGCTTATCTCTTCATGCTCCATCTCGCTCCCTCTCTTTCTTCACTCTCTCCCTCTCTGTTCTTCTCTCCTTCTTATCTCTTCTCTTTCCTTCTTCCTCTCTATTCTCTTTCTTTCCCTCCTTCTCTTCTCTTCTCTTTCACTTCTTCTATTCTCCTCCTCTCTTCTTCTCTTCTCTTCTCCCTTCTCTTCTCCTCTTGTTCACCTCTTCTTGTCTCCTTCTCTCTCCTTCTCTTCTCTTCCCCCCTTCACCTCTTCTACTCTCCTCCTCTCTTCTTCTCTTCTCTTCTCCTCTTCTTCTCCTCTTCTTCTCTCCTCCTCTCTTATTCTCTTATCCTACTCTCCTTCTTTTCTCTCTCTCTCTCTCTCTCTCTCTCTCTCTCTCTCTCTCTCTCTCTCTTCTTGCACCGACTGGCATATAGGTAGAAAAATATTAGCCTAATGCTAGGCTAATGCTAGCATTTATAGCCTTTTCAAAGGTTAATATTGGCTCTTCCTTTCAGATATTGGGCCCATTGTGGAGTACTCTCTCCCTCTCATGTGATGCATAGTTTTGAGGTTTGATCAACTTAGGGTGGATGGTGGCATGGAGGCTTTGTTTGTAGCACAGAGAACAATGATGACAAGGTTCGATAGGATCAAGGGGTGGCAGCAAGTGGAGCAATCATTCCTTGACGGCAAATCAGTTATCTTCTTTTCATTTTCTTTTCTTATTCTTTAATACCTTTAAGTTTTTTCTCCCCTATTAGTCCCCCTTCACATGAGGTATTAGGTTATCACATCACTGATAATTTGGTTGAAGTTGCCACACATTTTAGGAAAATAAAAAACCTTGCAAAAATTGTAATCTACAAGCAAGTTGATACTAGGTGTACCATAACTAAACACATAACTCTTTTCATTTATTGCACAATAATAACTACAATTTGCAATTTTTATGCAAATGCCTTTTGTATTTGCAACCTAGAAATCATGTAAAAACCTTATAGATTCGAGATCTATAACATTTGCACTTGTAAACAGTCGACACAATCGAAACTGCAATATACCCAAAAACTATTTTCAAGACCACTTGCAAGTTCAGAATGGTGATCAAAATGACCTCAGATGCCAAAAATCATAGCAAGACATCCCTAAAGGGCTAATTTGCAGTATATATATCATTCTTCTTGCTCACCAGCTTTCACTGCAATTGAAGACTATAGCCTTGCCAGCCTTCGGATAACCTAAGGCAAATCAAGCAAGGTAAAAGAGCTTCTTACCCATTTCTTTCTTGCTTGCTTTTGTGCTCTAATGCCTTCACCTTAGCCTTCAATTAACCTTTGCATAGCCATGGGATGGCTCTGATACCATGAAGAGGGACAAGTTGAAAGAGAGGTGAAGAGACCAAGATCACACACACAAAAGCAATGGAGACTTGAGCACACAGAGAGATAGGGACAAAATCTTCTTCTTCTTCTTTGTTGTTCTTCCACTAAAAATACTTAAGTCTACAACATGATAAAAAGACTTATATAAAAGTACCACAACATATGTAAATGTGGTCACTAAGTGTGAACCCGCTAGGAAAGAAGAGGTGGCACAATGAATATGCTGTAACTAAGGATGGGCTATGTGGGTGTAGTCCAGCTGTAGAGTCATTAGCGTATCCTCATGTCGATCACCTAACACTATAGTGAATAATATCATGCCACATCACCAAGGTACATAGTGGATGCTAGCTCATGAAGAGCTCGACATCTCAACAAATAACCTAAATGAAGGCTTCAATAGACACGTTAGTGGAGTTCAATATACAAATAACCTAAATGAAGGCTTCAATAGACATGTTAGTGGAGTTCAATATACAAATCATGGTTCAATTCTCCCAATGGATGCAAATGCAAATGGGTAGTAAGGATATACGAGAAAAAGATCAACCAAATAGTGAACCATTAGTTCCATTTCAACCACCCATTTCTAATATTCAAAGTTAAGGAATTATTGGAATTTGGGGTATTCCCAATAGTCAATATGAAGTAGGAGAGATTTCCCAAAGAAATGATGATTATTTAGGTAGCACTAATGGTGGTAATCCACAAGTTCATGGGCTAAATCCTCAAATATCAAGGGGTTCTTTGCCATAGGGAAGGTTCCAAGAAAATTCTCGTCCACCTTATGGAAGAGTATCATCACATTTTAGAAGTCCAATACCTATCAATCATGACAGTCTATTTTGGGATAGCAACCTTACCATGAATGTGAATCAAATGACAAAATAGTTTTGGCAAAGTATAATGGACAATCATCCTCACCATCCTACCTACAAAAAGGGATTTCAAAGTTGGGGTAATATTTTGACATATTCCTAGGAATGATGACATGAAGATTCACTTTTCTTCATTACACTTGGAAGGGTTTGCACACACTTGATGGTGATAAATTAGGAAATAAAATACACTAGTGGAGAATTGGATGTTTTTAAGACACTCATGGAGAAAATTTTCATTTTTCTTCTTGAAAAAGAAAAGTTGGCAAGAAGATGGTATGAACTAGAGAAAAGAGGCCTCTTAGAACCTTCATTGTTGGTTGATGTTATGGCTCAAAACCCCACTACTATTTTCAGGGCCATTGAGCTAGTGGAAAAGTATGAAATGAAGTATAGAAGAGAGCCTACATTTCAGCCCACTTTTGGATAGCAAGGATTGTTTTAAAGTAGGGATAGATTGACAATGCTTATGGCAACAATCATGCATCTAGTGGGGACACTAGAGTGTCAGATTATCCATCATCTAATACTTCAAGATGTCAAAGAAATTTCAAGACAACAAATAGTCCAAGAATGGATCATCAACAAGGGGAGATAAGGCTTAGAAATACTTCAGTCCAAAAATATAAAAAATATGCTAGTTTTGTCCAAAAATCTAGTATTTTTGGACCATCCATACTATACGCACCGACAGTAATGACTAATATAGCGCATAACTCTTATTCACATGGTAACTTCCATGATGGGTGGCTATAGTCCTTGTCAATCTGGAAAAATGTCGGGCCACAATCCTCAATTTTTCTTTAAATTGTTAGTTAGTTTTTATTTTAGTTAGTCTTTAGTTAATAACCTTACTAACTTACTAATTGAGTAACTCACTTTCAATTTAATCAACTAGCTTTTTATTGCGTGAAAGTATTACAATTCATGACCAAGAAAAGATTATTGTGTATTATTCTATTGTATTGGATGAGGATTATGACGTATTGATGAGGATGTTGGGCAAGGACAATTCTATGATCCTACTGACACTTTTTATTTTGACCCTAGTAGTAGTATTCCTTTTGATCCAAGAGGGAATGATGAGACACATGTTGCCACTTTTTGTTCCATTTCAATGGATGCATAGACAAGATCAAGAAGCCCAAACATACTTCATATCCAAGGGAGCATTTAAAAAAAAAAAGTGTTCATTTTGGTTATAGTGGTAGTACCCATAGCTTCATAAAGAAATCAACTATAGACCGATTGAGGTGTTTTCCTATTGATTTCTCGCAACTTTTCAAAGTCTAATTGGAAAATGGATATGAAGAAATTAACAATCGAATGTGTCCTAAGGTGTATATTTAGTTGGCTAAGAGTTATGGGTAGCAAATGGACTTAATTGCCTTAGATATGGGTCCAATTGACATTGTGTTAGGTTATGATTGTGACTGATGCAATTAGGCAAAATTGTTGTGGACTTTTCTCAATTGTACCTAGAAATTTTCAATGGTGGACAATTTATACACTTGGATTGAACTCATAACAAAATTGATTTTCAGATTGGTACAGCAAAGTAAGTCAAGGATTTCATGAAAAGATTCCAAATCTTACCTTGCATCTCAATAAAGAGATGCCAGATTAGCCTTAAAAATCAACCATGAACGATTCAGTAATGAAAGCTCTTTTGGAAGATCACAAAGATCTCTTCCAGATACCTATAGCATTACCTCAACATTTCCCCCTAAAAGACAAGTTGATTATCCAATTGATTTAGAGCATTATTCAAAGCTAGTTAATAAACCACCTTACAAACTTTCCAAGTGTGAAAGAAAAATGTTGCCAAGAAAATTAAAGAATTGTTACAGATGGGATTTATAGAGCATAGTTCCTTACCTTATGCATCCCTAATCCCATTGGTGAAAAAGAAGGACGGATCACTTCAAATGTGTATTGTTTACAGGGATCTCAATAGGATACAGTGAATAATATGTATCTTATCTCTAGGGTCGATGATTTACTTGCTAAGTTGAAAGGAGCAAAGCATTCTACCAAAATAGACTTACAATTTGGCTATCATCAGAGTTGCATGAGGTACGGTGATGAAGTTAAGACTACTTTCAGTAGATCATAGTCTCTATCAATTTTTACTTATACCCTTTGGATTAACAAACACCTAAGCTACCTTTCAAAGTCTCATGAACAAGATTTTACATTCTTTCCTCCTTCACTTTGTGCAGGTATTCTTTGATGATATACTCATCTACAATAAGACATTATAGGACCATTTGGCACATGTGAGGAATGTATTTGATATCTTGAGATAGCACATGTTATTTGTTAAGAAGACTAAGTGTTCATTAATGGAGGCTTAGGTGAAATATCTAGGAGATATTGTCAGTGAAAAGGGAATTCAAGTTGACCCTAAAAAGGTGCAATGTGTTGAAGACTACCACTACCACTACCACTACCACTACCACTACCACTACCACTACCACTACCACTACTACTACTACCACTACTACTCTTTGTGGATTTCTTAGTTTCTCTTCAATTTACAAGAGATTTACTCACCATTGTGCTACTATTGCATCTCCTCTCATAGATAGGCTAAAGAAAAAAGTTTTATTCTAGGATGTTATAGTTGATTTGAGTTTTAATCAGCTAAAAGATTTTATTACCCTAGTCCCTACCCTTGTTTATCTTTACTTTTCTCAAGAGTTCACTATCTAGTGTGATGCTAATGGTTAGGGCATTGGAGTAGTTTTATTGTAGGAGTATGGGATAATAGCCTTTAAGAGCCATATGTTGAATGATAAGAATATGGCAATGAATGTTTATCCAAGAAATATTGGCCATTCTTCATGCAATCAAAAAGTGGTATCACTATTTGTATGGTAGTCGATTCAAGGTGAAAAGTGGTATCACTATTTGTATGGTAGCCGATTCAAGGTGAAAAGCGAACATTGAGTCCTCAAATATTTTCTTAGTCGAACCTCACTCCAAAGCAACATCGATGGGCAGCTACATTGCAAAATTATGGCTTTCATATCACACATACTAGAGGAAAGAATAACATATTTACTAATTCCTTCTCCAAGATGTGGGCATGCAAGGCCATTTCAAAATTCATAGTGATTGGATAGAGGAGATCTAGGAGACTTATCTTTTAGACTATGACTTTGGCCCTATATTTTAGAAATTATAGCAAGGCATTATGGATGAGAACTCCTAACTTTAGTTAAGAAATGGTCTCATATGGTATCATGGTAGGATTGTCATTCCAATACTTCCTCATTCACATAGAAAATTATCCAAGAGATGCATTTCTCACCTTACAGTTGGTCATTTTGGTGTCTTCAAGACCTATGAGATAGGATTGCTATAAGAGTTTCTATTGGAAGGGCCTTTGGAAGGATGTTAAGACTTCTATCTCTAAGTTTCTACCATGCTAGTAAAACAAAGATAGCACATTGAAGCTAGGTGGTTTATTATAACCATTGTCTATCCTCGAAGGTAAATGGACACATATTACTATGGATTTTATCACTAGCTTACATATTACCAAAAAAGGGTGGAATAGCATTTATATGGTGGCGGAAAGACTCACAAAGCCTGCTTTATCCCCACAGAAGTTCAATATATAGCTTTTCAAGTAGTTAATCAATTCATGGAGCATGTTTTCAAGTTACATGGATTACCACATGTCATAGTGCATGATATGGATGCCAAGTTCATGAGTAATTTTTGACAAGCAATATTCAACTCCATGGGCACCAAATTAGCTCCTTCTATAGCCTAGTATCCTTAACAGATGGACAAATAGAGAGGGTTAATAAGTGGTTGAAGACTTGAGACACTTTTGTCATGATATATAGAATGTGTGGGATTCATGGTTGCATTTGACAGAGTTTATCTACAATAACTCCACTCATTCTAGCATAGGAGTTTCACCTTTTGAGGCTTTGTATGGCTAAAAGGTACCCTCTCCCATGGCCATTTTCAATGACAAGATAAGCCCTTAGAGTAAGAAATAGTTGGATCACATGCAGACTCTCCTTCAATAATGTAAAGTGAATTTAAAGATAAGACCTCAGAGCAAGAAATAGTTGAATCGCATGTGCAGACTCTCCTTCAACAATGCAAAGTGAATTTAAAGAAGGCCCAAGATCAAATGGAGCTTTATGTTGATGAGAAAAGGTGGAATCTAGAGTTATAAGAACGGGATTTAGTGCTTTTGAAAGTGCCCAAGTCTCGTTATGCTACTCTCAATGATGGGTCTAGTACCAAACTAGCCCATAGATTTTATGGTCCTTATAGGATTTTAAAGAGTGTGGGTGACTTGGCATATCAGTTGGAACTTCTCGCATACACTAGGATTCATAATGTTTTCCATGCGAGTTAGTTGAATGTTTTCAAATTAGGATCTATTGTGGATTATATTGAGGAGCTACCACGCATGGATGAAGAGGGCATCATTCAATATGTGCTTAATGAGGTCATTGGATAGCGAGACAAGAAGCTTAGATCAAGAACGATAAAAGAATATTTGATCAAATGGAGAGGATTACCTTTATAATAAGCTTCTTAGAGACCAATGTTGATTATGGAGGGGGTTTCCTTATCTCAAGGAAGAAATCTTGGTTGAAGACTAGTCATTTATGGCCCTATTCTAGCACAACTCTCTATTTTAAACCACATTTTTCTCTATTTTATGGAGAGAAAAACACAGTATACATGGGCTAAAGCATTCAAAAAGAGCTTCATTTTGATGCCTAGCATGTTCTGATCAGAGTCTTCCACCAAAAGTTATGTCAGATTTACTACAATAGGGCTCTAGTAGATAATATGTTGTTCCATGTGTGTAGCTTTCATTTGGCCACATGTTTATGATTAAGTGATGGTTTTTCTCATTCCCCATTGATGTATATGCAATACTTGATCATAGCTCCATTATTCTTTACATATTCTTGGATTTCATTTATTGTAATAGCTAAAACAGAGTAGTACTTTGTTTTGCTCTATCCCATACTTTGTAATAAGTTCCAATTTTGTTTTTGGGGACAAAAACATTTGGGTGGGGATAGAAT